>NC_042997.1:176076211-176276211 GCF_006345805.1 Octopus sinensis
TAGCTCTGTGTTTATGAGACTGAGCTTCTCCTCTAAAGGCTGTAAGATCAGACTCTACCTTTATTACTTGTATTATTCCTGAATAAAACAAATATTTAATAAATAAAATTATTCAGTTAACCATACTCTTTTACTTGTTTCGGACATTTGACTGTGGCCATGCTGGAGCACCACCTTTAGTCGAGCAAGTCAACCCCACGACTTATTCTTTGGAAGCCTAGTACTTATTCTGTCGGTCTCTTTTGCAGAACTGCTAAGTTACGGGGATGTAAACACACCACCATCGGTTGTCAAGCAATGTTGGGGGACAAACACACACACACATATATATACATACATATATACGACAGGCTTCCTTCAGTTTCCGTCTACCAAATCCACTCACAAGGCTTTGGTCAGCCTGAGGCTATAGTAGAAGACACTTGCCCAAGGTGCCATGTAGTGGGAATGAACCTGGAACCATGTGGTTGGGAAGCAAGCTACTTACCACACAGCCACTCTTGCGCCTATATTAATTTTTTGATTAAATGATTGCCTCAGATAAGACTTAGAACTATATAAGTAACAAATTACATACGTGAGAAAAATATAAATGAATCTTACTATCATGTAGATATTTCGATTGTGAAAATGAAATATAATAATCAAATTTAGTAAAGTATTGAAAATAAACACACTTTTACTTGTAAGAAAGTGAAAAAATTTCATCCATTTTCCAAATATACATTGACATGTTTAGTTACGATATGAATGAATTTCTGACGCTTAAGATAATAAGAAACTTAAGACCTATAATTTGAATATTATAATTTTAGCCATTTGAGTAACTGATCTCAACTGGATGAAGTTGATGTTTAGTGTTTTCTTACTTAAGCATGTCCTTTTATTGAAATTTCTGTGAAAAATGGAAACTAGAGAAAGACATAAAAAGTTTTAAAAATGCACTGCATGACAAATTTAAAAAGAAATTATTTTACACTCATTTTTTACTTGTATTCAGGTATGCACGTTCTAATGCTAACTTCTAGCAGGGAAACCTATTGATACAAGCATAGTTGTGTATCTTACCCAAAGTTATGATGTTGCTAATTAGCTGTTGTGGTAGATGTTGAACCAGTTGATCAGTTAAGCTTCATAAATATATGGATTTCTTTAATATATAAGCAAACACAGTTTGACCTTTTTGTGACCTTATTGATACAACAAAACTAAATACTTCTACATACATTAAAATCAATAATTTTGTATATACTTTCATTTTCTTACCATGTTGTACTACTTTTCCATGTTAAATAATGTATTTAATGATTGAATGTCTCAAATGAGTTTCTTGTTTGTTTTCAAGATTGCTGTCCATGGCAAAAACTTTTGTGCATCTGCAAAAGATGCTTTTATGCTAATACTCGCAAACATTGCCAGGTAAGTGTGAACCTTAAAAACATAAACTATTAATACTTTCCTATCCATGCATTTTTAAGTACCTTGGACTTGACTTTCAGAGCCATAGGTTCAGAGAAGTACTGACTGACACATACGAGGGGCAGAAGACAAAGACTCTTAGCATAGGGAAGAGTTGAAAGTTTTAACTAGGCATGCATCAGACAAGATCTGTGACTAATACAACATTTCAACTAGTCAGAAGTTGATGTGGCAGTGGTGGTGGTGGAAGCATTGTCTGGTAGATTTTCAGTAAAGCCAAGTGTCAAAACTAGAAAGATTGGAAGGAAGTGGAGAGCACCCGTGGACATGTTTACAAAGTCAGACCCTTTTCAAACTCCACCTGTCTAACACCTGTGGACATGTTTACAAAGTCAGAAAACAATACAGTTCCCATGACTTTCGGAAACGTTTTTTCACACTAAGAGTTGCTGAAGCATGGAACAGACTGCCGGCATCAGTTGTTAGTTGTCGGAGCACTGCATCCTTCAAAAGGAATGTGGAGACATTCCTTTGTATCTTGTGCAACTAGAGGCATACTTTGCCATGAATAATATCTAGTCAGCTCAACAGCAACCTAATGTATTTCCTTCTGCCTTGGCTTACTCAGTTAAAAGATCTGATAACAGATATGCCACAGGATGCAACTTATTCCTCAATTAAGTGAGTGGTTCTTTGCAGGACATCTCTTTTGGCCAAGTGCTGCTTCCAGAACCTTGTAAATGATGAGTATTTGGGTGACAGAAAGCCCACAGAGTTTCTTTGTTACATTTGTGACCTCACAGACATGTCTCCTGAAGACAACTCTCTTCTAAAACAGCTATTCTTCTTGTGTCTCCCACAGAATGTACAGCCCATCTTAGTTTTTATGGTTGAAGTCAGCACTGTGTTCAGATAGCCATTTCAGCTGATAAAATAATGAAATTTTCTGGAAATTTGTCCTCTTCCACTAAAGTTATTGCTCCATCGTCTAATATGGTTACTGTTGATCCTAGTTCTGATCATGCAGCAGCTATGGAAGCCATTCAGCACCTTACGAGACAAATTGAGAAGATGAGTTCATCTCCAGAATTCTGGCATCATAGCCGTTTGTCCAGCCATAGTCATCATTATTCCTTGCCTTCTTCATCATGAACTGTATGCTGCTATCATGCATGTTTTGGTGCGAAAGCTAGTGGAGCTATCCAACAAACACTGTTTGTTGGATAGCTCAATGGAGTTATCAGTTCTTGGTTGTCCAGTGTTTGCTCCTGTTGTAAGTCCGGTATTTTTAGTGCTGCATCCAGTGATACATACGATTCTCAATTCTTTCCCAGAGCTTACCGATTTAACTTTCAAAGTCGCTGATCCTGTTCATTCTACAAGGCATTTTATCAACACCAGTGGTTCACCAGTGTTTGTTCATACATGCTGTCTTCCTCCTGATAAACTCAAAGCTGCAAAAGCAGAATTCGACCACATGCTCCACCAGTTGGGGCTTATTCGTCCTTCTACTAGTCCCTGGTCTTCACCTCTCCATTTGGTCCACAAAGGAGCTATGGATTTCCACTCAGTCGGGGATTATCACAGATTAAATGCTATTAAGATTCTGGACAGATACCCTATTCCACAGTTTCAGAACTTTTCTTCTACCTTACACGGTAGTACTGTCTTGTCTAAGGTCAATCTTGTCCAGGTGTATCACCAGATTCCTTTAAATCCAGGTGGTATACCAAAGACTGCCCTTACTACTCCTTTTGGTTCGTTTGAATCCCTTTCAATGCTTTTTGGATTGCAGAACACAGCTAGTACCTTTCAAAGATTTATGAACAAGGCCATTACTCATCACAAGTTCTGCAAAGGAATAGCATATCCAGCATCTAATGCTATTTTTTCAGCATTTATGTGATTATGAAGTCAAAATCAACCCAGTAAAGGGTGCGTTTGGTTCTGCGTTGTTGGAATTCTTAGGCCACATCATTGATCCTGATGGGATTCGATCTCTCCCAGAAAAGGTACAAGCTATTCAAAAGCTTCCTCCTCCATTTTCTCTTAAGCAGCTTCGCCATTTCGTTGGCTTGGTGAATTTTTATCATCGATTCATTCCAAATTGTGCAGAGAAATTTAGTTCACTTACAGCATTGCTGAAAGATCGTTAAGAAGAAGAATGAAGTTATCTCCCTTCCACCGTCACTTGTTGCTGATTTTCAAACTTTCAAACAAGCTCTGGCTAATGTTTCAATGTTAATACATCCAAAATCCGATGCTTGGGGTAACTGCATCAGATACAGCTGTGGGTGCTGTATTACGGCAAGCTGACCAATGAATTCTGCAACTGTTGGCATTTTATTCCCGCCAACTCAAGCCCAATGAGACATGCTATAGCATGTTTGGAAGAGAATTACTTGCTATTTATTTTATGGTGAAGCATTTTTGCTATTTCCTGGAAGGAAGGAAGTTTACTATATTCACAGACCATAAACTCCTTACCTTTGCTCTTTTTTTACCAAATCAGACAAGTATTCACTGAGAGAGACTCAACATCTTGATCATATTACGCAATTTTCTAGTGATATTCGACATATCTCTGGTTCTTGCAGTATTGTTGCTGATGCCTTATCTCACTTGCCTGTTTGTTCATTGTTGTCCACTTCTATGATAGACTTGATTGCCTTGTCAGCTGACCAACCACCACTACTATCATCATCTTTGGACGTTTTGTTTGAGAAATTCGTAACATGTCAATTCAAGTATTTGGTGTTACCAACTTCAAATGGAGAGATATTGTTTGATATTTCTACTGGCTCACCCCGTCCACTCGCACCAGAGTCTCATCATTGCACTGTTTTCAACACCTTGCGTACCTTATGACATCCTGGTGTGACAGCTTCTGTGAAGCTCATTTCTGTTTGATTTCTTTTGGCCACTATATTTTCAGCATCTTAGTGACTCTCACAGATTCCTACTTTCATATCCTTATTAAAACATTTGACTATACAACTGTCAAAATGGCTAGTTTTTTTGGTTGGATGTAGTTGGAGTGGGGCCTCCATGCATTGTCCTCTTTTAACACTCTCTTGTAGTTGCATCTACAATCACTTCATGTACTCTTTTCCTCAACGACATTCCAGTCGCATTCAGTATACTGCTTCTCAATTTGAAACAACTTATGCTTCTATCATCAGTTGCAGAACATATGTAAACCTCTTTTAGCTTCTCTTGTCACTAAGTATATGTGATACTTAAAAATAATAATAATGAAATTATTGTATACAGTGCTCAAGTGCACCACAACTTGTCAAAAGCGTGTATAAAGCAAATGCAGTAATGTACAAATGTCTGGAAAGTGAACAGTGTTTGAGTCAGATACATGTTTGCGTGTGTATGAAAGAAAAAAAATAGCTCACCACTATAAAACTCCATTTGCTGTCCACTGAAGTTGTTAGGAAATCTGACCAAAAAGATGTAGAGTAAGAAGAGACAGAAAAATGTAGACTCGACACGTAAAAACATTTTTTCTTTCTTTCAGGGTCACCATTTTAATGAGGAGTCAAACATGAATCTAGTTTTCTTTTCTTGTGTTGTGTTAAACTGCATGTACATTGGTGTGACAAACAAAATTGAGTCAAAGTTTAGATAACAAGTTTTTATATATCTGCGCTTTTACAAAAAATGCATGTGAAATAGTAAAATGTATACAAACATGGTTGTTTCATAGCTAGTGAAAATTTATTGGTCAGCAGTCGGCTGGAGAATAAGTCAGTTGGTATTAATGGTTAAAGGTTCATCTTGTGTGATTCGTGCTGAAACAGAAGAGAGTATGAATGTGCCAGCTACATAATGAGATAGCTGTAATAGCTAAGAGCAATGTGAGCCAATCGCCCTGAGAGCCAGGAGTCAAGAGGGCAGTCCAGTGAGAGTCACGCTGATAAGATAAGAGGAAGATTAAATGTCCATATAGAGTTTATATATCCTTCCAGCAGAAATGCTGTGTCGCATAGCACCATCAAAGCACCCGCTACCAACAACAGCATGAGAGGATGCAACTCTGCTCTGCTCCTTTTATTACCATTCAGCCATAACAACACTTGCTACATTACTTTTTGTATTCAGATATTCTAAATAAATTTGTAAAATTATGTTATGCAATATTTAAATACCTATTTCTTTACTACCCACAAGGGGCTAAACGCATAGAGGACAAACAAGGACAGACAAACAGATTAAGTCAATTATATTAACCCCAGTGCATAACTGGTACTTATTTAATCAACCCCGAAAGGATGAAAGGCAAAGTTGACCTCGGCGGAATTTGAACTCAGAACGTAGCAGCAGATGAAATACTGCTAAGCATTTCACCCAGTGTGCTAACGATTCTGCCTGCTCGCCGTCTTATTATGCAATGTTTAAATACCTTTTAACAACTTTTATTGTAAGGAAAATGGGCATTACAATAGATACTATTATGTACCTTTTGAATACATTTCAACACTATACAGACTGAGCCAAAAGCTAGGAAGTCTGCTAGTATATATATATATATATATATTAAAACAGAAACATAGCAAACAAGAGATAGGCTCCCCTACTAGATAATTTGTTGTATAGGTTTAATAAACCAGTGGTTCAAGTTTTGTTAACTGGTGGTCAGGGTGTCTGTGACTTAGAACAAGGAGGACAGTATATATTGCTATATTTGTGGGGTCTCTGAGATTGTCAGGAGAAAAGGAGTTACTCTTGTTCTTCTGACCTAGACTGAATGCTTACAAAGCAGCCAAGTGCTAGGTTGTGATGTTAAATCAGACAACAGATTAAGTCTATCGCATATAATTAATAGTAAAATCTTTTGTATTTTCCAGGACTGTTGTGATTGATAAATCTACCAGTTTTGTTCTATTCCTGAGTCGGCTTGCGATTGTTTGTGCTATTGGTATGTATTCACAATTCTCTTTTCAGTACTACTAAAAATATTAGAAAATGTTATGAAAGTCATAATTACAATGAAGACAGAAATAATGATAATAAATGAAAACCTGTTGAGGCAAACGAAATCAAAATCAATTCGATGACTGTCATTCGTGCTAGCGGGGTGCAAAGAACACTATACGAGTGTGATCATTGACAGAGCGGCTATTCGAGTATGATCGTTACCAGCGAGGCCTTACTGACACTTATGCCTGTGCTAGTAGGGTGCCAAGAGCACCATCCGAGCGTGATCATTGCCAGAACAGCCAACTGGCTTCCGTACCCTTGGCACATAAAAGGGCACCATTTGAGCGTGATCATTACCAACGTCTCTTCACTGACACCTGTGCCAGTGGCATGTGTAAAAAGATTCGAGTGAGGTCGTTGCCAGTGCCGCCTGACTGGCCCTGTGCCGGTGGCATGTAAAAAGCACCCACTACACTCTCGGAGTGGTTGGCATTAGGAAGGGCATCTAGCTCTAGAAACTCTGCCAGATCAAGATTGGAGCCTGGTGCAGCCATCTGGCTCGCCAGCCCTCAGTCAAAATCGTCCAACCCATGCTAGCATGGAAAGCGGACGTTAAACGATGATGATGAAATTCTACTGTAGTGGTGGTGGTGGTGGCAGCTGTAACATCAATAATGTTGATGATGATGATGATGATGACGACAGTCTGGATGTTGATATCAATGACAATTACATCAGTGATGATAATAGCAGTATCAAGGATAATGATGTTAACAGTGTTCATGATGATAAAAACAGCAATGATAACAACAATGGTGATGCAATGGGAGCTTAATAACTTGAAGTAATGATGTAACTGACGAAAACAACAGATGACAGTAATAATGACTCTGACAGCTCTAGCCGTCATTAGTTTTTGACTATTGAATATTTTGTTACAGTTTGGTGGATTTTAGAGGATTATTTTTTTTTTCTTTTACCAAGAATATATGTAGGTGCAAGTGTGGCTGTGTGGTAAGAAGTTTGCTGTCCAACCATTTAGTTCTGGGTTCAGCCACTGCATAGCACCTTGGGCAAGTGTCTTCTACTACACCCCTGGGCCAAACAAAGCCTTGTGAGTAGATTTGGAGGACAGAAACTGAAAGAAGCTGGGCATGTGTGTTTCTTTGTGTTTGTTGCCAACCACCACTTAACTGGTGTTAGTTTGTTTATGTCCCCATAAGTTAGTGATTTAGCAAAAAGAGACTGAGAGAATAAATACCTGGCTTAAAAATGAAAATTTTGGGGGGTCAATTCGATCGACTAAACCAGGGGTCTCCAAAGTGGTCGATATCGACCCCTGGGGGTCAATGGGACTATTCAAGGGATTGATAAATGCACATCTACTTATTATTTATTTTCTTGTACATATCCGGGGCTTATGAAGGGGTCGATGGTCTAAAAAATGTCTAGGGACCCCTTGACTATACCTAAAGGTGGTACCCCAGCATGACTGCAGTTGAATGACTAAAAATGAGTAAAAGATCAAACGATCACCTCCTTGTCCTGGTAAGGTTAATGAAGTCAATGTTCAACTTGAATTTCTGTAGTTTTATGCCAATAGGGAGAAACAAGAGAGCTTGATGAATGCATCCTTTTCCCCACCTTATAATTGTTGCCTTGCAAGTGTTGGGTAGAGATCGACTTCCTCCTAGGTATTGTAAGGAGTGTTCTTTGGTTATGTAATACATGAACTACTTGAGATTTTACTGTTGAGGACTTGGTTGTATGAGAGATCTAGAGGAGCATAATTATGGGGAAGGCTTTTGTTATCTTTTATCTTTTCTTTTTACCATGGCTGTTGACTAAAAAGCCATTAGAGTGCAGCTATGCTGTGGCATTGCCTTGATCTGTATAGTTGAATAAATCGTCCCTAGTGCTTATGTTTTAAAGCTGTCACTTATTCAATTGGTCTATTTGGCCAAACCACTATGTTATGGGGACATAAACAAACCAACATCAGTTGGACACATATGTATGGATAACACACTCACAAAGCATTTAGTTAGCCTGGGGATATCTTTGAGAGAACTTGCCAAATGTGCCATTAAGTGGGACTGAACTCAAAACCATGTGGTTGCAAAGTGAGATTCTTATCACACAGCTATGCCTGCACCTATGTTAGTTTGCTTCCTCTTTCACCATTTTAGGTGTATCTCTGTTATTTACATACAAATACTACTTCTGCTAAAGCAGCTGAGTGTTTAACAAAAGGAAAAAATTGCTTCCGAAATCACTGAAATATTTGAAGTGCTAAAATAAAATAAAAGCATGAAATAAAAAAAAATGCAAAAAACACTATTAGTAAAATCATATTATTTGCTTGAAGTAACATTGCTAATCAAATATGATAATAGATTTAAATTTAACTAGGAATTTTTAAAAAATAATAATTACAAACCCAAATAAATGCTGATCAAAGAAAATAATTATTTGATATTTCTGCTTCAATGGGCTATAATTATAATGTTCTGTAATTAAGGCTTATTGAAGCTGAACTGTTGAATATGTTTATTTTTCTTCATGAGTAATCATCCCACCTTTTACCATACTTCTATTTATTTATTTATTTATTTATTTATTTATTTATTTATTTATGCCATACTGTCTCAAATTGTTGCTAGAAGAAATGGGAGGGTTTCTATAGCTTATGTTTTCAGTTTTATTTTTTTAAACTTATCAGAAGACCTCCACTTTAATCTGATAATTTCAGCCTCTCATATTTAGTTTATTTATTTTTTTTTAATATCTTATTACCATATTAATATAATGCCTGTGTCTTTTCTTTCTGTGTCTTATAGGATTTGCATCATATGCAGTTTTTGGTCAAAAAATAAGTCACGGTGCATCTGAGTACATTGATGAGCTAAAGCTCAGCTTCCATGTGGTTCCAATTGTGGTAAGTTTGTTTGATATTAGTCTTTAATTATTTTTACAAATGTTCAATGTATTAAGATGTAGAGTATGATGTGAAAGAGATTTGGTGGTTATTTATAGAGTGACCAGATTGAAACTCTCTTCATATTTGTTTAATGATGATACAATATTATTGTTATACTTAGAGATGGTAATTTTTTGCCAACTAAACACACATTATTTGAGCTTTCATATTATTTTTAGTTTTTACAGAGTCAGTTCTTTCGTTATATATTCTGTGACCTCTTCAGTGATTCTCTGTCCCATGCATCTCCTTTTTTCCTGCTTATTCCATTTTATCCTTTTGTGGTATGCATCTCTATCTGTGAATGTGTTTGTCTGTGTGTGTGTGTGTGTGTGTGTCTGTCTGTCTGTTTATGTGTTTAGTATATGTGTTCCATGTATGTGTATATGGTTTTGTATACTAGTTTGTACCCATGTCATTTATTTATCTGTTTATATCTTTTTCACTTTCTCATTCCGTCTTTAGTATGTGTATGTGTGTCTTGTGTGCATGTATAAGGGTTTGTATATTACACTGTTAGTACTCATGTCTATAAATTTGTTTGGAAGCCACTCAGTTGATAGAATTTATCCTAGTATAGATTTTATGGAAGAAAAACATGATGCTAACAACTAAACTCAGATTATAATAAAAGAAAACTGAATACCTGAAGACATTTAGTTTTGAATTCTACCACCTCTGCATACCAACTGCCATGTGTCAAGTTGAGGAGGATGCTACTGATTGGTGACTTGACATGCTAAAAACAGCAACCAAACATCTCTCAAATAAATCATACCTTACTGTTTATATAACATGCACTAACACCAGACACTAACATGCATGTATTCATGTGCACACACAGACACACAACCGATATACATACACACATACACAGCTGATATACACAGTTGACACATACACTTACATATACTTCCACACAAGTATTCATACATGGCTGATACACACCTGCACTCATACATACACACACCTCAGCAAACACACACATATATATCAATAAAGTGATGCCATCAGCTCTCACACACATGCCACCTTACACACACACACACACACACACACACCCTCTCCCTGACCACAAATCTAATGTTGTGCAAGCCCTTCAAAGACCAGCCAGACAGTGTGATACCACATGGTCCAAGAAATTATCCATGTATTTGGTGTTGCTGGAATTTTGATTCCACTTTTAATAATACCATGTGACCTGCTTTGACCAAAAGCAGCCAGGTTTCTGGTAACCATCTTGAACTTCCTGCACCTGTCCATTCAGCTTGAGCCCATCAGACTAGATTTCTGTAAAAAGCCTATAAAACTTTAAGTTGCATGGAGGTGACTCAAACTGTTTTAAATTGTAATAATAATAATAGTTCTTTCTACTTGAAACATAAGCCCTCAAATTTGGGTGAAGGGATTAAGTTGATTACATCGACCCCAGTGCGTAACTGGTACTTGTTTAATCGATCCCAAAAGATGAAAGGCAAAGTTGACCCCAGCGGTATGTGAACACAGAACATAAAGACAATCAAATTACCGCTAAACAGGTCTCCCGGTATGCTAACGAGATTTTGCCAGCTCAGCACCTTAATAATAATAATAATATTTATAAGATATATATATATATTAAATAAAATGAGACAACAAAGCCATGGAAGTTTGAAATTTCTAAGACATTTATAAAGAAAAAGGTAGTCTTACAGCTGTTTCAAGGATATAAAAGATATCCCATCATCAGAGACGATGTGAGGGAGTTAAATAGAAGGAAATAGTAGAGTTCAATATAAGAAGTTATTTTGGAAAGTGAGAGATATAGGAAGTATAAAGGGAAATATGAGAATAAAAGTGTATGTTGAATGTTAAAGTTGCTGTTCCATTATCCAAGGAATGTGCTGTGTAGAATGGGTAAAAAGGTTTCTTATCCATGGTATGTAAATTCCAATAGGAGTTCATATTTTGTTATAACAAACGGATGGTGTGCAGATATTAATACCATGTGCTGTTCATTCAAAGGGATCTTGTAGTGTAAATGAAATTTTGAGAATATACTGGTAGGGGGAAGTAGATAGAGAGAAGAGAATAGATAAGTATGTTAGAAAAAAGAAAAATGGTGTTGGTCAAAAGGATAAGGGGAGGAAGGAAAAAAGAGGAAGAAAAAAGGAAAAAAGGGGTGCTAGATGGTGGTCAAGATATTGTGAGTGGGTAGGGAGAGGAGAGCTATTAGTAGATAAAAGGAATAGTTGGAGGGATAGAAAGAAGAGATAAGAATGTAAGGAAGGAATATGTAAGAAGTTGGCGGTGGGGTGATATGTTTGAAAAAGCACTAAGGTGGAGAGATAGATAACAAATGTAGTACTGAGGTGGGTACTAAAAGTGAATAGCCTCAAAAAGGAAGGGAAGAATAAGAAGATATAATGGTCAAGTTTCTAAAAATAGACATAGGCATTAATATGAAAGATAAGTATAAAGACTACCGAAAATGGCTTAAATTAATCCTGAGTAAATTACTTTACTTTGTGTTTGTTGGAAATGTGACACATGCTTTCAATGCATGGTCAATGAACCTATCCAACCATCTATTTAACTACCATAAAAACCCATGTAATTTACGCACTTTTTTTTTTTATTTTGCAAAAATAAAAATAAACTTACATGAGTAGATCATTACTAGAATTTTTTTGAAATTTCTTTTGTTGGAAAAGCGTAAACATTCATGCAAGAAATTGACTCATTTAATGTTAGAATAAGTTTTTGTAGAAAAAAATAACACCTTAAATATAATAAAGCTGACTTTTATTTATGCTGGGTGGTATAATGCTTACTTTTTGTGTATAAATTTATGAAAACCATTAAACAGTTAACTACTTTTTGATGTCTGACGTTCATGCTGGTAAACACGGTCCTGGCCATATTTTACATTGCTTGGAGTTTCTACCTATCGCAATGAGGCACCATTGACATACATAGTGATATGGATATTTCTGACTGAAAAAAATGTAATGATATGGATTATCTTGATTGTGTATTTTTATTTTTGTCTGTTTATTACTAGGCAGTTTTAAGTTTGTCATAGTGTTTACACCAATTTCAAACATTGACTTCATTAACATTAAAATGCCTTCCAGCAGCTCTATTGCCACATTCAAATGCATATTCAGCATATTTAATTTCTCCTTCACAATAAACGATTCATAAGTTCTGCCCATACTGACACTAATGGTAATGACAAGTTTGCTTGACATTTTATAAGTGTGAAAGGGGTTAAAATTTCAGTACTCCGTATCAAAGGTTCCAACAAGAATAGACAGAAAAGAATTTTGTTACATAAGCTTGATCGGTCACCTTCCTCTGTTGGTTAAGTAAAGTATCATCCAAGTTGATGTTTATTGGTAATTAAACTTAATTTGCAATACCTGTGCATATTTATCAGCTTTGTTTTTGTTGGTAATTCTTATCAACAACTTTTCCTGGGATCGTAATTTGAGAAGACCTACAGCAGTAGGCTAAAGATCGGACATAATCTCTTGTGTGCAAGAAATGTAAAATAAAGTTTATTATAAACAACACAAACACTTTGTAATTTAATATCTTTCAATGTGATACCTGTTTAACAGAAATTATTTTTATTTAATGAAAATTTAATAAAATCTAATCATAAGTGAAATTATGCTAAATACAACTAAATTGAAAACCTTTTGCCCCTAACTATATCGACAATTCTGAAAACTTTTGGGTGTGAATTTTACATGAGTAGCTTTTTTTTAACAAATTTTATCCTGAAAATCACGTGCTTAAATTACACAGGTGCACAAATTACATGGGTCTTTACAGTAATTGTCTCTGATACAGACCACAACCAGTTTCCTCACAATCCAAAGTTATTTCATTCTTAGAATTATTTTCTCTCTTTCTCTTTTAGATCATTGTTATTGGTACCTATATCATTACATCACTGTTCTTCAGTGTTTATGACATGGCTGTGGACACCCTGTTTCTGTGTTTCTGTGAGTACTTTTTTAGATTTTTTGATACTGTAAATTATCACAAGCAGTGTATACATTTATCAGCATACATGTCAGTTTATTTTATTAATTGTATCTAGCTTTAGCTGTAAAGTACACTCTTGCCTCTAAAAATGTTTTGTATTTTTAACCATTATATGTTGTGTAGAGAATCGGTCTGTCCACAAGCCCAATATTCTATGGTTTCTTATTTCTTTATTGCCCACAAGGGGCTAAACATAGAGGGGACAAACAAGGACAGACAAAGGGATTAA
The DNA here is from genome assembly GCF_006345805.1 of Octopus sinensis. Classification (NCBI taxonomy): domain Eukaryota; kingdom Metazoa; phylum Mollusca; class Cephalopoda; order Octopoda; family Octopodidae; genus Octopus; species Octopus sinensis. The sequence goes on from NC_042997.1 coordinate 176,089,807, forward strand.
GTCGATTACAACGACCCCCCACTGCGTAACTGGTACTTAATTTATCGACCCCAAAAGGATGAAAGGCAAAGTCCACCTTGGCAGAATTTGAACTCAGAACGTAACGGCAGACGAAATACTGCTAAGCATTTCGCCCAGCATGCTAATGTTTCTGCCAGCTCTCTGCCTTAGTCTATTCTTTGGTTTCTTTATACACTTTGTGTTGCATGTGAAATAAGAGTTGTTAACCTCTAACTCAACCCTCCTCCAGGAGACCTTGAGTGTTCCCTCATAACTCTGTCACAAGACAGTGTAGCCAATTCTGAGAAACAGAGAGAGAAGAATCAGCCTCAGTATTTGACCAATATTTTGTTAATCAACTCTGGAGGGATGAAAGACAATTTAATATAGAATTTCATTTAATGGGACTTGTGGTGATTTGCTTGAGAACACATGTCAATCTAAGTAAAATCGCAGCCATCCATACATATAGGCATGTCCTTTATGGCCATTCCTCTACTCCTCCTTGCAGGTACTAGTGCCACATAAGATAATAGTCATGCTGATGCCACATAAAATGCAGTCATGTTGATAGCATGTAAAATACACTTGTGCCAGTACCATGTGATGTGCACTTGTGTCAGTGCCACATAAAATGCACATGTGTCAGTGTCACATAAATACACCGATGCCAGCAACACATAAAAAGCACCCAGTACACTCTGTAAAATGGTTGGCCTTAGAAACCATGCCAAAACGGACAATTGGAGTCTGGGCAGCTAGGAGAGTCCATTAAGTGTCTCCTTGAATGAATCAATATAAGCTTAACCCTTTCATTACCAACCCGGCTGAAACTGGCTCTGGCTCTGAGTACAAATGTCTTGTTTTCATAAGTTTTGAATTAAAATTTCCCACCAAACCTTAGTCGCAATTTATGTTCCTAATACTAGCTGAATGATAACTAAGTTATTTTACTAAATATTTTGTTATATTTAAAGTAATTGAAAGAAACACAGGGCATCTCAAAATAAATACAGTAACAAAAGGGTTAACACTGACTGAATGACACTTAATAAACAATGTTTTGTGTCAAGGCAACTGGAGTTGTCTCATAGGGTTACTATGATCAACTAAACCTTTCCAGGTTATGCCAGAGCAATACTGCAGTCCAATGACTGAAACAGGTAAAAGAATGAAGGTTTTCAGTCAGTTTAAAGAAATAAACTTTTTCTAATGAGTATCACTTATGACTAAATTGATTACCTTTGCAACTGAAGAATATTTCACTAAGTTCAATAGGCACAAGTATGGCTGTATGGTAAGAAACATAAGAAATGAGCTGGCAGAAATGTTAGCACGCCTGGCGAAATGCTTAGCGATATTTCGTCTGCCGTTACATTCTGAGTTCAAATTCCGCCAAGGTCGACTTTGCCTTTCACCCTTTTGGGGTCGATAAATTAAGTACCAGTTACGCACTGGGGTCGATATAATCGATTTAATCCCCTTTGTCTGTCCTTGTTTGTCCCCTCTGTGTTTAGCCCCTTGTGAGCAATAAAGAAATAAGAAGTTTGCTTACACACACACACACACAAATATATATATATATATATATATCTGTGTGTATAGGTTTGTTTACCCCACCACTTGACAACCAGTGTTGGTTTGTTTACATCCTCTTTAACTTAGCAGTTCAGCATAAAGAGACTAACGAAACTGATAAAATAAGTTCCAGGCTTAAAAACAAACAAGTACTTGGGCCAATTTAAAATAATAATAATGAAATTATTGTAAACAGTGCTCAGGTGCACCACAACTTATCAAAAGTGTGTATAAAGCATATGCAGTAATGTACAAATGTCTGGAAAGTGAACAGTGTATGAGTCAGATACATGCTTGCATGTGTATGGAGGGGAGAAAATCAGGTGTAGTGTTGCCGAATCTCAGGAAGCATGAAAGTTTTGAAGGATGCAGTGCTCTGACAAACTAACAACTGATGCCGGTAGTTTGTTCCATACTTCAGCAACTCATAGAGTGAAAAAATGTTTCCAAAAGTCATGGGCGCTGTTCTGTTTTCTGACTTTGTAAACATGTCCACGGGTGTTAGACAGGTGGAGTTTGAAAAGGTGCTCAGAGTTATTGTTAGTAAGATGGTTAATAATTTTATGGGTGTCTGCCAAGTCAGCTGCCAGACGTCAGAGTTTCAATGTGTCCACACCCAGGGAAGTAAGGCGTTTAGAATATGGCAAATGCCTGATGGAGGGTATTCTCTTGGTTGCACGTCGCTGAACGACTTCCAGACGATTAATATCCTGGGCAAGATAGGGGTTCCAGACCGGTGATGCAAATTCTAAGTGAGGCCACACCATAGCTATATAAAGCCTTGGATAGATAACCAGAGAGTGGCTCACAAAGGACTTGGTAAGTGATGCCAAGACACCCTCAGCCTTCTTGGCAATTTTAGCAATGTGTTTTGTCCAACGTAAATTGCTGTCGACAATAATGCCCAGGTCACATTCACAAGACTTTTTGAGATTAATGTTGTGGGGGGAGTAAGTAGACACTGGGTTTTTCCTCCCAAAATGCATGGTGGTACATTTGTCCACAGCCAGCTTGGGTTGCTAGTCCATGATCCACTGCTGCATTGTGTCCAGGTCTGATTGCAATAAAGATCTATAGTGTACAGGATCTGTCCTCTTTATTTCGAGGTACAGCTTGATGTCATCTGCATGTTTCAGCACTGGCATTCTTTAAGTTGGCATCTATGTCATTAACATATGCAACAAATAAATGTTTGGCTATACTGTTCAAGATAGTGCGCTGCATAGCCACAATTAAATTATTGAAATAAGTAAAATATAAAAGATAAAAGGATAAATTCTTCTATAAATTTTTTCAAGAACCCATTTAAACTCATTAATATAGATAAGCCACAATAATGTACAGTTGAATGTTGTTTAAACCCAAAGTATTAAATTATGCTAACTAACTTTTATGTCTTCATTTTCCAATTATTTTTCTATTTCAGTGGACGATCTTAACGTAAATGACGGATCTGCTGAAAAACCATATTTTATGTCAAAGCAGCTTATGTCAATTTTAGGGAAAAATAACAAAGACACGGACAAATGAGCACTTTTAAAACCATTCTGAAATGTTTGAAAGCTGTTTTTTTTTTTTCTCCCTAGCAATGACTTTCTATAATCTATCTTAAGCTTTATGTACCATGGTGATATATAATTATCTATTTGAAAATAATTATCCTAAATAATAACTACAAATTTAATACTTTTTTCTAATCATTATTGATGTCATTTAGTATATTTTTTTATTTCACTACAGTTTCTAATAACATTCAAAATTAGATTTATTATGTTTTACTGATGTTACAGTAATTATTATCTAAAGGTTCTGGTAATCTACTTAAAGACACATTACATTTTTGTCAATAACTACTGGTAACTCAAGTATTTTATACTACAACCAATAATACTTTTTGTTTTCTACTTTATTTTCACCTAAATATCTTCAATGTTCTACCTTTATGAATGATTAAATTGTGTAAAAATTACTGTGTAAAACTTAATGAATTTACAACAGAGAATATGTAGCACCAAAAGTGATTGTCAGTAATGAAAAAGTATTGAGAATAATTTAAGTCAAAACAATGACTCTTTCGTTTGTTTATGAGTAAATAATTACTGGAAATCATTTAACTACTTAAGACATTTAGCTAAACAAAAGTAAACCTCATGACTTGCTGCATAATGTGATACTGTATTATTTGAAATGTTAACTACTTTATAAAGACAAAGATCTAAGAATTATTCCCAAATTTAATACTTAAAGTTTTGACAATATGTTGAATTTAGTGAGGATATTGTATTAGTTCCATATTACAAGGCTGTGAGCTATATTATGATTGGTATTTCCTGTCAGTTCTGTCACTACCATTTTATAAACTATCCAGTATTTAGAAAAAAAAAAGTAATGATCTTGATTTCATCTGAATTCACTTGTTGCCTTTGCCAAAAAACTGTTGTTCAACTGAAAAATTCACTTAACTTTTGTTTATAAAGTTATTATGCAAAATATAAAATGTATTGTGGTTATGTGAGGTGTCTTATTTTCATGTAAATGTAGTTTAGCCAATGAAATTGGCTATGGAGACAGCTAAATTATGGTCTTAATGTCTAGTTCCACAAGATACTTCTTTAAACATATAATGGGACAAAGGAAGAGTGTTGGTTTAAGTGTCAAGTGCTAAGTATCGTAGTTTACTTAGTGGTCTTGAGTTCAATCTGTGTATCAGTCAAACTAAATACACTCTGGTTCAAACAGATAAGCTAGTGACCTCATGAGTAGGAGAACAGCCAAACAGAATATCCTTAGGACAATAGAATGACACCAATCTATCCCTAAAGGGCTCAAAATTACTAGAACATTACTGAATGTAAAAGTCACTTAAAGAAAACCACAGGAAACAGCTAAAATATGACTGTAACAGCCATGAGGGAGGACACTAATTCAAATACATCAGTGCATAGTAACCCTTGGGGTGTTGGATAATCTCCAAAACCTTTATCTTAATGTTGCACTGGAGTTTTTTTTCTCTTAGCTAGTAAGAGATTTGAACTCAGCGGTGCAGATTAATAAAGTACTTGCCAATTATACAGTGATCTGTATACAGAAGGGAACTGTGCTTCTCTGGTGTATCTAATTACAGGTAGATGTACAGTGACTTAATAGCTTAACATCTACGCAAAATTTATAGTTCATCACCTGTGATGAGGAAACAAATTTACAATCTTTTCACTTGACTAAGACTCTCATAAGAGGGAATGATCCTTGATTTTAGTTTTCCCTAAATCATTTTAAAATACATAACGTTGGGGGTTTGGTGATAAAAGCATCTATGCAATTGCTCATCTTACTATAAATAGCAATCAAATCTCCCTCAAATCACATCCTACCATCTTACAAAAAGGAGATACTGGACAGTATAGTCCCTGATATACAAAAAAAGAAAAAGAAACTAGTCGGTCATTGCTGAGATATCTTTCAGCATAGATCTACTGAATCAGACTTATCTGAGGCAAACAACAGCTAAAGATCCAAGAATCAGGAACATTCACACACATTAAAAAATTGGATCCTTTTAAGACAATTTCATAATTTCTAACTTTTTATCTTTTGTGATAGAGAAATTATGAAATCAATCCTATTTTTTGAGAGAGAATTAAATTTTAATTCATTTTTCGTTAGCATATAAGCCGAGTCTCCACTTCCTTACATATCCATTTCGCAAAAAAAAAAAAATTCTTGAAATATTTAAAGTTATTTTTTAGATTTCTTGCTTTTAAAAATTGTTTCATTTAAATAATGTTACTTGATACATGATGTGGCAAAGTACCTAATTATGAGATAATAAAATTCATTCATTCATCTGTAAAGGGATCATAAAACATTGTTTTTAACATTTCACTTAGAATCATTGATATAATCATTGTTATATGTGCCTTTATACATATATATGTATATATGTCAGTGTGTGTGTGCTCATGTGTATATTACCCTTATCCTAATCTTTATTTTTGGATTAGAAATTAAGCTTTTTATGGTTATCAATTTGTGTTGCAAGATTCCTGATGTGAAATTGTGTATTGAAACCAATATTGTTGTATTTCAAGATGGTCATTTTTTTCTTTTTCTTTTGCCAAATAAACACTCACACTGTATATTTTTTCCTTCATTCATTTATTACTGTACTTATTTTATTATTTTATTATTTTAATTCATGTCCATTGTCCAGAAATATTTTGTTACACATCTGTGACCTCTTCAGCAACACTTCTCATTTTCATGTGTGTTCTTGCTTCACTTACTCCATTCTGTTCTTCTAAGGCATGTATCCTTATGTGTGCGTGTGTTTGTCTCCTTCTTTGTGTGTGTGTATGCCTGAGTGTGTGTCATAGTTTTTAGCAGCAGTGTGGTCTTCCCCTCAGCAGTCCCATCCTCTCACCTCATGTTGCTGCTGTTCTAAGACCGAAAAGTATTTTTCAGGTTTTAGGACAGCAACACCACAATGGGGCAAAGAGGATGGGGCTGCTGATGGGAAGGCCACACTGCTGCTAAAAACTATGACACCATACACACACACACACACACACACATGAACAAGGACACAAACATATGTGCACATGAGGATACACACCTTAGAAGAACAGAATGGAGTAAGTGGAGCAAGAAACACACATTAAAATGAGAAGTGTCTCTGAAGAGATAACAGATGTGTGACAAAAGATTTCTAGACAATGGACATGAATTAAAATGATAAATGAGTGAAAAAAATATACATAGTGTGTGTGTTTATTTGAAAAAAAAAAATGACCATCCCAAAATACAACAAATTTGCTTTGTGTACAATTCCTAATATTCTAACTAAGAATTGTTATTTTTTTACATCTGTTTTAATTAACTATCAATTTTTAGTTTGCATTATTTTGTTATTCTCCATGTTAAAAAGATAGGGTGGGGATCACTTAAGTGACATTTCCTCTCACCTAGTTGAGTAGTGATTTCTAATTGTAATTTGAGAATTAAACTTCATAGGAAACCTAGTTTAATGCTAATTTTGTCCTATGTTGGCATAAAATTAGGGAGTTGTTAAAATAATAATTTAACCTAAACTTGAATTTCAAATGTTGTTCCCACCCTACTTTCTAGTCTCTGGTATAATCCAAGAACTGGTAACATATAGAAACTATATGTCTACAATTTTGGAATAGGCTTTTAGAATGTAGGCTGTTGGTTGTTATTCCTGATTTGCTGAACCATTTCCTACTTGAAAAGGATGTAAATGTTACTTGTATCCAAAAACATTTAAGATTTGACACTGTACATTTAATTTTCTAAATTTTACTTTTCAATGTTTTTGGATATCTTATGTTCATAATTTTCTGAAAAAGTTATTTGAAAGATTAAAATATATTATATTAAGCTTCATCTTTTGATCATTTAATATATCTAGCTGCATATATTATGAATAGCATTAGGAATATAAACAAGAAAATCTTTAATATGTCCTTGTGTGCATATTTTAAATATAAATCTATAATTAGCAAAATCATTCTCTAAAGAGTTATATATGAATCTCTATTTGAAAGAATTGAAAAGTGTTATCCCCCAGTTAAATTGTATTTAACATGCTATCAAATAGAAGTGTGATAATGTATATATTTATATATGATGTATTTTTGTAATTTAAAACAATATATATATACGTGTATCTTTTGAGAGAATGATTCCAAGGAATGAGACGTGTAAACTGTACATTAATCTGAGCTTTGCTACACATAACAAGACCTGTAAATGCTACAGTTAAACAATTATCATACAGAAGATTTTAAACTGTGAAAGACTTTTTGCATTTCTAGTTTAATGACAGCCATATTTGAATGATAAACAATTACAAAAAAATTACATTTTCTAAACTTGCATTTTAGTTTATTTTCCTTCAAATTTGAATAATTTCATGAATTGTGTGATAGAAATTCCTTTTCATATCTTATATAGCATAGTGAAAGTTTTTTTTTTTTTTTCCACTCTGAGCTAAAGAATAGATAAACTGGAGATAATTCAAACCCGTCCAACAGAAGGTATTTTCCTGCTCCTTCTGTTTACTTTTTGCTATATAATGTTGAAATAAAATAATACTTTGGAGTATATCAATCATTATTGTCTGTCTCCCTCTTTCTCTCTCTCATGAATTAAAACTATTTTTTTATCAAAAACTTTTCCTCTTATACTTTTTTTGTTTGAAAATTTTACTAATTTTTGTGTTTACGATTGGTATCCATTATTTTAATAAAATAAAATTTTAGTGTGAATATTAATCGTTTGTGTCATTTTTTTCTTAAAATTTCATGTGTTTGAGGATGGTTTATCAGTCATTCCCCACCCTCATCCAAAAGAAATAATTGCATTTATGCCAAAACTAAAACAAAGAAGATTATATATTGACAAAAAAGACACTCTTTTGTTGAGACATTACATTCTTTAAAACTTCCATGCTTCCTGAAATTCACCAACAATACACCTGATGTCACCCTCCCTAATTTTTTTTTAAGACTTATTCTACTGTACACTTCCTGAGCAATTTCTATGTAACTGCTCATGCAGTTATTGGTTACTTTTTTCTGATGACTTGTGGTGCACTTGAGTACTGTATAAAATAAGCTCATTATTTTTTTTAAAAGCAATTGAGCTAGCTTGAAGATGTGATGAGAATTAGCTTCAACCCCTGTGTTCTGAGTTCATAGTCAACTTTGCTGTTCATCCTTTTGAGGTTGTTAAAATAAGTTACTGACATGTAACAGTATTGATTTAATGCAACTATATCCATCTTCTTTAACAGAGATTCTCACTGTGCTAGTGGCACTGCCCCACAACAGAGTGCTGGGCATGTCAAAGAGGGAGTTAGGCTTTAGAAGGTGATGAGGAAGCAGTGAGGTAACATAATTAACATACTAGATTTTTGATAAAACTAATAGCAGTTATTAAAATAAAATGGGATCTCATCAGGCACAAAGAAGTCATTTACTTGCAATTCTTTTCTTTCTTTCTTTTATTCTTTTACTTGTTTCAGTCATTTGACTGTGGCCATGCTGGAGCACTGCCTTTAGTCGAGCAAATCGACCCCAGGACTTATTCTTTGTAAGCCTAGTACTTATTCTATTGGTTTTTTGCCAAACCGCTAAGTTACGGAGACGTAAACACACCAGCATCGGTTGTCAAGTGATGTTGGCAGGACAAACACAGACATACAAACATATACATACACACACACACACACATATATATGATGGGATTCTTTCAGTTTCCATCTACCAAATCCACTCACAAGGCTTTGGCTGGCTCGAGGCTATAGTAGAAGACACTTACCCAAGGTGCCATGCTGTGGGACTGAACCCAGAACCATGAGGTTCATAAGCAAGCTACTTACTACACAGCCACTCCTACATATACATATATATATTTTTTAATTATTATTAACCAGGAGAAAGATAATAAGCTGGCAGAATTATTAACATGCTGGACACAAATGCTTAGTGGCATTTTGTCTATCTTTATGTTCTGTGTTCAAGTTCCACTGAGATTGATTTTCATCCTTTCATCCTGCTAAAATTGCCAAGAAGGCTGAGGGTGTCTTGGCATCACTCACCAAGTCCTTTGTGAGCCGCTTTCCAGCTATCTATCTGCAGCTTAATATAGCTATGGTGCGACCTCACCTGGAATTTGCATCACTGATCTGGAACCCCTATCTTGCCCAGGATATTAATCGTCTGGAAACTGTTCAGTGACATGCAACCAAGAGAATACACTCCATCTGGCATTTGCCATATTCTGAACGCCTTACTTCTCTGGGCATGGATACATTGAAACTCCAACGACTGGCAGCTGACTTGACAGACACCCATAAAATTATTAACCATCTTACAAACAATAACTGAGTACCTTTTCAAACTCCACCTGTCTAACACCCATGAACATGTCTACAAAGTCAGAAAACAGCACTGCGCCCATGACTTTCAGAAACATTTTTTCACGCTAAGAGTTGCTGAAGCATGGAACAAACTGCTGGCATCAGTTGTTAGTTGTCAGAGCACTGCATCCTTCAAAACTTCCATGCTTCCTGAGATTCACCAACACTGTACCTGATTTTCTCCCTTCCATACACACGCAAGCATGTATCTGACTCATACACTGTTCACTTTCCAGACATTTGTACATTACTGCATATGCTTTATACGCACTTTTGACAAGTTGTGGTGCACCTGAGCACTGTATACAATAATTTCATTATTATTTTTTTTTTTTTATCTTGATGAAATAAGTACCGTTTGAGTGCTGGGGTCAATGTAAATGACTATCCTCCTCTCCTAAATTTAAGGCCTTGTGCCTTTAGTAGAAAGGATTACTAATTAGTAGAAGTTACAGAATGACTCTGGGACTGAGAGTTCCATACACTAGCACTATTCAAACGTTAGTGTATAAATATCTGTTCCTCTACTAAATAAAAGAATTTTTATAATAGCAATTACAGAAAGGTTAGTTATAGGTGCTGGTGGATTTAGTTCCATTGTATAGCACTATGGGCAAGTGTCATCTTGTTTTGCCCCTGGCCGATAACTGCCTTGTGAGTGGATTTGGTCAGTGGAAACTGAAAGAAACCCATTGTATATGTGTTTGTGCGTGTATCTCCCACCACCGTTTGACAACCAATGTTGATTTTATTTACGTTCTCGGAACCTAGAAGCTCGGCAAAAGGAGCCCGATAGAATAAGTACTAGGCTTAACTAGAAAATAAGTACAGGAGTCAATTTCTTCGACTACACTCTTCAAGGCCCAGTATGGCTAATGACAAGTAAGATCAAGTGCTTGAAATATATAACAGGGGACATTACTTTTGAATATCTACATATTTTTTTTTAAATAGACAATTTTTGTTGTTACTGACCTAATTTCAATTATTACAGCTGGGTATGGTCTGAGCAAACGCATCTTTCCGTTTTCAGTCCTCTAAAATATATTGGTCATATACTGAACATAAAGAAAAAAAATTGACTTATAAAATTAAAATTGTAAACTTGATTATTAAGGGGAGGTAATACTTGACAATTAAAAATTCAAAATATTGGCATTGCGTCCCTTTAGTTGTAAACTGCCACCGCATTTTCTCGTGTTAAACTTCGTTCGTATCTAAATAGATTCAGTCAGAGAGAAAAAAAGTCGTAGCGAACACAATAAATTCTTAAGACAATAATTTTCTACATAATGAATTTTTTTCCTTTAGTGCATAAAATCTCGCCAACAAAAGAGCCTTTTACCGAAATCTCCTTTATATCTTCAACGTAGTCTTTCTTATAATAATAATGAAATTATTGTATATAGTGCTCAGGTGCACCACAACTTGTCAAAAAGTGCGTATAAAGCATATGCAGTAATGTACAAATGTCTGGAAAGCGAACAGTGTATGAGTCAGATACATGCTTGCGTGTGTATGGAGGGGAGAAAATCAGGTGTAGTGTTGGTGTATCTCAGGAAGCATGAAAGTTTTGAAGGATGCAGTGCTCTGACAACTAGAAGCATTTGTTCGTTTAAGAGTGATACATTTTCACTGTTTTGAACATCAGATGTTTTTTCAGTTAAATTCTTTTTAAATGTTAAAAAAAATGATTAATCTCAAACCGATATTTTATAATTGGGTCTAGAGGAGAAAGAACACGAATATTTTCTAACATAACTATTGATTCTCAAAATTATAAGATTAATGTGTAATTAATAACAAATTTCCCCTTTCTGAAAAACTTAAATTGTTTTTATATCAATTTATTTAGGCTGAAGATATATTTAAAATACTAACAAAATATATGCAACAGGAAAATTTAATATTTCTTTACTAGATTCACCTTGGGAGTTGTGGCCATGCTGGGGCACATTTTATTTTACTTATTTATTTATCATTTGTGGTGGTTGGCATTTGGAAGGGCATCCAGCTGTAAAAGCCTGCCAAAACTGACCTCGCCTGTGCTGGTACCACATAAAAAGCACTCAGTCCACCCTATGAGGCGATTGGTGTTAGGAAGGGTATACAGCTATAAAACCCATTGCCAAAACAGATACAGTAGCCTGATGTAGTCTTCTTCTTGGCTGGCTCCTGTCAAGCTATCCAACCTATGCTTGCATGGAAGGCAGATGTTAAATGACAATGATGATAATGATGATGATGATGGGGGGGTGGCTAGCATATTTAAAAATCTGAAGTTTCAGAAAAAAATTATATTACATACATATAAAAGGGATGACCTGTAAGTGGACATCCATTATGCGAGAAGATCCTCTATGGTCTTACCACTGAGGTGGAGGAGGAGGAAGAGGAGGAGGAGGAGGAGGAGGAGGGGGGTGTGTGGAAGAGGTGGATATGGAGGAAGGGAGGTGTGTAGAGGAGGAGGAAGGAGGCAACAACGTGACACTTAATGACGTACTTGATATGGCATATAATCAACATAGTGATATTTTTGTTATTTGCCTTCCATGAATTTTTGGATGTGAATTAACTGAAAACCTTTTCTGCGGATCTTTTCGGTTTGAACGGCAGGTTTTAACATAATTTCTAGGTAACTAGAAAATTTTAAACTTCGTCACCTGGTAGAATGTGTTTATAAAACATCTTTTTCTCTTGGCTTTATTGAGAACATTCTATAGTTTGTAAGATATTTGGTCTTTAATTTCTTCAATTTCTGCAATTTCAACCAATCACTGGCGTCTATTGAGTTAAAAAGCATTCTGTGCCGTATGAATATGTCCCTCGTTTAAGAAACAGATTGGGTTTATTTACATTTGTGAAGAAAAAAAAGATACCCTCTCCCCCTAACCCTAACTAGCCCTAAATCTAAAATAGATCGAAATGCAATAGATCGGTTCTAGGGTCATAATTATGGGTGACAATTTCGTATGACACCGCTTAGTTATATTGCAGTGAGAGTGGCGCTCAGCTTGGATTTTAATTTTTAGTTTCTATAGTTACATAAATTATGTTAGAAGCTAATTATCGAGTTACTTCCCTTCCTCAAAATACATATTGATCTGCAGTTCCATTGTCATCGTCAACATCTTTGTTTTAACATCCATTTTTCCGTACTTGCATGAGTCAGATGGAATTTGTTGAGCTTCAAAGTCATTCAAACAGAGTATAAACTGTACAGCAGCCAGTTACGTTATGTGACTGACTGTTTAGCGTCTTCATCCCATAATAAAAAAAATTATCCATATTTAGCAAGCCATCATTGTAGAACAGTCTGCTCCAGCTAACAAAAACTATGTGTACTCTTTTGGGACAACAATTATTGATTTTCATTGATTTTTTTCCCTCTTTGTCGTCACTTAATTTTATGCAAATATAATGTAATATATGATACGAAAATGATATAGAGAGAACTAAGAATGTCTTGAAGTGACTGTTGATGCAAAGGAATTCATCATCATCATCGTTTAACGTCCGCTTTCCATGGTAGCATGGGTTGGGTGATTTTGACTGAAGGCTGGCGAACCAGATGTCTGCACCAGGCTCCAATCTTGATCTGGCAGAGTTTCTACAGCTGGATGCCCTCCCTAACGCCAACCACTCCGAGAGTGTAGTGGATGCTTTTACGTGCCACCGGCACGGGGCCCAGTCAGGCAGTACTGGCAACGACCTCACTCGAATCTTTTTACACATGCCACCAGCACAGGTGCCAGTAAGGCGACGCTGGTAGCGATCACGCTCGAATGGTGCCTTTTATGTACCACTGGCATGGAAGCCGTTTAGCCACTCTGTCAACGATCACACTCGTATGGTGCTCTTTGCACCCCGCTAGCACAGATGCCAGTCATCGAATTTGATTTTGATTATAAAAACATAACAAAAATAAACTCTAAATTTTTTTATGGTTAGTGTCAAGCTTTTGAGTTAACTCCAAATGCCTGTCACGAACCATATGAAGGTTGTAGAGTATCAAATTCTTTACTGGATGTCAATATTATTCACCTGTGGTAAGAGAGAATAGCTTTAGGTTGATGGCTAGAAACAGGTAACCCAGCTCTGTATAAATGTGACACTGACCAAAATCCATCCTGCTTTTTTTTTTTTTTATTCTTATTTTACTTAAGCAGTTGATTTGTTTTGGTTCTGATGAAGATATCATTGTGAAGGTCGTATGTTTTCAGTCAATCAATCACTCGGTTGATAAAACTGAGCCATAAACACACCCAAATGCATATCTGAAACAGCTGTAAGCCTATAATAAATAAATAGATGTATATAACTTATTATTTCCATCTATTTTATATGTGTATGTATGTATGTCATTACCCTAATTTACTGCCTGTCTCCCATGCAGGCATGGGTATGACCTATAATGGAATTGAAGGCTTGTGATACCTGTTGAGTATCTTCTCCCATTATAATTATTTCTGTAGTCTTGAGGATCTGGAACATGAAGAAGAAGAAGCTTACAAGTGGAATGCAATTCAATAGTCGTTTATTTTTAGTTCTCGTTCATGTGGCTTGCTCCCAGTGACCATTATTATGGCAGCACGTGGTCTGTTATAGCTCCATTTACATGAGGTTCTGAAGGTTCACTTGAATTCACTGAATTCTAAAGGTTCACTTGAACAAGAGAAGATATCCTGATGTCGGGCCAGACTGCTATTCTGTAGTTTGGGTGAGGCATCTACAACAAGAAAGCTTGCGGCTGCCGAAATCCTTTTTCCGTCGGGGTCACCATTTTATAATGAAATTGAAGGCTTGTGATACCTTTGGAGTATCTCCTTCTCGCATTACAATTATTTCTGTACTCTTAGGGATCTGGAACACGAAGAAGAACCTTACAAGCAGAGTGCAATTCAATAGTCGTTTATTTTTAGTTCTCGTTCATGTGGCTTGCTCCCAGTGCCATCTTTATGGCAGCATGTGGTTCATTATACTTCATTAATGTGAGGTTCATTACCTCTGGAGACAGGTGAAGTTAGAGCGGGATAAGAGTCTGCTGTGAGCTGCCAGCTTCACGTGTTTCTCAGTGTAAGGGAGAAGGAAGAAAGAGAAAGAATTCTTAATTCTCCTGCTTAAATTGTTGTTGCCAACGAGAGTCTTACTGTCGTCTCACGCATGGCAAATGGTTGCAGGCGAGAGTTTGCTCCTGTCTCAGACATGATAATGGCTACCAGCAAGATCTCGTACAAAATGGCACTGGCTTCTTGTGCCTCGCGTCAGACCAATACCATATTTAGAACAAATGATGCTTTGTGCTAGTTAAGTTATGTGACCCCTTACTTGGACAGCCAGGTATACATGCTCAAGAAATTTAGGAGTAGTTAAAATACAAGTTACCAGATCAATTATTATTTTTTAAACCAAATCTTAGTCAAATTTTTGAATTATCAGAGCTCAGGGAATGTTTTCTGGGAGTTTTATGGATAAATCCAGGTTTAGACTGTCTGAGCTATAGGCCAGACATGTACACTGCAACAAACTTGAAGCTATTATATATTAACCAAAGCCCCAACCTGCTTAACACTCTTTTACACAGGTCACATGATGAAATAGTGAAACTTGATAAAAATAGAATAGACAGGACTGTCATTACAGTCAACATCATGTAACATTTTAACCTTTGAAGATTGACAACAGTTTTATTCTTAAACTTTATTTGAAAATAACAATCTTAAGTCATACAATGATGACTGATGAAAAAGTTTAGTGTTTTCACAAAACAGTCAAATAATCAAATTGCTGTTTTTGTATTACCCTGTTAAGGCCTGTTTACACTGTTACAGTAGACTATTTAATGTTAAGGCGGCCAGCTGGCAGAAACGTTAGCGCGCTGGGCGAAATGCTTAGCGGTATTTCGTCTGCCGTTACATTCTGAGTTCAAATTCTGCCGAGGTCAACTTTGCTTTTCATCCTTTCGGGGTCGATAAATAAAGTACCAGTTACACACTGGGGTTGATGTAATTGACTTAATCCCTTTGTCTATCTTTGTTTGTCCCCTCTATGTTTAGCCCCTTGTGGGCAATAAAGAAATATATTTAATGTCAGAGCATCTTCTTTTGAGCTTTCCTGCCTGCTAACTCATCAATGATTTCATCAAAATCAATAAGTTACAGTTTATCATTCTTTATACAGAGAATACGCAGACCAGACAGTCACTCTTGAGACACAGTTGAACGAAGGTCACTTTTGATCCATTTCAGCTTAGAAAATGATCCCTCTCCAGAACAGTTAGGGATTATCAAACTCAGGAACAATCTAAAAATTGCTTACACATCTGGGAAAGCAGCCTGGATTTTCTCTGGTTTTATTATCTGGTAGATGTCTTGGTGGCTGAAACTTTCTTTTTTTACACAAGCCAGTTTGACATACAAATGGAAAGTCAAGAGTTCATCAACAAGACTGAGATCAACATCCTTTAGATACTCTTATTCTAGTCTCTTGACATCGTAGAGAATTTATTCCCTCATTGCTTGCAGCTCAGTTGAAAACAAGAAACTCACAAAAACTCCTATGCACAATAGCTCTTCTGTCAAAATTTGAGTGAAGAGCATCAATTACAGGGATAAATGAACACATCCTAAAATTATCTCTTTTAGGAATTTCATCCAAAGCTTTAGTTGCTCTGTCATCATTGTGTCGTCATTTTCATACTCTATGCCTTCTTTGGGGAGTTCTGTACTCTACTTCAGGTAGAATAGTTTTTGCTTGCACCTCACTCTCAGCAAAGTTTTCCTGAATTGTATAGGTATGCATATGTGGTCAATGAAATCTTTGCATGTTGAAGAACATTACTTTGGGAAACTGCTGAAGCAAACCTGTCCATAGATGAAGCATGTACACAAATACAAATTCTACCATTTTCTGCAAAAGATTTTGAGCTTGTCGTCTAGTATCACCCTTTCCAGTGTCGTCATCATGGATGTGACTGAGTTCTTCAAAAATGTGAGCATAACTTTCACTGATGGCTGTCATAACTCTGGCATGTAACTCCTATCTTGTGCCAGATAACTGTTGCGGAGCTTTCGACTTTGGTAGAAGCTGAGAAAAAGCAATAAAGTTCGTTGACAATGCCAAAGAAATTCATCCAAGCAAGAGTCAACTGCAGCTCTTCCTGTGGTGTATGCGAGAGATTTGAAATAAAGGCTCCTACCTTCTCTTCGCTCAGGTGGAGACCCTTCAGTGGTAATGGATCCTTCAACACAACCCGATCCAAACGCTAGAAATAGCAGCTGCTTCTCCCAACCTTAACAACGTGCTGACTCCATCTTACCCGCTCAGCGACCTGCCTCAAAAGGCAGAATGCTGCCCTTCCTGCACGTGCTCCACTGCTGCCCTTCCTGCACACACCCCACTGCTGCCCCTTCCGGTCAGCCCCAAGTTCCGGTCAGCTCCCCAGCTGCTGACGTCATCCCACACTTCCAACCAGATTTAGGAAATGTCCAGCATAGGGAATAAATTTTGCAAACTTATTCTTTTCCAGAATTTTCTGTTGAACATCATTATACCTTCCAGCTGCATTGTCATATGATTGACCCCTGCAATTACTGAAAACAATTTCAAGTTCTTCAAAGAAGTTCAGCATCAATTCATCCATTCCTTCCCCTGTGTGATTCTTCTGTTCAATAAATGTCAAAAGTTGTTCAATTGGTATTTCATCAAAAGGAGAAACATATCTAACAAATGCAGTGAGTTGATCAACATTGAAAACATCGAGTGTTGAATCAACCAACACACTAAAATACCCTGCTTCTTTGATTTCTTTCACTATTTCTTCAAGAATTTTTTTTAGCCACCAGCTGGATAACTTTATCATATATGATTTTGGATAGGTATGATGGATGGATGGCCAGTTCCTTTATTTCCATACTGATTTGTGTGGATACATAAAAAGAGATTAAATTTGACAATTAATTCCAACAAACTGAGAAAGTTTTCATTGTTTGGTTTCATCATGTCTTCTAAAAGCCAATTCACGTTCTGCCAACAGACAAATCACTGCCATCACCCATTGAAGTATATGCCTCCAATATTCCTGTCCTGCTTTGATTTGCTCATCAAGTTTTGTTGTAAGCATTTGACCACATTTTCTTGTTAAGTAGATCAACATAGAGTCCATATGACTTTTTGAATTTTTGTGGGTCTTAATAATTTCAGAATGAGACCAGTTATCAAATCCTGAAGAAGTTAGAGCTGTAGTTGAAGAAACATTCTCAGAGAATTTGGAGAAAAATTTGCACACAAAACGGTAGACTTTTCCTTTTGTTGGAGAATATACTAGCCATTCTTGAGGCTAGGTTTCTCCATTTATTTTAGTGGAGAAGAATAAAGTTCTTGAGCAAGAACAAGTTTGGTTTTTGTAGATTCACTTCAAAATTGTGAAAGGTCCATCACAGTATTGACATTCCAAAGGGCCTTTCTTAATCCAGTATGAAATGTCTTCATTGCTTAATGTGGTCCATAAACCTGTCAATGAAATCAGTTCTTGGAGTTGCTGATAAATATTCTTCAGTGCCACTGATAGTTCTGACGAAGGTTCTTGAGTGTCACAGGTAGTTGGAGTTACTGAAAAATATTCCTGGGTATCACTGGCACTAAATGTTACTGATAAATGTTCCTGGGTGTCAAGTAATGCATCTGAATCTTCTGCATCTGCTGTTGAACTTGTTTGTTCTGGGTAGGCTGTGGTGTATGCTGGAGATTTGAAATAAGGACACCTACCTTCTCTTCGTTGATGGAGACCTCCCCAGTGATAATTCACCCTTCCATGCGGTCCGACCTGAACACTAGAAATAGCAGCTGCTTTTCCCCTACCTTAACAACGAGCTCACATGTCCAACTCGCTCGGCTGCCTCGATCGAAAAGGCCCAATGCTGCCCTGCCTGCACGCGCGTCACTCCTGCCCCTTCCTCTTCCTGTCATCCCCAAGTTCCGGTCAGCTCCCCAGCTGCTGACGTCATCCCACATAGGCAAAGCCGAATGATCTGATTGACTTTAAGTGTTTGATTATATCTTTTTGTTCTTTTTGGTGTTTTCTTTTACTTGCACCTCTTTTGTAACATCTACCTCACTGTTACGATTAAAGAGCTGGAGCTGAATATCAGTTGATTGGATTTGATTCTAGAAACTTAATAATATACAAATTTAAAATCAATATGTAATAAATTAACAAAAGAAATTAGCAATATAATGTAGGAGTGGCTGTGTGGTAAGTAGCTTGCTTACCAACCACATGGTTCCAGGTTCAGTCCCATTGCGTGACACCTTGGGCAAGTGTCTTCTACTATAGCCTCGGGCCGAGCAAAGCCTTGGGAGTGGATTTGGTAGAAGGAAACTGAAAGAAGCTTGTCGTATATATGTGTGTTTGTCCTCCCAATATCACTTAACAACCGATGCTGGTGTGTTTACATCCCTGTAACTTAGTGGTTCGGCAAAAAAGGCCGATAGAATAAGTACTAAGCTTACAAAGAATAAGTCCTGGGGTCGATTTGCTCAACTAAAGGTGGTACTCCAGCATGGCCATAGTCACATGACTAAAACAAATAAAAAAAGTAAAAACTATTAAAAAAATTAAAATAGAAAGTTCGATAAAAACGTGCAACAAACTAGATCAAACTTACAAAAAATACTAAACATGAAACAATGACACACACAAACACAAACAATGACACACACAAACACAAATACTTCATAGCAAAATGTCAACTTAGAGTACGATCTCATTACAGGATTTTTTTACATTGCAATTATTTATCAGTGTTATTTTATACCAATACTATGTATTCAAATTATAACTCGTTTTATCTTACTTTCTTTTTTTTATATGTTTCAACCCCAAGACTGGCCATGCTGGGGCAATTTTTTTACACAGACCAGTGCACATTGCATGTCTGTATATAAATAATTTAAGATGTATTTTTGTATGGGTACACACAGTGAAAATATTTTATTATCATCATGTGAATTATTTTATTAAAATATTTTTTATTGGATAATATAATGAGTGTGTTCGTATTGTGTTATATTACTGGTCAAAAGCAATTTTTGTATAGAGAATTGTTTATACTCAATGTTATGTTAAAAATCACATGTAAAATGCATTCACATTATTAATTTCACTTTTATGCCTTTTAGGAAAAAAAATTTGAACATTTGACATTTGAAAAATTCATTGTAAAAAATCTGGTGGGCAGGAAGAAGGGCCCCACTGGTCAACAGGGTCCTGTACTTAAAAACGCCTAAGCACAATGGTATATCCATCACTGGGTAGGGTAGTCTCACCAGATCCAATGAGCCAGAGAACTGTGTCGAACTTCAACGTCTGCTTTGGTATGGTTTCTAGGAAGGGCTAGGTGCCCTTCCTAACATCAACTATTTACAGAGTATAGTAAATAGTAAATAGAGGTGCTTTTCTCATGCCAGTGTCACAAGTAAAGTTTACCAAATAACTAACAAAACAAAGAAGCCCCCTGGAAGGTGGTGGCTTTATGTCATGTGTTGAGAGGCTAAAGTATGATAGTGGGACAGGCACAGGTGTCTTGCTGTAGAAGAGATATATATCTACTTTGCATTATATAAGAATGGGTGGAAGCAGCTGGAAAGGAGACAGAGATGTTGGTGATGAGATGTTGGAACGTACAGTCAAGGTACAAGAAGATGAGTATAAGAGAAAATATGAACCAAAGAGAGGTGTGAGTGGATAAGTTCATAGACGTGTGAGAGGAGAGGAATAGGTGGGTATGGAAGGAGATAGAGGTTAATATGGTACAATGATGTACAATGATGGAGGTGTGGTTGATGGTAAATATCATAAAGGGGTAGAATGTAAAAGAAATAGCTTGGGAAAGAGGAAGTAATAAGTGATAATACAGGAAGTGGGGAAGCAACAGCAGTATAATAAACCCATAGATCAGAAAATAAGGAAAACTTGTAAAGGGCATCACAGACAAGGTATGGTGGCTCCTAGATGTAGCTCAGAGGAGAGGGAGAACTACCTGGAGACAAAGAAAGTGGTGTACAGCAAAGAATAAAGACAGAAGGGATGAAAATGGGAGTGAAGAATGGATGTTAAAGGAAGTGCTTCCAGGGAGAAGGGAAGATAACTAGTAGCACAAAGAGGAAGAAATATGTGCAGATTCTGCTGTTATGTGATTACAGCATGTGAATATTGTCATTGTTACGAGAACTGAAGGAGAGTGTTATAAAGGTAAGAGGTAAATAAAGCTTGATGTATATAAGTTGAGTGCAGAGACAGTCCAGTGAGTGCATAAACGTAATGCTTTTATGACCTCACTTTTTCTGTAAGGGTCAGGTGTTATCAAGCACAGTGAAAAGCCAATTACCTCAATTACCTCATTAGGCTCATTGCTGTTCATACATAAGCATTGTACAATCTGCTTTTCACAATGATAGAGAGACTTTTGTCACCAACAGAATAGCATCTTGAATTCTTTCCATTCTATTCTTATTCTAACAACTTCACTTTCAGAACATCCTCCTCCACTGCTAATTAGGTCTTCTACATAACAGAAATGACCTACTTCTTGGGAACCACTTGGGTGTTTGAGAGTCTATTTCATGCACTTGGTGTTGATTGCTCTGGTAAAACTTCCATCAACAAAGTCTGCTATCTCTGTTAACCTTCTTGTGATTTCACTACTCCTCGTGTGTAATTGCAGCTTACAATGGGCATACCGTATGGAATTTCTACCCAAGCTTTTCCTACATATTGAGCAAGATCATTTTCCTGAAGGGACGAAAGTCCCGTCTGTTTCCTTTCTTTACTTCAGTAAACTCCTGAGCCATATGTTAGATTATAGCCACAGTAATACCAATCAGTGGATGACAAGAGTTGCCTCAAAGCAACAGTTGCTTCAGACCTTCAAACATATTATACCTGATCCTTTGGGGAAATTATTCTGACATTTCTCATTAATGGTATTTGGTAAACTAGGTATTTATTTTTAAATGGTTAAAATACATAATTATGATCCTTTTCTCTAGTATAATTACTGAGTGCAAGTTGTAAGTCAAACTGTTAAATAAAGTCTTTTGTTTTAGTGTACCACATAAACACTGAAATATATTAATTGGTTGTATTAATGTATTAATGATAGCTGGCTGTGACATATTTCAAAGATAGGAAATATATGAAACAGCAAACATTTTGCTAGATCTGTTACGTAAAAAAGAAAGCACTGTGCTCCAATTTCTGGTGTAATTGTAATCTATCTGGGCTAGTAAATCTTACATGGTATCATCATCGTTTAACATCCGCTTTCCATGCTAGATTGGGTTGGACGATTTTGACTGAGGGCTGACAAACCACATGGCTGCACCAGGCTCCAGTCTTGATCTGGCAGAGTTTCTACCTATTTCTTTACTGCCCACAAGGGGCTAAACACAGAGGGGACAAACAAGGACAGACAAATGGATTAAGTCGATTACATTGACTCCAGTGCATAACTGGTACTTATTTTATCGACCCCGGAAGGATGAAAGGCAAAGTCGACCTCAGCGGAATTTGAACTCAGAACGTAATGGCAGACGAAATACCGCTAAGCATTTCGCCTGGCGTGCTAACGATTCTGCCAGCTCACCGCAGAGTTTCTACCCCTGGATGCCCTTTCCTAACACCAACCACTCTGAGAGTGTAGTGGGTGCTTTTTACGTGCCACCAGCACAGGGACCAGTCAGGTGGTACTGGCAATGACCTCACTCAAATCTTTTTACACATGCCACCGGCACAGGTGCCAGTAAAATACTTAAGAAATTAACTCTCAACATGGTGGTGACAAAAACATGAAAACACTTTTTCTGTGCAAAGAGCACAGCTACCTAGTGGATTCATGCAATTGAACAGGTATTTTTAACACCAGGCAAAATAAGGATTGCCACAAAGAAATTGTATTCAGTAATACACTGATAGAAGAGAAGCATCAATGTTGGATGCTCTCTACAGGAAGAAATCATTCAGAAACAATGTTTGAGTGCATTGATCATTTTCATCATACACTTCACATCAGATCAAGAGTTTTAAAGAAGTAGTTGTCATGTTTAACTTTTTTGTTACCTTATTTTTATTGAAATACACAGTCTTTGTCTCAGATAGTTTTGAAAATAATGAATGTATTAAAATAGCTTTGTCATTGTTGCTAGTCGAGCACTATGAGTACCATACGAGTGATATTGTTGCCAGAGCAACAAGCTGGCCTTCAGGCCGATGGCACGTTAAAAACACCATTTGAGCGTGATCGTTACCTGCGCCACCTTACTAGCACTTGTGCTGGTGGCATGTGAAATATTCAAACGAGGTCGTCGCCAGTGCCACTGGACTGGCTCCTGTGCAGGTGGCACGTAAAAAGCATCATTTGGGCATGGCTGTTGCCAGTACCACAAAACTGGCCCTCGTGCTGGTGACACGTAAAAGCACCCACTACACTCTCAGAGTGGTTGGCATTAGGAAGGGCATCCAGCTGTAGAAACTCTGCCAGATCAGACTGAAGCCTGGCGCAGCCGTCTGGTTCGCCAGACCTCAGTCAAATCGTCCAACCCATGCTAGCATGGAAAGCGGACGTTAAATGATGATGATGATGATTGTCAAGCTGGTGTTTAGGACATAAATTAGCATGAAATTCTAATGGGAGATTTGAATTAAGATTAGTTTAAAACAGGGAGCTTGTAACCTCAAATTAGGGCCAGTTTCAAGTAGATTGGTATCAAAATGGTTAATGCTGTTCAAATAAAGAGTTGCAGATTTGTCATTGAAGAAGAGTTAAAGTTATCTATTCCAAAAATGACTACTTTTTATGATGAGCTATATAATAGTGATCTTTTCATCGAAATACCAATGCTGGGAAGGTTGCTGAAAGCAGCAGTTATTGATCTGGAAGAAACCAAATAATGGGTAACATTAAATGCTTTGTCATTTGTAGTTGAATGGGCTTTGTAGAATGTCTCTCAGTCATTTCTCTAAGCTTACAATTATTTTTGGCCATCTCTGCATCTGCAGATTTATGTAAGAGAAGCTTTACAAAACTGAGACTTATAAAGAGATGTTTGCAATCTTCCCAATCTTTTGATACGATCAATTGAAAGTGAGTTGGTTGTTGGTATTGATGTCTTTGAAGGTAGCAAGCTGGCAGAATCGTTAGCATGCCAGGTGAAATGCTCAGCGGTATGTTCTGAGTTCAAATTCCGCCGAGGTCAACTTTGCCTTTCATCCTTTCGGGGTCAATTAAATAAGTACCAGTTACGCACTGTGGTCGATATAATCGACTTAATCCATTTGTCTGTCCTTGTTTGTCCTCTCTGTTTTTAGCCCTTTGTGGGTAGTAAAGAAATAGGTATTTCGTCTGCCGTTATGTTGTGAGTTCAAATTCCGCCGAGGTTGACATTGCCTTTCATCCTTTTGGGGTCGATAATTTAAGTACCAGTTACGCACTGTGGTCGATGTAATCGACTTAATCCATTTGTCTGTCCTTGTTTGTCCTCTCTGTTTTTAGCCCTTTGTGGGTAGTAAAGAAATAGGTATTGATGTCTTTGAAGGCGGTGAGCTGGCAGAATCGTTAGCACACCAGGCGAAATGCTCAGTGGTATTCCGCCTGTCTTTACGTTCTGAGTTCAAATTCCGCCAAGGTCGACTTTGCCTTTCATCCTTTCGGGGTCGATTAAATAAGTACCAGTTACGCACTGCGATCAATATAATCGACATAATCTGTTTGTCTGTGCTTGTTTTGTCCTCTCTGTGTTTAGCCCCTTGTGGGTAGTAAAGAAATAGGTATTTCGTCTGCCGTTACATTGTGAGTTCAAATTTCACTGAGGTCAACTTTGCCTTTCATCCTCTTGGAGTCAATTAAATAAGTACCAGTTACGCACTGGGGTTGATATAATCGACTTAATCCATTTGTCTGTCCTTGTTTGTCCTCTCTGTTTTTAGCCCCTTGTGGGTAGTAAAGAAATAGGTATTGGTGTCTTTAAAGTGATTAACAAGAATGCAACTATGAAGGCTTGGAAAGGCAAGTTCTGAATAAGTTGAGATGTTCTCAGTTCTGAACCACGCGTATATCTGCTCCTGATTATTTTTATGAATATATTTCCATATGCATTTGTCTACAAGTCCCACATTGCTTGGGCTGTTATTGATTATGCAGACCTAATCCATTAATGCATATCGTTTATCAATAAACTTTAATGCTAAAACTATATCCATTCAGTTGGGATATCTTCACATTTATCAAACAGGGTGTATTGCAAAACATGCTTTTGTTTTGTTGATTTATGTATCAATAAATATGCAAACATAAAACCAAAAAGGCCTAGGTGTGGCTTATGAACCATATGGTTTTGGGTTCAATCCCACTGCATGGTACCTTCGGCAAGTATCTTCTACAGTATACTCCATAAGTGTCTTCCACTTGTGAATGGATTTAATTAGTTGTTCATAAGTCAAAGAAAAGTGCACTCTAAAATGTATTTTTGAACAGAGCAGAAATGGTGTTTGCCAGTAACAACAGTGATTACAATGGCAACAACAACAGCAGCGCTGACATTGAGTCCAGTATCAACAGCAGTGATAGCAGCAGCAACAGGAGGCACAATGTCCCAGTGGTTAGGGCAGCGGACTCGCAGTCGGAAGATCGCGGTTTCGATTCCCAGACTGGGCATTGTGTGTGTTTATTGAGCGAAAATACCTAAAAGCTCAACGAGGCTTCAGCAGGGGGGGGGGGCGACCCCTGTTGTACTCTTTCGCTCCAACTTTCTCTCACTCTTTCTTCCTTTTTCTTGTTCCCAACTTCCTGCGCAACCACTGAGCCTGGATGCACATTCATCCATCCGTCGATGCTCTCGGTGTCGGGGATTGACCTGCTTTCTCTTTTGCGGGTCTTACGAATAGCAAAGGACCATAGTTTGGACTGCTCGGACCAGACCACTCAACAGCAACAGCACCAATAACTTAAGGACATGTACATTGAAATATGTTGGAGCAATGGACTTTACACTGCAATTAAATAACCACAAGTCCACTTTCAGGATCCCAGAAAGGTGCAACGTTACATCTTTGGTCAGCTACATGTGATGTTTAAAAGAAAAGGGGACATCACACAGGATTAAATGGTGGCTCCTGGAACAGCCTAGATCAAACCTCAATGGGGGCAGATGATGCCAACTTTGCTTGGCTGAGAGAGAGCAAGGATCCTAATAAATTTGCTGGACCCAGGGGCCTTCTTAAATTCTAACAGCAAGATGTTTAGTCAGTGTCCTCATGAGAGAAAATTCATGTTAACTTGGAATTCCCTGCTTGCTGACAAGTGAACAAATCATCATCATCATCATCGTTTAACGTCCGCTTTCCATGCTAGCATGGGTTGGACGGTTCAACTGGGGTCTGGGGAGCCCGAAGGCTGCACCAGGCCAGTCAGATCTGGCAGTGTTTCTACAGCTGGATACCTTTCCTAACGCCAACCACTCCGAGAGTGTAGTGGGTGATTTTATGTACATAAACTGACACTTTTTGGGCACAACTAGAACCAGGCAAAGGGAGATAACTATCTCATCTGGAAGGGGTTTTTAATAATAAATAATAATAAATAATAATAATAATAATAATTGTGTACTGCTCAGGTGCACTACAACTCATCTAAAGTGTATATAATCAGGTGTAGTTTCGCGGATTTCGGAAAGCATGAGGGCCTTAAAAGATGCAGTGTCATGGCAGTCAACAACAACGCGCAGGCAGTTTATTCCATGCTTCAGCAACTCTGAGCGTGAAAAAATGTTTCGAAAGTCATGGGAGCTGTATTGTTTCTGACTTTGTAGGCATGTCCACGTGTGTTAGACACATGGAGATCAAAAAGTGTTCAGTGTTGTTGTTGGTGAGGTGGTTGATAATTTGTGGGTGTTTACAAGTCCGTCGCCAAACGCCGGAGCTTCAGTGAATCCATGGCCCAGGGAAACAAGCGCTCAGAATATGGTAGGTGTCTGATGGAGAGTATGTGTTTGGTTGCACGTCTCTGGACAGATTCCAGGAGGTCAATGTTCTGTGCAAGATAGGGGTTCCAAATGATGATGCGAATTCCAAGTGTGGTTCGTACCATAGCTGTATACAGTTTTAAATAGATGGCTGGAGAGTGGCTAACAAAAACCTGCTGAGTGATGCCAAGACACCCTCGGCCTTCCTGACAATCTTAGAGATATGCTTTGACCAACGCAAATCACTGCTGACAGTGATGCCTAGGTCACGCTCGCAAGAGGATTTCTTGATATCAGTGTTGTGGAGGGAGTATGTGAACGCAGGGTTTTTTCTCCCAAAATGCATGGTGGTACACTTGTCCACAGCCAGTTTCAGTTGCCAGTCTGTGATCCATTGCTGCATTGTGTCTAGGTCTGATTGCAGGAAAGAGTTGTAGACATCAGGATCTGTCCTCTTGATTTCAGGTACAGCTTGATGTCGTCTGCATATTTCAATACTGTGGCATTCTTTAAATTGGCATCTATGTCGTTATGTATGCTACAACAAGAGGGGACCAAGGACAGATCCCTGTGGTACACCCGATGACATCTCATATGGTGTAGAGTGCTGTCCTAGAACTGTGACTACCTCCTTTCGGCTGAGGATGAGGATTTCAACCAGTTAAAAAGGTCATCCCCCACACCCATTGCAGAGAGTTTCACCATAAGCCTTTTGTGTGGCACAGAGTTGAAAGCCTTAGCAAAGTCAAGGTAGACAACATCCACCCATGAGCCACTGTCAGTAATCTGAGTAATGTCCTCAAGGAACTCGACAAGCTGTTCACTGCAGCTGGAGTTAGGGACAAATCCATATTGTGAGGGTCAGATGAGACTGTGAGAGCTCCAGAAGTTCCAGAGTGTTTCTCTGACACACGATTCCATCAGTTTTGCAATACAGCTAGTGAGACTGACTGGGCGATAGTTGACAGGTGATGTGCGGTCGCCCTTTTTGAACAGAGGAATGACACTGGCAGTTTTCCACTGCTCCGAGTAGCACCATTGTTGAGACAGTACTGGAAGAAATAGAAAGCTGGTGTAAAAGAAAGTGCCTGCCACGTTTGAGAAGCAGGTATGTAACTCCATCGAGACCAGGGGAGGCATAGTTGCGCTATTTTGAAGGTGACGTCGCAGCATTGCAGGTGTAAATTCCATAGTTGTTATGGAGTTTGCTGTTAGTGATGGTGAAGATGGTACATTTTGACTTTCAACAGTGAATATGTTTGCATAGCACTCGGCATGAGTTGCTGCGCATTCCTTGGGTCGTCAGTGATCTGGTTGTGTGAGGGTTGCGAAGAGGGCCCACTGGAGAGTGAGGTCTCTGCTTTGAGTGCACATATTTCCAGAAAACCTTGCTGTCAGGATTGGCTGCTATGCACTGTTCAAATTCAAGCACTGCTTTTTTGTCACTGCTTGAGATGGTTGGAGGATTTATTCTGCTTCTTCCTGTTGGTGTCTGATTTATGCAACCTGTATTCCCGTTCAGCAGTCCGACGTTCCCTCCTGGCAAGTCGGACCGCTGAAGTTTCCCAAATTGCCCTTTTGGGGCGGTTCTTCTTTTTTTGTTTACGTGGCACTGATGCTGCACATGCTGCCCATATTGAGTCCAGGATACTCTGGAGTATAGTATTCACATCTCCAGAGTTGTAGAATTCACGCCAGTTTGGGTGCTGTAGTTCAGTGTGGTACAGGTTCCAATCTGCTCTCTTCCAATCGAAGGAAGCAGATTGGAGATGGTTCAGGTTTTTTTGCCCGCAAGAGCCAGATTGGCGATGATCATAGCATGATCAGAGTCACCTAGAGGTTCCTCCGTAGTGCAATTGATAACCGCTTCAGGAGTTGTGGTGAAGAGCAGGTCCAGGTGTTGTCGCCTCTTGTTGGAGAGGTGACTACTTGTGACCAGTTTGAGTCCAGCACAAGCTCAACAAAATCGTTTGCACTCTGTGGCCAATGGAAAGTCTCCCAATCGATCTCAGGATGATTGAAATCGCCTGCAATAAACACATAAGTGGCTGTTTTCCTGGCAGCAGCTCGGAGGACATTGCAAAGCTGTGTGTCCCGATGGTAACTTGGGGGACGATAAACAATGCCAAGCAGGAGTGTTGACATGGTCATACGCACGTCACAGAAAAAAACTTCTTCTTGTGATTCGTTCAAATCGGCACAAGGAATTACCAAAAAATTTGAACGAACGTAGACCATCACACCACCACCACGGCGGTTAGTGCGGTCCTTACGGAAGAGGTTGTACCCCGTAATGTTGAAAACCCCATCACAGAGTAAGGAATGCGCCCATGTTTCCGTGACAGTGATGAAGTCAGGGTCAACACTTCTGACGTAGGCGTTGAACAAATGTATTTTGTTGCATAAACTGCGAGCATTTAAGGACAACAATTTGTACCCTGCTCGCAGTTTATGATGGTGTGTAGAGGATGGCAGGTTGTTCTGGCTTAGTTTCCCTGAGTTGCTGTAGTCTTTTTAGTTATTGTGGGTAGAGAGCACTCAGACCAGCTGGTATCTCTCTTCCACGTTTCAGCAGTCTTGACAAATCTCCAGATTTGTCCATCTGGAAGAATTTCATTTTAGAGGGTTTTTTTCACAATCTTGCTGACCAAGATTGTATTCTTACTTCCATAAGTAGAGAGGTTATGTGCCTCTGGCCAACAGGTCTAATGAGTTGCCTATATTGCTAAGAGCAATAATAGTTGTGAAACCAATGGTAACTTTGTGACTGGCCATAACCAACAACTTCTTTAAATATAAATATCTATCTATCTATCTATCTATCTATCTATCTATCTATCTATCTATCTATCTATCTATCTATCTATCTATCTATCTATCTATCTATCTATCTATCTATCTATCTATATATATATATATATATATATAGCGCAGGAGTGGCTGTGTGGTAAGTAGCTTGCTAACCAACCACATGGTTCCGGGTTCAGTCCCACTGCGTGGCACCTTGGGCAAGTGTCTTCTGCTATAGCCCCGGGCCGACCAATGCCTTGTGAGTGGATTTGGTAGATGGAAACTGAAAGAAGCCTGTCGTATATATGTATATATATATATAAGTGTGTGTGTATATGTTTGTGTGTCTGTGTTTGTCCCCCTAGCATTGCTTGACAACCGATGCTGGTGTGTTTACGTCCCCATCACTTAGCGGTTCGGCAAAAGAGACCGATAGAATAAGTACTGAGCTTACAAAGAATAAGTCCCGGGGTCGATTTGCTCGACTAAAGGCGGTGCTCCAGCATGGCCGCAGTCAAATGACTGAAACAAGTAAAAGAGTAAAAGAGTAAAAAAGAGTATGTATATATATATATATATATATATTATATATATATATATATATAGATAGATAGATAGATAGATAGATAGATAGATAGATAGATAGATAGATAGATAGATAGATAGATAGATGTGTGTGTGTGTGTTTGCCCTTTCTAATACCAACCACCTTACAGAGTGGATTGAGTTCTTTTTATGTGGCATCAGCAACAGCAAGGTCTGTTTTGATATGGTTTTTGTGGTTGGATGCACAGTTTTTACAGCTGGATGCCCTTCTAAATGTCAACTACTTTACAGTGTAGACCGGATGCTTTTTATGTGAGTAGAGTTGATGATTAATTAATTTATTAATTTGATCTCCAGATACACATTCTTTAGAATGTGTATAGTGATTTCAATTGTATTTATTTACAAAGGGATATAAAATGCAAACCTATTCTATTAATATAGCTCACCACCCAACCCATACAAGCATGAAACACAGATATTTAATGGTTTAAATCAACATAATTTTGATGCAGCTCCAAAACGATTTTACTTGGAAATCATTTTTTTTTAACTGAATTTTGACTTTACACCTGTGAAGAGACTATATAACAGAAATTTCATTGTAATTTTCCCTTAACTGGTTGCTTATGTCATGGCATTCAGTGATATCTGACTGGGAATTACATAAATGAAGGAGTAACTATCACAATGAGTTTTTACACTGGGTAACACCAACCTTTGAAATGCCACAATGAAGGGAAATGAAGTAAAAAAAAATGTAATGATTCTGGATAATGAAAAGAAACTACAGGAAAAACGTCACATTCTATTTATATATCACAAATAAAGATTAAAATAATTAAACAATTGTTATTTATCAACTGATAACATTTCATTTATTTGTTCCATGTACTTCTCAAGATTTTTACTCACTGTTCCCAGGGCTCCGACAATTATTGGTACTACTACTACCCTTTCATTGACCACAACTGCTTAACCTCCCAAGCTAACCTGTTATATTTATTGACTTTTCTTTCTTTCTTATTGCATACTTTGTTGTCAGCTGGGCATGCTATATCTATGATCCAGCGGCCAGTTGGCAGAAACGTTAGCACGCCGGGCGAAATGTGTAGCCGTATTTCGTCCGCCGTCTGAGTTCAACTTTGCCTTTCATCCTTTCGGGGTCGATTAAATAAGTACCAGTTACGAACTGGAGTCGATATAATCAACTTAATCCGTGTGTTTGTCCCCTCTGTGTTTAGCCCCTTGTGGGTAGTAAAGAAATATATATCTATGATCCAGCATCGTTTCTTAATCAATTAACACTATGTCTGGCTTCCTATTCTCTATCTCATGGTTGCACTGAATCATAAAATCCTATAGGATTTTTGCATTATCATTTTCGATGATGCCTTTGGGTTTATATTCATACCACTTTTTTGCTCTGTCAAGTCCATACTTGTTGCAAAGTGTCCAATGGACAATCCTTGCTATATTGTCATGACATCTCTTATATTCTTTCTGGGCTAGTGGCATACATTGACTGGTAATATGCTATACAGTTTCACCATTTTGATTGCAAATTCTGCACTTATCACTTTCTGATGTGTTGTTTATTTTGTATTTGATGTATTTGGATCGTCATCATTGTTGTTGTCATCTTCGTTGTTGTCGTCTTCATCGTCATCGTCTTCATCATTGTCATCTTCATTGTCATCGTCGTTTTCGTCATCATTGGTGTCTTTGTTGTCGTCGTCTCTGTCATCGTCATCTTCATCGGCGGCGTCTTCGTCATTGTCATTGTCATCTTCATTGTCGTCTTCATCATCATCATCTTCATCGTCATCGTCGTCATCTTCATCGTCAGCATCTTCGTCGTCATCGTCATCATTATAAAGGCAGCAAGCTGACAGAATCATTAGCACACCAGGCGAAATGCTTAGCGGCATTTTGTCTGTCTCAGCATTCTGAGTTCAAATTCTGCCAAGACAACTTTACCTTTCATCCTACCAGTTGAGTACTGGGGTCAATATAATAGACTTACCCCCTCCTCAAAATTGCTGGCTTCATGCCAAAATTTGAAATTATTACTATTATTATAAAAGTGGTGAACTGGCAGAATTGTTAGCACACCAGGCATTTCCTCCAGCTTTACATTATGAGTTCAAATTCCACTGGGGTCAACTTTGCCTTTCATCCTTTCAGGGTCGATAAATTAAGTACCAGTGAAACACTGGAGTTGATGTAATCAACTAGTCCCCTACCTGCAAATTTCAGGCCCTGTGCCTTTAGTAGAAAGTATTACTATTATTATTATTATTACAATAGTGAGCAGGCAGAATCTTTAGCATACCAAGCTGGATGTGAACTCACATTGCCACATTACAGATTTCAAGCCACAACATATCAACAACTTGATCATGTGGACAGCTGAGTTATTGTCTAATCTGAAGCCAGATATCATGTGAAAGATGATTCTGGAAGGCCCTGGAACTTTTGCCTCCAATGATTATAAATAGAGTTGATTTTAAGCACCAAGGGGCTGAATGTCATTGATGCCCGAGCAAAATGTTGTCTCCACACTCATTCTGTTTCAGTGTGCCCTTGGTTGTGGTACAAAATACACACTATTAGTCATTCTAATGACCACATACTTAACTGATATGTGACTGTAGTAGAAGACAATGAAGCAGCACATATATTTGTAGTGGATCTTGCATGCATGAAGTAGATTCGATCCATCACAGCCAAATTTAAATTAACACTGCAACAGAACTTTTCCCAATGTGAAACAATGGTTTTTCTCTGACAGCAGTTTTACATTTTCCGGATGCCTTTAGCTAGGCCAAAATAATGTCTTCACCACTTGACCCTTATAACCTCTTCTACTTCACCAAAAGCTAGAATAGAGATAATAAGACCACCAACTAAATCTATTGTTCTCAATGATATGTCTATTCTTCTGGATAGCTATAAAAGCAAGCACACTCCAAGCAAAAATCAGTTAGTCACAGTCGGTGACGACTCAACCAAGTAGTCACTTCGGTGACGACAAAGTCTGGCTGACTTCAACATCATCATAATATTGTGTACACTAATCAATCTTACCTGTTACAATTGGTGACCCTTGACTTCAACTAAAAACTTTATCGTTACATATTTATATTCCTCATGTTTATATTTATATTCCTTAGTTCAGCCACAGTGGTAAATTTTGATATTAAGTTACTTGCATGTTGCATTCTGTTTCTTTCATCCTTCTAACTCAATGAGTATATTTGTAATGCATAACTAAATTGATATGAGTTGTGCGGTGATAATATATCATGTTCAATCCTTCAATATTTAAACCAACCATTTCTGGCTCAAATATTCTGCCTGTTTTATATTCAAACCAATCAGATCCAGCCTCTCACACCCACCCTACAGTATCGTTCTGAATATAAAACAATAACATCATGGAAATCTCATAGCTACGAGATAATGCATAATTAATTCAAAACAACATGAATTAATAAGCATTACATTTGACTAAGTAATCTGAATACTGAAGGGTTAAATGTTTGCTTGGTGTTATTAAGTTATTATATACAGCCGTTCGCAAATTAATCAATAACTCATTCAAGCTACAGTCAGTGACCCCCAACATTGACACATGACAAGCAACAGCAGCATTTCATTCGTTTTTATGTTCTGAGTTTAAATTCCACTGAGGTTGACTTTGACTTTCATCCTTTTTGGGGTCGATAAATTAAGTACCAGTGAAACACTGGAGTCGACATAATTGACTTAATCCCTTCCCCAAAATTTGAGGCCTTGTGCTTCCAGTAGAAAGGATCATTATTATTATTATTATTATTATTATTATTATTATTCAGTAGTTTTATTTTTATAGTGTGCTTTCACTTCACTACCAAGCGCAGCTCTGTGTGCCTTGGGTATGTGTTGTGATGCTCTGATGATTACTGTATTGAAAGTGTTCTGCGTAGGATGTGTGCAGTGTCTAGTAGTGCAATTTTCTGTATGTTATATGTGTTTGTAAGTCCTGGTGTTTTTGTTATGTATTTGTCTGAATATTTTTTTAATCATGCCTAATGCACCTACTATGATAGGAATTGTTTCTGTTTTTAGATTCCACATTCTGGTTACCTCTATTTCCAGGTCTTTGTATTTTGAAAGTTTCTCCATTTCTTTTAGAGACATGTTGTCATCTGCTGGTATTGATACATCAATTAGAAAGCATTTTTTTCCTTCATGATCTCTGACAACTATATCTGGTATTATTATTATTATTATTGAGTGACACTGGGGTAAAATATACGAAGCCCAATATACCCATCATGACTACCCGTCTGATAAGGGTACACCAGGCACATGCATCACAACCATATGTGCGCGACATGGTGATCTCATATCAAGATAAACAGCACATGACCTTGCAGGTGGGGGCTCAGTTAGAATTTTCTTCAGGTTGAGTAGCCCATCCTGCTCAAAAGGTCCCTGAATAAGGGTTGTTTAAGGATGTTGAAAGAACCACCCATGTTTCCAGAGGTGAATTATTCAAACCCCAAAGAATCCCTCTCAACACATGGCTATGATGCTCCCCCACTACTTCTGCTCGTGATCAGAGATGCACATATCATCAGCCACTAAGGGACATGCTCAACTGGTTACGGTCAAACAACTGACAAGCAAATCTGTGGTATTGAGCAGAATATTTGCTGTAGCCCATCTTTTATACCAAGACAAAACAATGTACATGATAACACTTCCAATCAGTTTATCGTTATTATTATTATTATCATTATTATTAAGCAGGGCAGGTAGCTTATTTTAGTTAGAGCGTCATGCTAATAACACGTGTGTCATTGTTTCGCGCCTCATACTGGCCATATCTGTTTATCTGTATTTATGTTCTGAGTTCAAATCCCACTGAAGTTAACTTTGCTTTTCATCCTTTTGGGGTTGATAAATTAAGTAACAGTGAAACACTGGAGTCAATATAATCGATTAGTCCACCTCACCCCAAATTTTAGGCCTTGTGCCTTTAGTAGAAAGGATTATTATAATTATAATAATAATAATAATAATAATAATAATAATAATAATAATAATTATTATTATTATTATTATTATTATTATTATTATTATTATCATTATTATTATTATCATTATTATTATCAATAATATTAATATGCTTTTTGTTTTTGTACATACCTGTTGTGTGTGTCACACTTCAAAGAGAAAGTAAGAGAGAGAGAGAGAGAGAAAGAGAGAGAGTGAAAGAGACAGTGAGTGGTGACGGCATTCATTTTGTGTTTTTAAATGTTTCAGAGAGAAAGTAAGAGAGAGAGAGAGAGAGAGAGAGAGAGAGAGAGTGGTATACTTTTCTAGGCCTGAATTTTTTGTGGGGAGGGTGGCAATTGATTAGATCGACCTCAGTACACAACTGGTGCTTAATTTAGCGACCCCGAAAGGACGAAAGGCAAAGCCGACCTCGGCAGAATTTGAACTCAGAGCATGAAGACACGATCATAATATACAAACATTTCTCATGGCATCAGTACTCTGTTTACAGATGCTTACATTTTTTATTTTCCGTGAATTTTTCACGGGTCCAGCTAGTTGCTGTTATTATTATTATTATCATTATTATTATTATTATTATTATTATTAGTAGTAGTAGTAGTAGTAGTAGTAGTAGTAGTAAGGCGGCGAACTGGCAGAATCGTTAGCACGCTGGACGAAATATTTTGCCCGTCGCTACGTTCTGAGTTCAAATTCCGCCGAAGTCAACTTTGCCTTTCCTTCTTTCGGTGTCAATAAATTAAGTACCAGTTGTGTACTGATATCGATCTATTCGACTGGTCCTCTTCCCACCCCCGCAAAAAAAAAAAAAAAAAAATTTCAGGCCTTGTACCAATATTATAAAGGATTATCATCATTATCATTATCGTCATCATCATTATCATCATCATCATTATTAATGATATGACCCATTTACAAGTCAAATTTGCAATATGATATATATCGTGGTTCTGTTGCTGTGCAATAGCAACACCATTGGTAATAAGCAGCGTCAGCATAAAACTATTTCGATGGGTGTCAGAAGAAACTAACATATCAGGATTAATTAAAAAATATATATATATACAATGATAATAAATTAAATTTCAGTAAGATCTTTCTAAAAAAATTTGTTTACATTTTAATAATCAATCTGTTTAATCGTCAAGAACGATAATTGTTTAATTTTCCAACTAAGCAACAGAAAGGATGATGATGATTCACAACTGAAGCAAATCGAAACAGCTCTCTTTGATAAACATTGCCATAGCAAACAGGTTACTATGGTTAGCTTAAAAAAAAAAGAAGAAAAAGACAAAAAAAAAAAAAGCTAGGCTAAATGTTTTTAAGATTTAGAATCCTTGGCTAATTAATCGATAAATCCAGGGACGAATTATAGAAGTTGGAATGCTAAACGATGGAAGTAATTATGACGACAAGGTCTGTTGTAATAAGTCTGCCGAGGTACTATGACATTTAGGTCGTCGTCGACGATTGGCTGAAGCTTGCATGTGTGTTTTTTTTTTTTCCTAATAAACAGGAACACTAGTAAGCTACTAAAAACGCTGCAAGTAGATGTAGTAGTAGTTGGTATTTATTGTTAGCTGCAACAAGATGTCGGGGCCGGCCTACACTCAATACGCAAACTTACCCCCAGGATGGGAAATGCGGTTCAATACGCAATACCAGCGATAGTAAGTTTAATATGTGTTTCTAGAGGGCTGCTGTTTAAAATGTTACTGTCTTCATTATTCAAAACAGCTTGGTCCTTAATTTACTGTTTTGTTTTGATTCGCTTTTCCCTTCCATTTCTTGAAACCCCAATATTTTCCTATCCAGCGGTATATATATATATATATATACATACATACATACACTATATATATATAATATATATATATATACATACATACATACACTATATATATATAATATATATATATATGCACACACACCTCTGTTTCTGTCTCTCTTTCCCCTAACTTTGCCAGTCACTGTTTTGGTTGTCTCCCTACCAAATGGTGATGACAATCAATAGTAAAAAATTTTTTTTCTTTTTAAAATAATTGATATATATATATTTGATATGCCATATTGACATAAAACACCAACTGTAAGA
This sequence comes from Octopus sinensis, assembly GCF_006345805.1. Taxonomy (NCBI): domain Eukaryota; kingdom Metazoa; phylum Mollusca; class Cephalopoda; order Octopoda; family Octopodidae; genus Octopus; species Octopus sinensis. The sequence continues at coordinate 176,126,847 of NC_042997.1, forward strand.
TTGATATGGAATTAGAGAAGAAAAAAATACAGAGTTCGGTAATGATTACGGTATCACACCATCACATGCACACATATCGATATATGAATGGATGAATGCCTTGAGTCAAAGATTAAAAGAACTTGTGCGAAATAAGTAAATAAATAATGAACTATCCTTAAAGGGATATTTTAAAAACATGATTATATATATATACATATAGTGTTGGTCGAAGACTGACCAACTGTATAAAAACGGTTTCATATAGCGGCCCAAATCAAGGAGAAAAATATATTAGTCAGTTACACTGAGGTTGACCTGGGGCTAAACAAGAACGTTATTGACATATGTAGGGCATATTCAATGAAAATGATTGAGTCAGTGTACATTGACTGAAGAAGTTTGGGAGATTCATCCTTTTAAAGTACTTATCGACACCCACTACTGTGAAAAGTGTTAAAGGTGAAGTCTAAGTACCGCAAGGTATTTTGATATATCACACATAATGAACACGCTTTTCGTGTGAGGTTCGGATAAATTCAGCTTTGAATAATGTTTTTCTTATACTTGCTAACCTAGAGATAAAATAGAAAACAATAGAAACATGCATAAATATATGTATGTATACACACACACACACATTTCATTTTGCGTGATGTGTGTTTAATGTTGTAGTTAATTAACACATGATCAGAACCAGAACGAAGTTTAATATTCAGTTTGTTTTCGTGTTAAGAAACCGCTTCCTATAATCTACTTAAAAAGACGATAGACAGAAGCTAACCCAACTTGTTATAAATATAAATTCGGTAACTTTCTATAAACTTTGCCCTATAAAATTTTTATTTTAATGTTTGCCCGTTAAGGAAAAAAAACACAACTCCGTAACAAGTTGAATAAAACTGGATCTCGCATTTATGGAGTTAGGCATAGTTATGAACAATACTTATTTTTTTATGATTTTGGGGCTAGTCAATAAGGTATGTATCAAGTACTAAAGTTGAGTAGATCAACAATACCACATCTATTTTTAAAGTTAAGTTACTTGTACTAGTTAATTTCTACTATCTATTTTGTCAATAATCTCGGTCACAGAAAATGCAAAACAAGTTCGGGTGACATTTAAAACTCAAAATAAAAAAAGTCGAAGCAACGATAGTCTTCATGGATATTTCTTACATTTCTAAAAGGCAATGTGGTTCTGAAACGTTCAAATTATAATAATAATTCTTTCTATTATAGGCACAAGGCCTGAAACTTTGAGGGTGGAGCTGGTCGACTACATCGACCCTAGTGCTTAACTGGTACTTTATGTTCTCGACCATAGAAAGATGAAAGCAGTTTTCATAGATGTCAAATGTTTTCATAATCGAGGAACGGGAATTAGGGAGTTAATTTCTTGATAGTCTGATTCTGACAACCACAGTCATAACTTTTGATGGTAGGGCATATTCGATGTAACGGATATCAATTATTGACGAGTGCTTATTTTATCGCATCAGAAAGGTGGACAGAAAGTCGACCCTGACGCAATTTCAAGTTAGAACCAAAATAAATTAAAAAATGGAATTCAATTAAATATCTTCTCCAGCGCTCAACGAACCACCGCCCTTGTTAATTATGATTTCTAATACAGGCACAAGGCCATAGATGCGGTATTGTTGATCTACTCAACTTCAGTACTTAACTAATACATATCTTATTGACTAACCTCAGAATCATAGAAAGTAAAGTTTACTTTGGCAAGATTTGAACTCAGAATTTAAAGGGACTTAACGAAATACTATTTTGTTTATTTCTGTTACTCGCCATCCTTAATAATAATAATATTGATAGTGATGATGAGAGTTCTCGATGACCTACATACCATTTTTTTCTGCTCATGGCATTTACTATGTTTTTCCGCAAGCGGGAAAAGGATGGGATGGACATTGATGTTATCGAGCCAGACGGGGAAGTTTCTACATGGTCGTTCGACCAGCTAGTAATAGTAGTTGCATTCTCCTCAAACCAGAACTTATCTTCAAAAGAAAGACCACATCGGATAATCTAATCCTTGATATCATGGCTGGGACCTTTTTATCATAATTCTACTTGGTAGAGCTGATGTGGGGGCTATGCAATAAAATCCATCCAAGCAAGCCATCGGAGACCTTGTGCGCTTCTTAAAGCTTACCTAGTATCTCTCGATTTAAATCCCGTCGGTGCGATTTATGCCTTTCATCCACCATCATTCATTTATTAGAGTCGTTTATATATATATACGTTGATTCAATTCTCTTTGTAGTAATGGTTACTTGCGTCGTAGAGCGAGGGCAAAACCAATTCCGTAGACTGGAGTCGATTGTTTTCGTCGGAACCATTTCCATTTTATTGACAGTGTGTTATCTCTGGAAAAAGTTTGAATGAACTATCATAACTATACTAATTTCTGTATACCCATACGCACCTCTCTTTCTATTTATATATGTATAAAGTGTGTGTGTGTATTTATGTATGTATATTTGTGTGTATGTGTGCATATATATATATATGCACACATACACACAAATATACATATATATATTACATGCAAAAACCCTACTATGCACAATCGCTTACGTACACACACACACACACAACATCCATTTAATTAACCTCGTGCCTACATTTTATTTATGCGCGCACACACACACACGTACTCAATCGTGCGTATTTAAATATAGTACCTCTCAATACTGATTTAATTAAGTATAAAAATACGCTCTTTTAGTCATCACTTTACGAACCGAAGCCAGACTCGTCTGTCATAAGTTGTACAAATATTAATATAATTGATATATATGGATACCTTGCTTGTTTTGTCACTACTACATGTAAATTTCGTTTCTTCATTTTCTTCTCTCTCATGTATATTTTATACATAATTGTCGAACCTCTTAAAAAGGAAATCTCTATATCTACCCACGCTTTCTCTCTTCCTCTCTCTCTGTGAATGTGGTTAATTTGATAAGTAGATTACACTTTGATAAGAGTAGAATATCAATGTGGTTTATTTACAAACAATCTCGTGCATATTTCCCAGAAAACTTGTTCTTGCTTCTATGCTGAGATGAGCTATGCAAATGTTTACTTCTCATACTAAATCAACGTTGTTAAAATGACGCTGACTTGTTCCATGGCTGTACTGCTACCAATAGCAACAGCATCAACGAGATTTATCACTTAGTGACTGTTAAGTAATGGTTATTATAATCGATAATATTATGACTAATCATCTTAATGTTAGGTTAATGGTAGAGTGTAGAAGTGTAACTGACATAGGCAAGAAAATTGCCATAATGGCAATGTAGATGATGATGAAAGGGGGGCTATGAGGATTCTAATTTACTGCAAAGTCAACAACCTATATAGTTATTAAAGATGAGAGATAATGAGCTGTGAAGCACCTGCTTCTCCACCGAGTAGTTAGTAAAGGAGGTGAAAGGAATTCTAGAAGTTAATTTGATTCTCTAAGAACTTGCTTAATAAACACGATACCCACCACAAATAGCAGAGGGGAAAAAAGGAAAAACAAGCTTGTAGCTACGATATGGGCGGCGGCAGCGGTAGTAGTATCACTAGTGCAATTGTCAGTGCTGACAGCTAAAGCAAACAGCTGTAAGTTGAAATGTTAGACAACAATCGAAGTAATTATTAGCTACAGTGACAACTTGTTGCTTGATGAGGAATAACATTCAAATCTCCTTCAAATCATCCCCAACCTTCTTAAAATGACTATTCGAAATAGCCCTAGTTGTAATGCCCTTCGTCTTAGCTCTGTTCGGCCAGAATAAACCTGGGTGAATTATTTTAACATAAGCGATGTGCGCTCGTAAATTTAACCGAGCCTTGTTTTAACATATTTTTACTTCTGCCATAGCCTACTATCAACATCATGATACAGATGTTTCTTTTTATAATGATGAAATTTGTTCATTCATTACCGAACTTAATTGTAAAAATTACAATAAATCTGTATTATTAAATGTGTTTCTTGCTTTTCCTTTCCTTGTCACTTTCGAGAGTCCTAGGTAAAGGTTTCATCAGACTTTTCAAATGGGGTTTCAGCACCCACTTATCGATCTTTCTTCTCTCCTTTTTTTTTCATCTTTGCATTTCTACATTCTCCATTCATTTTTATATAATAAGTAGATTTGATTTGAACATTTGGAAGATGAAAGCATAGTGTTACAAACTCCATAACAACATGCTCAAATAAATCAAAATATCAGGTAAAGAGAAATGTATTGAAAATTATATGGGCACTTTTTTTCCATTAATGATTAAAAAGATAAGCATAGAAGCGTTATTATGAGAGATCTTTGGAATAAATATGATAAATAAAAGTGTAGTGGAACCATAAGACATTAGTAATTAATTAGATGGAGTTATCAGTTAATCAACTTAATCACTTAGTGGATTATCCTACAACTGTGCTGCAACAATGTAAACAAATAATACACCCTACCATACTGGAGAAAACCCCTCAGAACCAACTGTAGTTATTTTAGCAACACATGCAAGATGTGTTTATGAAGAAGCCAAACTCTCCCTTATATAACATCCTACCATCTTCAAAAAAGAGTACATTAGATAATGCTATCCTAGATGCACTATATGCAATATTGAGATGGTTATGACTGGAATGCCTTCGAACATTGATCAGTTTGGTCAGTATTGACCTGGGACTAAAAACGCACTGACACTCAACAAAACCTTCACCTCTTTCAGCAGCACAAAGACTCAGTTGCTATACATATCAAGGAAAGGTTTCTTCCTACATTCTCTACTCTTGAACAACATATTATTAAAACTTTGAAAGTCACTACAAATGCTAAGCCTGATCATCTCTGATCTTTCATGGTGGCCTTCCCCATATATTATCAAAACTACATGACAAAAGCTAGGATTCTTCTTTAGAGAGAGAAATTACTTCAGCCCATATGTTGACTTTACTCTCTAAAGCTCAAGTAAGACTCACATCTGAGTACATTTCACATGTGTGAGATGTGCTGCTACTGTACACTCAAATAACCAAAAGAAACTATTTGAATGACTGGTTAAGATTCCTTCACTAAAGCACAACCACCTGTTGCTCACGTTTGCTGTTTCTTGTTACCTTCTACTACTGTTATCTCAGCCTCTGCAGCTCTGAAATAGTTTTAGTTGTATACCCCTTATTTATTGGGTTGTCCAGAAAGTTTGTGCCGAATTTTAAAGGAAAGAAAAAGGTCAATAAATACTTGCCATTACATTTTTAATCAACCAAATATGAACCATTTTGTTGCACAATGCATCTCCATCTTTCCTTTAACTTGAAAATACCCTCTTCCCAGAATTGAGGTGGTTCATGGCAAAGAATTCATCAAGGTATCTTTTTACGTCATCCAAGGATTTGAAATTTTTGCCATTTAGACTATTCTGCAGAGACCTGAATAAGTGGAAATTTGAAGGAGCAATATCTGGTGAATATGGAGGGTGGGGTAACACATCCCAGCCGAGCTGCAGCAATTTTTGTCTGGTTCCCAAAGCATCAAGTGCCGAAAATGAACTTTCTTATCTTCCATTTTAAAGGGTTACAGAATTAACAGAGGTTATAGGAACATAAATCTTCCTCCATGAAAAGGTAGCTTAAACTGTGCTCTAAATGGAGGTGTAGTCAAATCCTATTTTATGGACTCAACCGTGTTCTAAAATAAGTCGAAAGGTAAGCTACTATTAATTGGCATGAACTTTCCAGACAACCCAATACATCCAGCTAACCTAGCAAAATCTCAAATCTCAATCCCTATACTAACCACTGTTCCCAATTACACCTTTAGAACTGCATCTTTCTGAAATTCCATTCCCATCCATGATTTTCCTGCAGACATTTACCAACAGATGTTCAGCCTGAACATCAACCATATCAAATTTGCCTTCCAGAGATGGCTTTCAAAGGACTAATTTATAATAAATCATCTGTAATAAAAGTATAGGAAATGTACAACAGCTGTTAAAAAAAAAGTAATTGCTGAAAAGATTGAGTAATTAGCAAGGTAGTTATTGTAAAGCTAGTACAAGTTTAGTTAGATTTGGTTGAAATGTAGTTTGAGTTTGAACAAGTACATAGAAATTCAGGTGTTATATTTCTTATAAGAAACTGAGAGTTCTTATCCAAAAACAACTTTATGCTTGTTAACTTTGAGAAAACTTGGGAAATGGAACCAATATTCTATAATGTAAATGGTACATGACAGCTGTACTAGTTCTATATGAGAATCCTTAACAATCAAAATCAGAATTGGCAGTAACTTTAATGGGAATTGTCCACCTAGATTCTATTTTCTCTTCTTCATAAGGTTTTGCAGAAATCACACAGTATAGCTTATGACTGGTTGTTCTTCAAAATATTTCTAAAAACAAAAATGGGTGGGATACATTGAAGATAATTGGAGAAGAATTGAGTTAAACATTTAGGTTATGTGGGGATGGTACTCATTTAGTGGGAATGGTATGTAGTCAGTAAATTTAGAAGACTGGAAGTAATTTTTGTAATGTTAGAAGAATTAGAAACACATTAAACTAATGAGTGCTAGGAGAAAAGTTGTTGGGAAGACTACAAACCACAAAACTTTTCTGCCAATTGTCAAAAAGTGGTTTAAACGCGTAGTACATCATGATACTCTAGCTCTGGCAAATATGGTCATGTATACCCTACCTCATCTGTAAAAGAGGTTTAGGTAGACTACAACAAGTCTGGTCGAGTAATGTCAATTAATGGACAGGGAGGATGATGGTGGAAAAGCTTGATGATGACCAGCAAAGTTGGAGGAAGATGAGGGTGTCAAATCTGTTATCGTGCTCTTATGGTTTCCTTAGGGTATGGATTTTGATTGATTGTTTGAGAGGAAGAATACAAATGACTAATGGGCAAGTGGTTGTAGATTCTATGAGAAAGCTTCTGAATTGTGCAGTTCGGTTTGGGTGGAGGTACAGCCTTGAAAATATGTGTTTACACTATCCCAGATGGGTGCTCAGTTACAACTTATAAAATCAACAATAGTTCAGGGATGAGATATTTTGTCTGATTCTGATAAGAAAAATTCAAATTTAAAAGTATTTCCCATAATCAGGAGCTAGAATAGCATAAATATATATGATTAAGCCTGTAATAAAATATCTAAACATTGCATCTGTAAATAAGCTATTAAAATTTGGCTGATATTACTTAATATTTTAAATTTATTTTAAATTTTTTTTCTTTACACCTACATTTTTGTATTTGAATTTCAGAATATGTTATCTGAAATAAATTATTATAATGTATTTTAGTAGATATATTTGCCCAGATCAAGCAAAATAATGGTTAGGTCTAGTTAGTACTGGAACAACATTTACAATTATCTCTGTTCTACCCATCAACTATTATTATCAGGATTTTCATCTTATTATTACTATGACTACAATCATAAATCAAATTTTATTCAATTTATATTCACCAATGTAAATTTCAAAATATAATTAACACTTCTCTAGTTATAATAAATGGTTTTGTTAGTATTAAAATGAATTCATCAGTTCTGTCTTCTTTGTGTAATAGGGAACTGAGAAAACTCCCCTCTTACCTAGTGTTCTGAAAATTTAATCTATGAATATCACTTGAAATCTTCACTAAATTCACTTTCCTAACACTGTTAACATTGATTAACTGAAGCAGTTGCCTTCTCTAACTTAACCCTTTCGTTACCAACCTGGCTGAAACCAGCTCTGGCTCTGTAGTACAAATGTCTTGTTTTCATAAGTTTTGAATTAAAATCTTCCACCAAACCTTAGTCACAATTTATGTTCCTAACACTAGCTTAATGATAACTTAAGTTATTTCACTAAATTGTTGGCGTTAGGAAGGGCATCCAGCTGTAGAAACATTGCCAGATTAGACTGGAGCCTGGTGCAGCCTTCTGGCTTCCCAGAACCCCGGTCGAACCGTCCAACCCATGCTAGCATGGAGAACGGACGTTAAACGACGACGATGATGATGATGATTTAAAATAATTGAAAGAAACACAGAGCATCTCAAAATAAATATGGCAATGAAAGGGTTAATGTTCTGGCAAGAAGAAAACACTTTTTGTTTTTCTTTTTAGGGCTAACTGCCATTAGATAATGATGTAGAAGAATTTGATATTATTTCCAAAATGGAGCTAAAGCTAAAATTGATAATCACTCTCCCTTACATTCTTCCTATAATGGATACAAAGTGGAAATTCTATTCACAGTTTAAATACATCGCTAATTGTAGTTTATTTGTTATAATTTCCAGATTAACATGGGTGGAATGAGATTGGATGGAGCAGTTAATTTTACAGCAGGATATTTTTCAAATAATTAGCTTCTCAGAGTGAAGTAGTAGTAGTACTGTTTATTGGCAGCTATACTGAGACAAGCTGAGTTATGTGCCTTGCCTAGGGATACAACTTTATAGCTGTACTGGTTAGGTGCTGATCACAGAATCAGTAGGTAGTACAGCATTACAACCTCTCAGCTAATCTCTGTCTTTACACATCTTTATTTTTCCAATGCGTTATTACTGGAATAGCTTTAGATTTCTGGTCCATTTTACTCTAATTCTGTACAGTAGACAGAAGTACAAAAATGTCATCACCATTCTCCTCCTCAATATTGCAATGTATTTAGTAACCCCTGAATAAGTCACTCCTGAATAAACAGACCTACAATGAAAGATTTTCCATTCGTGACCACTGTATCTCTTTATCTTTATTATATGTATACTCTTTTACTTGTTTCAGTCATTTGACTGTGGCCATGCTGGAGTACCACCCTTAGTCGAGCAAATCGACCCCATGGCTTATTCTTTGTAAGCCTAGTACTTATTCTATCGGTCTCTTTTGCCGAACCGCTAAGTTACGAGGACGTAAGCACACCAGCATCGGTTGTCAAGCGATGTTCAGTGGGGACAAACGCAGGCATACAAACATATACACACACACATACATACATATATATATATACATACACACACATATACATATATATGATGGGCTTCTTTCAGTTTCCATCTACCAAATCCACTCACAAGGCTTTGGTCGGCCCGAGGCTCTAGTAGAAGACACTTGCCCAGGGTGCCACACAGTGGGACTGAACCCAGAATCATGTGGTTCGTAAGCAAGCTACTTACCACACAGCCACTCCTACACCTATATATAATTTTATGCATTTGTAGAGGGATTTTTTTCAAAAGGTTAAGATTGGGAGAAGAACTTTTTGGAGAGTGGAATAGTATGTAGGCTTTAATGAATTATTACAGCCTACACACAATTTGTGAGGTTCCTTCCTAGAGGTTGGTACCATTCTGCTCTCTAAAAGATTGTTTTTTTTCTTAATCTTCACTTTTTGAAAATAATCTTTCTCTAAATATTATAACTGTATCAAGTAATTTCCTAAACTCTCTCTCTCTCTCTCCATATATATATATATATATATACATACATACATACATACAAATTAAGGACTGAACATGAAAAGTGGACAGTCAACATGCTAGATATAGACGTCAAATCACCATTCTCCACAATGCTTTGGTTTTGTGCTGAGTTTTATTTGAGAACATACTCTTTGTAGAGAATGGCGATTTGACGTCTATATCTAGCATGTTGACTGTCCACTTTTCGTGTTCAGTCCTTAATTTGTATATAAAAATATTTTAATCTTCGGATTCTTTTTAATATGCTAGACCACTGGTTTTAATTGACTAATATCAATTTCTACCCTTAATTAATTTTATATATATATATATATATATATATAGGTGGCTGATGACAGTACCGCCTAATTGGCACCCATGCTAGTGGCACGTTAAAAGCACCATTTGAGCATGATCGTTGCCAGTGCCACCTGACTGGTTCCCATGCCGGTGGCACATAAAAAGCACCATTCAAGCATTGTCGATGATGCCAGTGCCACCTGACTGGTCCTGTGCCGGTGGCATGTAAAAACCATCATTCAATCATGGTCATTGTCAGTGCTGCTTGACTGGCTCCTGTGCCGGTGGCACGTAAAAAGCACCATTCACGCATGGTTGATGCCAGTACCGCCTGACTGACCCTCGTGTCGCTGGCACATAAAAAGCACCCATTACACTCTCAGAGTGGTTGGCATTAGGAAGGGCATCCAGCTGTAGTAACTTTGTGAGATCGGATTGGAGCCTAGTACAGCCTTCTGGCTTGCCAGCCCTCAGTCAAACCATCCAACCCATGCTAGCATAGCATGGAAAGCGGACGTTAAACGATGATGATGATGTATCAGGTCAATGAAGGAGAATCTCTCTCTGGGGAAAATAATGAAGTGTTTGTTCTCTCAACCTTTGAAAGTTTATGTTCTATCAACTAAGACAGTTCCAATTGTAGCTTTTTAAAAGATAGTTCCATGTATTAATAGCTGTGTGCAGAAAGTGCATCTAGAGGAGATGTATAGGTGTGAAAGTACTAGTCCTTGTACTACAACTTTTGAATTGTAGTTCATTGGTCTACATAGTTCATTTTATAGAGTGATGTTGTTACAATAATTTCTTCCCTGTAATGTAAACTATTTTGACAACTTTTATTTCATTAATTGTAACAATTTTCAGAGCTTTCATTTGGACAGAGTTGAGCTGGCTGAGTGTATTTTGTGTGGTGCATTTATCTAATATAGACAGGGTTAATCCACATTACTCCATAAAGAGCATAGGGTTAGTTTCTTGATTTTTCTGGCATATATATTCTTCTGTGGACAGGACACCAGTCATCACTGGATTACTCATTTTTATTAGCTTATTGGACTGGAGCGACATGAAATGAAGTGTTTTTGCTCAAGAACACATCACCTGGTCCATGAATTGAAACTACAATCTTATGATCATGAGTCCAACACCCTGACCACTAAACCATGCACCTCCACCTAAGATAGATAGACATGCACCATAATTTTTGGGGCTTGTGTTTTGTAGTTGGTGACTTGTCCTCCTGTCTCTAGCTTGCTTATGATTTTGCATAGTGTACCAAACTTCTGAGTATCTTTGTTACTTATGAAGATGTAAATTCTGCAAATACCTGATTGCTGTCTGTAACTACACCTAAAATATTGGACCAGATTATCTGATGCAGCTTCCTTTTCACAAGAGAGTAGTGTGTGATTTGAGAAACATTTGGCTACTATTTTCAGCAAGTTAAGTAAACATATGGAACCCCCATCTTCACTGGTTCATGAAATCTAAACAGATCCTTCTACTTTGGCTGTTTTTTTCCCCCTTTTTGTGTGTGTATATTTTTATGTTGATAAAGCAAGGAAGTATGGCAGATTGCTACAATTCAACAAAAGATATTTTCTGCTGTCAATATATATTAGTAGCATTCATTCACATCACGTTTTTGTCTCCCCTGCATACATCACCAACTGAAGATGTCCTTTAAGACTCGCTTGTCATTTCAGCTTATTTATGCTTGCCTTTCATGCAAGTTATTATGCAGGACACTACCAACTCGTGTGTATGTGTGTGTGTGTGATTTTTTGTTAATAAAGTGTCTCAATCAGTAAAAGTATTTGATTATTTTAGTGGTGGCTGTCTTTAATTAACATATTGTTAGCTTCTGGGAGAAAAAAGTAAAAGGAGAAACCAAGGAACATGTTCTTTGTACATTACTTCCTTCATTTCTTTCTCTCTTTTTTTATTCCTGATATTTTCTATTACAACTTTCTGTCATCAACCACATAACGTGACATGAGAAAAGCATCTGTTCAACAATACTGACTGGCCTATCTGTATTTGTAAGGAGAGATAACTTGACAAGTGGCCAGTATCTGATTCTAGTCATAGGCTGAAAAACTGCACTGTACACATGTAAACATTATAAGCTGCAGTTGTAATGCATAGCTCATTTATCAAAGTTTCGCTATTGATAATAATTGATAATCTTTGAAAATATTAAAAAAATAACTGTGTATGATTTTGTGTGTATTTGAATTTATTCAAACTATGAAGTACAACATCAACTTTGGGTTTTCTGATGCCTCAGCCTGACAATAGTAATTGTTAATTCCCTTTCTAAGCTTTCATTTAAGCACAGTCAAACCTTGTAGAGAAAAAGAATTTTGAATTTTATGCCAGATTTGCAAATCTGTATGTTAGTTTAAACCGGCCATATCCGGCCCAAATTTTCTACTTCTTTTATGGTCAAACCATCTAGATCTGGCCTCTCACTCATATCCTACAATGACATCCGCAAAATAAACCATCACATCATCAAATTCTCAGAGCTACAAGATAATGCAGGATTAATTCAAAACAATGTGAATGAAAAAGCATTATATTTGACAGAGTAATCTGAATGCTAAAGGGTTAAAGTAGCATAATACTACTACAAGCAATGGCTGATACTGCCATAGTGCCTGGTCTTAGTCAAGCCTATCAGTTTCACTAGTAACTCAAGTCAATTATAAATATAATTTATTAAGGTGAATAATTTCAATTTAATCTAATGATATTACCCAGACTTGAGAGTAAACTATGCAGTTTATAAATTATTTTCAGATTAGTTAGCTCGCATCATTAGTCCTCTAGATAGAGAAGTATTAATTCTGATAATGTCAGTTGTTCTAATGCTGTTGATATAAACTTCCAAACCCATTGTAAGCATGTATTTTTGAACGTGAGTAAACTCAAAGTTCACCTGTTCTTCTGCATTTCAAAACTCAATGTTTTACATAAGAATAACTTGACTGGGTGTCATAGTTTCACTTAATTATAATAAATAATAATGAAATTATTGTATACAGTGCTCAGGTGCACCACAACTTGTCAAAAAGTGCATATAAAGTATATGCAGTAATGTACAAATGTCTGGAAAGTGAACAATGTATGAGTCAGATACATGCTTGCATGTGTGTGTGGAGGGGAGAAAATCAGGTGTAGTGTTGGCGAATCTCAGGAAGCATGGAAGTTTTGAAGGATGCAGTGCTCCAACAACTAACAACTGATGCTGGCAGTTTGTTCCATGCTTCAGCAACTCTTAGCGTGAAAAAATGTTTCCGAAAGTCATGGGAGCTGTGTTGTTTTCTGACTTTGTAAACATGTCCACAGGTGTTCGACAGGTGGAGTTTGAAAAGGTGCTCAGAGTTATTGTTTGTAAGATGGTTAATAATTTTATGGGTGTCTGCCAAGTCAGCTGCCAGACGTCAGAGTTTCAATGTGTCCATGCCCAGGGAAGTAAGGCATTCAGAATATGGCAGATGCCTGATGGAGGGTATTCTCTTGGTTGCACGTCGCTGAATGGCTTCCAGACGATTAATATCCTGGGCAAGATAGGGGTTCCAGACCGGTGATACAAATTCCAGGTGATGTCGTACCATAGCTATATAAAGCCGCAGATAAATAGCCGGAGAGTGGCTCACAAAGGACTTGGTGAGTGATGCCTAGACACCCTCAGCCTTCTTGGCAATTTCAGCGATGTGTTATCAAGCCTTATTTGCAATTATGATATTTTAAAGTAATTTGCTTATGATAATAGGGGAAGTGATTGTCTTTACATGCCATCAATATGAACTTGCATTCACAAACTTGATTTGCCCTTTTCTTAATTAACACCCAATCAATGTCATGTTTATTCATTGTGTAGCTTGTGTAATGTCTGTAAAATTCACTGTTTACATTACCTTTTGAAAAAAGGTAAGGCATTAAAATTAAATGATTTTTTAATGAAAATTGTTTGTAGCCAGTGATCTTACACCAAGGATTGAACCATCTGTGACTTAATTGAAAATTTAACACTATTACTACTAAAGGAGTCAACATTATACAAGAAATGAATGTATCCAAATAATAATTTATTCCAAGCATACATTCTTATAAAAGAGTCAATATATTTTTTTGCTTCTCTACAGACTGGCCTACAGACTGTTATTGTTACAAGTAGAGTAAGTCTCTTATCATTCAGGCTTTTACCAGCAGCTCACAATAATACTTTTATCAAGAACTCTAGAGGACTACAGCCCTTAGTTGTTTTTATCCACAAAGCATCTCAACATTTCAACAGTCAGCGACTGTACAGACTAATTATTGCAACTCGTTATATCAGCCATGATAAAGAGCTTGTTTACCATTTATCTAATGACTGGTTCTGTAGCCCTGCAAATAGTCATTCTTGGAGAAAGCATTCATACCACAGCTTGATTTGAGTCATATAGCTTATTTATCTTTCATTTCTCTACACGGACTAAACCGACTTTGATAAATTGCATGATTATTGAAATATGTACTGTTGTACAATTTACCTCCATAAACCATTTTGCAGCTATTGCAATCACATGCCGTTCTTCAGCCTATACAGCTGATAGTTACAAGCCATTGCAGCTTACACATTGTTCAACTTCCATCACATCAGCAGAATATCCTTCATTTAGCTAGTCTTAATATGAAGCACATGCTCAAGTTAATAGAGGTGTCGGTGCTGATAGTGAAATGGTTCAGTAAGAGACCATACCACATCATATCCCAATCCATATGGTCTGTTTCATCATCATCATCATTTAACGTCCGTTTTCCATGCTAGCATGGGTTGGATGGTTTTGACTGAGGGCTGGCAACCAGATGGCTGCACCAGGCCTCAATCTTGATCTGGCAGAGTTTCTACAGCCGGATGCCCTTCCTAATGCCAATCACTCCGAGAGTGTAGTGGGTGCTTTTTATGTGCCACCTGACTATCCAAATCAGTAATTTCTGCCAGTTCCCATAAGAAAATATATTTATTCTTTCTTATCTTTACCTCTGCAGAATCATGTCCTCCAAAACATGCAAGACTTTCAAAATGAACATGTATACCCATATATAAAATTTAACCTGTATCAACATTAATATTTTTTTAACCTGTTCTCACAGTCTTTCACAGTAAACACTTTGAACCATTGTTTATATCAGTCTGAATTTAACTCACCACTTAAACTGAACAGCTCTAGTGCAAGGTGGGAAAAGTACAAAATCACTGTGTAGCTACCAACTGCATTTTCTCTACAATTGGTGACCTTCATATGCTTATAGAAAAAAAAGTGTTTTTTTTTGTTTTGTTTTTTGTGTGGGTGGGGTGCAGAAGTTGCAGTGCAAAGTTATATACATATATTATTTATTTTCCACTTGTTCCATATTCAGTGCAAACCTTGTCCAATTCTAAGTGGTGCCATATTTATTCAAAGTAATATAAAAAAGAGGATTTTTCATTGCCAGCCTCGTCTGGCACGTAAAAAGCACCCACTACACTCATGGAATGGTTGGCATTAGGAAGGGCATCCAGCTGTAGAAACACTGCCAGATCAGACTGGGCCTGGTGCAGCCTCCTGGCTTCCCAGACCCCAGTTGAACTGTCCAACCCATGCTAGCATGGAAAGCGGACGTTAAACGATGGTGATGATGATTTAAAGCAATTCAAAATCATATAAGCAGCAGGGTGTTTACATGAAATGTAAGTGGAGATTTGAATTTAATCAGTAATATGGAGTTTAGGGCTGGTTAATTTACTGTAGTAAAAATGAAAGGCAATAAACCTTTTTTGTTTACAGGAACTGGCAGAAATGAGTTACTGCATTGGGTATTCATGCAGCTAAGTATTGAGACTAACTGAATAGAGAGTTTTGGTTTAAAGTAGAAATCCTATTGATGTAATAGAGGTTGAAATATGTGTGAGTATAAGATGCATAAGCTATAAATGGCTTGTGGCTGTAAGTTGTGTAGCTTTTCATGTATCAGTATTCTTACAACTTGTCATAGTTAGTTTATTCCATACAATGAAATGCTAGTTGTGTGAGCTGTTTTACTCAAATCAAGCTGTGATATCAAAGACTAAATAAATGTGTGAACGTTCTCTCTGGGCAACATGACTATCTGCAGGGCCAATAATACTTAGTCAACAGAGAAGTGATAAATGAGCTGCACATCATCATCATCATTGTTTATGGTTCATTTTCCATGCTGGCATGAGTTGGATGATTTGACAGGAGCTGGAGAGCTGTCCAGGCTCCATTTATCTGATTTGGAGGCACTTGGCCTAGTGGTTAGAGCAGCAGACTCGTGGTCGAGGGATCGCGGGTTCGAATCTCAGACCGGACGATGTGTGTGTTTATGAGCGAAACACCTAAGCTCCACGCGGCTCCAGCAGAAAGCAATGGCAAAACTTCTGCTGGCTCTTTCACCTCAACTTTCTCTCACTCTTTCCTCCTGCATCTAGCAGCTCACCTGCAATGGACCGGCGTCCCGTCCAGGTGGGGAACCTATACGTCAAGAAACCAGGAAACCGACCCTTATGAGCCAGGCATGGCTCAAGAAGGAACAAACTACAACATTTATCTGATTTGGCATGGTTTCTATGACTGGATGCCCTTCCTAATGCCAACTACTACTTTACAGGGTGTGCTGGGTGCTTCCCCCATTCCACTGGCACAGATGCTTTTACTTGGCACCTAAAATGGGTGCATTTTAATGGGAGAGAGAGTGGGGGCATGGCCATAAAGGACCTGCCTGTATGTATGGATAGCTGTGATTTTACTTATCCTGACGTGTCTTCTCAAGTACAGCAAATTGCCAGCAGTCTCAATCCCTTGTCATCTGGTAAATTGAGTTGCAATAATTGGTTTGCATCTCTGTTGTTTGCTGTAATGCAAAGATTTTGTGTGGTCATTGTTATTCCGTTGAGATGTTCTGTGAGGAAATGGCTGATGATGTTTTGCATAACTCGATGAAAGTACCTTTGTGAGCTGCTGGTAAAAGCTTGAATAAGAGACTTACACTACTTGCAATATGACAACCATCATCATCATCATTTAACGTCTACTTTCCATGCTAGCATGGGTTGGACGATTTGACTGAGGTCTGGCAAACCACATGGCTGCACCAGACTCCAATCTGATTTGGCAGAGTTTCTACACCTGGATGCCCTTCCTAACGCCAACCACTCCAAGAGTGTAGTGGGTGTTTTTATGTGCCACCGGCACGAGGGCCAGTCAGGCGGTACTGGCAATGGCCACGCTCAAATGGTGCTTTTTATGTGCCACCTGCACAGGAGCTAGTCTATCGGCACGGAGGCCAGCTTGTTGCTCTGGCAATGATCTCACTTATATGGTACTCTTAGCGCTACACTTGCACGGATGCCAGTCATCAAATTTGATTTTGATTTCACTTACCTCAACAGGTCTTCGCAAGCAGAGTTTAGTGTCCAATGAAGGAAAGGCACGCATAAGTGGATTGGTTACACCCCTGGCATAGGCCACAAGATTATGGTCTCACTTGCGCTTGCCAAATCTTCTCAAGCACAGCATATTTCCAGAGGTCTTGGTCACTACTCATTGCCTCGGTGAGGCCCAATGGAAAGTCTGTAGAGAATTGAAAGAGCAAATTGGTCCTTTCTCTTATAATAATATATATCTAAAATACTCACTTGTTTGAGTTAATTAATTTCATGTATAACAACTTTTGTAGTGGTTGTAGTCAGGAATGTTCAATCCAGAATGTGGGTGATTCAAATCCATGGTGTGAGATTGCCATCAGCCAACAATTTTCTTTCAAGAGAAGATAGCAAGTCTTAATGGCATATATTTTTTATAGAAATGTCAGCAGCCAATTTCACCATTGTCACATTAACAAATTAGGTGATGTAATTGTGCTGGTGCTTGTATTAACAAACAAGCATGTCATTGATTGATTCACAATTAAATAAGCTGCAAATCAAATTTGTGGATTCAAGATCATTCTGTTGACATACCATCATTATAGTTTACCTTTTATCATAAGTGAGTCACTATACTTTAAAAATGTATTTCTTTCAGCTGTCTTATAATTACAAATGAGTGAAACATTGTTACAATGCCTTTTTAACTTTCTAAATATATACCATGAAAGAGCTACTATGCAGTCACTTGATTAGCTGGAAATAGCAGCAAAATTTACCTTGACTCATATCCTATTGTCTTAGAAAAGAAAACATTGGATAATGTGGTTTCAAGTACACTGTGCCTAAAGAAAAGGCAGATGGTCATGTCCAAAACACTGTTTGATCATGGATCTGCTCAGTCAGGACTGACCTGGGGCTAAACCATATCCTAAATATAGAAATAATATACAACATAATAAAAGAAAAATAAAGATTTATATTTAAGAAATAAACAACACTGGAAAAAATGGAAAATATATTTCACTGGCAGAAATGAAAAAAAAAAAATATATTAATAAAAATAGCTAGTTTGTTGTTATTTTATTATTCTAATTTTCTCCTGAACTGGTTAAGTGAATAATTCATAAACTATCATATATATTGTGAGTTCAAATCTACAGATTTTGCTTTATGTATTGGATACTTAGCTATAGCTGCTTCAGTTCATTTAGTTCTCAGGAATAGGTTTCAGGTCTCCTGAGAACATGCTTAGACATCATATGCACCAAGAGAAATCGCTCTAGTGCGTCATTTAAGAATTTCAACAGATATTTCATCAATAGAATTGCCCAAAGTTATCTCCTAAGTAATTTTTGCAAATCCTCTAGTGTACCTGAAAGGATAGTAAAGCTAATATTTATTCTGGGTCTCAAAAGTTTGTTTTTTTTTCTTCTAGCTAGGGATAACTTAAATTGTATAGATTTCTTGTAAGACTTATAAACTTGGCATTTGAATATAAACCTTTAAACTAACTTATCACTTATTAATGTATGGATGTATGCACTGTCATTTAATTGATTTCGTAAATTATGTCTTATGATTTATTGATGTATTATCTCTGTGTATCTTCTGATAGTATTGTATTAAATATAATTGTTCAGAGTGATTCTGTATATCATCATCATCATCGTTTAGCGTCCGTTTTCCATGCTAGCATGGGTTGGACGGTTCTACTGGGGTCTGTGAAGCCAGAAGGCTTCATCAGGCCCAGTCAAATCTGGCAGTGTTTCTACGGCTGGATGCCCTTCCTAACGCCAACCACTCCGTGAGTGTAGTGGGTGCTTTTCACGTGCCACCTGCACAGGTGCCAGACAGAGCTGGCAAACGGCCACGAACGGATGGTGCTTTTTATGTGCCACCGGCACAAGGGCCAGGCGAGGCTGGCAATGGACACGAAACGGGGCGGTGCTGGCAACGGTCGCGAAACGGAAGGTTCTCTGACATGCCACCGGCACTGGTAACACATCTGCAATTTCCATTGATCGATTTCCATTCTGATCCTCACTTGCCTCAACAGTTCTTCACAAGTAGAGTTTCGACATGCCACCGGCACTGGTAACACATCTGCAATTTCCATTGATCGATTTCCATTTCTGATCCTCACTTGCCTCAACAGGTCTTCACAAGTAGAGTATCGACATGCCACCGGCACTGGTAACACATCTGCAATTTCCATTGATCGATTTCGGTTCTGATCCTCACTTGCCTCAACAGGTCTTCACAAGTAGAGTTTTGTGTCCCAAGAAGGGAAGGTATGCATACGTAGGCTGGCTCCATCCCAAGTAGAAGGCCACGGGTTATGGACTCACTTGTCCTGCCGGGTCTTCTCGCGCACAGCACACTTCCAGAGGACTCGGTCTCTAGTCATTTCCTCAGTGAGACCTAAAGTTCGAAGGTCGTGCTTCACCACCTCGTCCCAGGTTTTCCTGGGTCTGCCTCTTCCACAGGTTCCCTCAACCGCTAGGGTGTGGCACTTTTTCACACAACTGTCTTCATCCATTCTCGCCACATGACCATACCAGCGCAATCGTCTGCAAAAGATAATGTCAGATTCTTTTTTTATTTTTTTCTTCACTCAATGATTGTGCAATTTCTGTTTTGCTGTTTGGATATGCACATTAGTAACTAAAACACTTTTATTGTGTTTCAACACACACCAACCAATCCAAAACCAACATGGGAAATAAAATGTTGATAATAAGGATAATCTTTTCAATGTAGAAAATTATGGACCTGTTGTCATGGAAGCATAGTTCCTCACTACTGTAACAAAAATGTTGCTTATAAAGGCCTATTGAACTGGCCACTGAAAATAGCACAAAATTTGTTATTATAAATCAATATTTACTATTCTTGAATATTCTAGACCATCAATAACCTTTTATACATTAATGGATTAACTTTGACATTGGGATTTTGAATCTGTAGCACAGTATCCACCCACTGACTATAACAATCCAGTGCTAAATGCTGGGTTGCCACTGATGCAGAAATTCACCATTTATAAAAGTGCATATGTATGTGTAAACTGATCAATGAATAGTGAACAACTAACTGTGATGAAGAATATATATTTTGGAAATAGAATTAACATCCCAAAGATACCTACAAAAAGTACTTACTAGTGTTTTCTAAAATCAATGTGAACAAGGTGGAAGATGAATATGAGCAACTTCAGAGAACTATTCAGGCTCTTTAAAAATGGATTTAGAAGCAGAGATAGAGAGACAGTTTTAGATTCATAAAAATAACAATCAAGACCTATCCTTCATATCCCTATTATTAGAGCTGTTTTAATGAGAACATAGTTGTTGTCCCAGGTTAGCTCTGATTAAGCAGATCTATGACATTCCAGCCATGACCATCCCATCTTTTTATATACCTATCTTTTTCTTGTTTCAGTCATTAGATTGCAGCCATGTTTTTTAGTTAAACAACTTGACCCCAATTCTTTTTTTTTAAGCCTGGTACTTATTTTATCAGTTCCCTTTTGCCGAACAGCTAAGTTATGGGGATGTAAGCAAACCAACACTGGTTGTCAGGGTGGTGATGATGGGCAAACACACACACACACACACACACACACACACACACACACACCACACACACACACACACACACACACACACACACACACACACACATGATGAGCTTCTTTCAGCTTCCATCTACCAAATCCATTCACAAGGCTTTGGTCAGCCCAAAGCTATTGTAGAAGACACTTGCTCAAGGTGCCATGCTTTGGGACTAAACCTGGAACCATGTGGTTGGTAAGCAAACCTCTTACCTGCACAACCATGCCTGTCCCTAAATACCTATGATGACATCTTTTTTTCTTTTTCTTTTTGCTTTTTGTTCTTATTAGTCCACTGCCAAGTGGTTGGTGTTAGGAAGGGTATCCCACTGTAAAAATCAGTCTGGTGCAGGCTTCTGCCTGACTGTCTCACCCATGGCACATGGAGGGCAGACATTAAATGATGATGATGATGATGACGATGATTTAAGACAGTTGGGTGTGATTAGATTTGGCTGCTATTTCTAGCAGGTCAAGCAACTATGTAGAAGTTTCCTAATTAGATTCATGGATTCTTGGCTTTATTAGACAGCAGTTTTAGAACTGTCAAATGATTACATAGAATGATGGATGGGATCAGTTAAGCTTACCAACCACATGGTTCCGGGTTCAGTCCCACTGCTTGACACTTTGGGCAAGTGTCTTCTACTATAGCCTCAGGCTGACCAAAGCCTTGTGAGTGGATTTTGTTGACAGAAGCTGAAAGAAACCCATCGTCATTATCATCATCATCATTTAACAACCACTTTCCATGCTAGCATGGGTTGGACTATTTGACTGAGGACTGGCGAATCAGATGGCTACACCAGGCTCCAATCTGATCTGGTAGAGTTTCTACAGCTGGATGCCCTTCCTAACGCCAACCACTCTGAGAGTGTAGTGGGTACTTTCACGTGCCACCGGCATGAGGGCCAGTCTGGCAGTACTGGCAACAGCCACACTCAAATGGTGTTTTTTACATGCCACCGGCACAGGCAACTACCTCGCTCGAATGTTTTTTCACGTGCCACCGACGCAAGTGCCAGTAAGGCGATGCTGGTAATGATCACACTCAAATGGTGCTTTTTATGTGCCACTGGCATGGACGCCAGTTAGCTGTTCTGGCAACGATCACGCTCAGATGGTGCTCTTTTTATTTTACTTGCCTCAACAGGTCTTCGCAAGCAGAGTTTAGTGTCCAATGAAGGAAAGGTACACATAAGTGGGCTGGTTACACCCCTGGCATAGGCCATTGGTTATAGTCTTACTTGGCTTGCTGGGTCTTCTCAAGCACAGCATATTTCCAAAGGTCTTGGTCACTAGTCATTGCCTTGGTGAGGCTTAATGTTCGAAGGTCGTGCTTCACCACCTCGTCCCAGGTCTCCTGGGTCTACCTCTTCCACAGGTTCCCTCAACTGCTAGAGTGTGGCACTTTTTCACACAGCTAATATATATATATAATATACATATGTATGCCTCTGTGTGTGTTTTTGTGTTTGTCCCCCACCATTGCTTGACAGTTTTGATGATGTCCCTGTGTAACTTGGTGGTTTGACAAAAAAGAGACCAATAGGATAAGTTGATTTGTTTGACTAAGCCCTTTCAAGGTAGTGCCCCAGTATGTCTGCAGTCCCATGACTGAAACAAGTAAAAGATACAAGATATAAATGCCCATTCTGCAATAACCAGCACAAATTTTCCTTTGTTGCATGCAACAATGTTGTTTAAACATTAAGAAACCTGAAAGATCGCTCTAGTTTTCAAGTTTGTTGTTTTCTTTCCATTGGAGAGTGGTATTCAAATCACCAAGAATTTTAATCGTAGCCTCACTGAATCAGTTAACAGCTACATATATGCCATGTAACTAGGTCTAAAACTGCTGAAGAGAAGGATGGTATGTGTGTGTGTTGATATTATATATAGATGTTTTGTGTGTGTGTGTGTATTTATATACATCTGTCTATACTTATGTTGATGTATAAATACATGTGTGTGTGTGTGTGTGGAGGTATATGTGTATGTATATGTCCATATGTTATATGTATGCATATGTATGTTGATTGTATGTGTGTGTGTGTGTGCATGCATGCTTATGTGTACATATAACATGTTGCACTGCATTGCTAACACCTACTTAAATCTAATGAAGTTTTCCACCCCTCCACCACCACAACTTAATACATACCTATTATATAGCATATTATATATTATGTATATAACACGCTCTGTTAACTATTTATAGTTATTCATTGGTGACTGGAGAATAATAGAAGATCAATTAATAGTAGAAAATATCTTGCCACGTGTAAGGACTTCCCAATCATCATTGAGCAATTGAGCAGACTTTCTTCCTTTCAAGTGCAGAAAGTAAACACCAATCTATTGAATCATCAGTAGAACACGTCCCCTACTCCTATTTAGGACTGTCACCATCAGCACTGGCATGGGGGAAAGATGGGTTAAGAGAGATTGTGGCAGTTGTGTGCTGTATGCAAGATGGAGGATGGGAACCTCAGTCAAAATCCTCATAGGCGAGGAGCCCAAATACAAATTCTTCTGGGTGGATAACAACAACGAAGTTGTTGGAATAAGCATATTGTTTGTAGAGATATAAAGTAATTGATGTAGCCAGAGAATAATTAAGAATAGAATAATTAAGCTTAGAGAGTTATGAACAACATAACAGCAACATTTATCTCTACATAACACAACTAAAGCAAGCATTTGAAAAGAAGGATTGCTTTTATGAAGCCGTCCTATAGACTACCTTGATAATGAATGGTAGCAACCTCAATATCCTGGCTGATAATTTTAATGGACATGTTGGGCAACACATGATGGCTTCTCTGTGGTGCTATATGGGTACTATAAATATTATATGAAGAATGCAGTAGAATCAAGGCTCCCGGAAGTTGGTGATGTAAGTAACCTAAACATTTGCATTGCTAACAAGCCAACCTACCAATCAGATGAACACACAGACTCACCAAGAAATGAGATTTATAGATAGTTGTGAATGCTAAGTTTTTAAGTGAAGAATGTAACACAAAACATAGGCCTGCAGTTAGTGACTTTAGGGTAAGAGCTACATGAACCCAGAGATACAAGGTAACCTGGAGAAGAAAGATATGGAAGCTGAAAGAACTTTCAAAAAGTAAACCATCCAACCCATGTTAGCATGGAAAACAGACATTAAACGATGATGATGATGTAGATTTGTTGATTATCTTTGAACATGTAGATTTTTCCAGACATGGAAGCAAAACCTAGAATCAGGATGCCTTAAAGTAAAGTTAGAAAAGACTAAAGATTTTTGAAATAGGAAAGAAGATAGGGTTCTGTTTAAGAAATGGCTGTACTCAATATGCATGAAAAGAGTAGGTAAAAATTCTATATTGTTTACTAAGTGCAAACTGTGGATGCACAAATGTACATGGGGTTGTGGTATCACAGACAAGTTGACAGATAAGGTAGATTTCATATGTAGTTTGCAGTAAGAGCACATGTTACCTCAATTCCACCAAGTGTTTCAAAGGTATCCAAGAAACATAGTAGTCAGAGTAAGAACAAAATAGAAAAAGTTCAAGGAGCTCTCACGTCTGCTGGTAACAAAGGTTTTCTCCCAGAGTAAAATGTAGACTGTATGATGCTTGTGTTCCAAAGTGTGGTCCTGCATAATGGCATGGTGTAGGCATTGAGTACAGTTAATATACAAAAGCTAGAAAGAAATAGTGACCATGCTATCATTAACATGCATGAATAACAGTATGAATGAACTATGAAAAGCTGGTTGTAAGGGGAGTTGGATGTATGCAAGCAAGAATACTGAGTTAGTACAGGCTTGTGTTGAGTATGGAAGGGTGTCATCTGAATAAAGAAGTGCTAAGCACTCAAAATAGATGGAACCTGTGAAAGAGGGTAACCTAGGAAGACATGAGAAAAAATGAAGATTGATCTTAAAAAGCTGTGCCTTACGAAGATGACAACATAAAGCTATAAGGAATGGTAACACAATGCGAGAGACCAAAGGCATAGCCAGGTTCTATAGTTAGTGGGAAGTAAGCTTATAAAAATAACAGGTGCCATGACATAGACCAAACAATTTTTAATTCATTTCTTTTATATTACATAAAATATTTCATTAGTTATGATATAGATAACTAAAGAGTTAAAGATAATTATTGAAAAGGTGCCAATTTTGAAAAATGTGCTTGGGGGTTACTTTCCTTTTAGCTATGCCACTGCGAGAGACTTGCCCACTCATGCAAACAGCAAAATGGACATTAAAACAGTGGCAATCATTATGGTTGGTATATATAATATATCTACATTTTGTCTCTTACCTATTATATTCCTGTAGAACCATTGCCAGATCAGATGGGAGCCTGGTGCAGCCCACTGGCTTGCCAGACCTCAGTCAAACCATCCAACTCATGGCAGCATGGCAGGCAGACTTAAATAATGATGATGATTTGATTTATCTTGATAATTTTTAGCATATATATATATATATATATATATCTATATATATATATATATGAGTGGCTGCGTGATAAGTAGCTTGCTTACCAACCACATGGTTCTGAGTTCATTCCCACTGCGTGGAACCTTGGGCAAGTGTCTTCTACTATAGCCTCGGACCGACCAAAGCCTTGTGAGTGGATTTGGTAGACGGAAACTAAAAGAAGCCCGTCGTATATATATATGTATGTATGTATGTATGTATGTATATATGTGTGTGTGTGTGTCTGTGTTTGTCCCCCCCCCCAACATCACTCGCCAACCAATGCTGGTGAGTTTATGTCCCCGTAGCCTAGCAGTTTGGCAAAAGAGACTGATAGAATAAGACTAGACTTCCAAAGAATAAATCCTGCAGTTGATTTGCTCGACTAAAGGTGGTGCTCTAGCATGGCCACAGTCAAATGATTGAAACAAGTAAAAGAGTATATATATTCATCATAGTTTTTATGTATTTATTAACCCATTTTTAATCATATATATATTTTAAGACAATTTAAGCAGATTACTGAAATGTACCCTGAATTGTAATTTGTTCACATTATTATTGATAGGTCTGCTGTGAAATAGTTTCTACTTATGTCCTGATATTACACTAGAGTCCTATTTAGTATAACAGTCTTCTGAACACAATGAAACTGACTCTTATTTATTGATTTCTCTTTCTCTTTTTATATTTTTCCCTCTTTATTCTATTTTTTTTTTCTTTTCACTCTGAATATTGCTTTTGCATTGAGGTTGTTTAAATGTGATTGATTGGAAAATGCTACATTGTGTCAATGCATTCCTCCTGAGAACTGTCATCAATAGAAACTAGTCAATTAGTTTCATGTTAGACTTTCATTTCAACTGCAGCTGATGATGTTTATTCCAAGTTACCGACATGGCTGGCGTTGTCAATGTTCTTGTTTTCTGCTGTGCTGAATTAATAACACTCAGAATCGTTAAATTAAATGAGATGAATAAAAATTTCCAGAAAAATTTACGAAAAGAAAAAAGAATTAAATAAGTTTTATGTAAAAAGTAAATAAACATGTTTCAGGTTAAAGATATGCAAAATAATGCACTATATCAGATAATAGCGTAGCTCCTAGCCCTTTCTTTAAATAACTGCTTTTTTGTGCTCCAATAAAGAATAAAGTTCCTTTCCAAGTCATGTAAATTCATAGAGCCAGCTTCTTAGAGTCTGTGGTTTATATCCTCCACACTGGACTGGATGGTGGTTTGTCACAAGAATAGTCATTTTCATAAGCTAAGTGGACTGGAGCAACATGAAATGTTTTAATGAAGATCACATCACCTTGCCCAGTCAAGGTGATGTGATCTTCATATATACATATATACGACGGGCTTCTTTCAGTTTCTGTCTACCAAATCCACTCACAAGGCTTTGGTCAGCCCGAGGCTATAGTAGAAGACACTTGCCCAAGGTGCCACGCAGTGGGACTGAACCCGGAACCATGTGGTTCGTAAGCAGGCTATTTACCACACAGCCACTCCTAAGCCTAAATTACTCCTAAATTTTTTTTTTATCATTTTGTGCACATTTCTTTTATTGGTTTCAGTCATTGCACCGTGGTCATGCTGGTGCATCTTTAATTATATTGGATGCAATATTAAGTCTGGTACTCATTTTGTCAATCTATTTATTGAGTGACTTCAGTTTATCTTACATTAGATTTTTTAGGGAATAAATACCACAAGAACAGATGTGGATACAATCATGCATACATATGCATAGACTCACACACACTTGATAGCCTTCTACCAAATATCCACCAACTTTATTGACAAGGTATTGGTAAAGTCAAATGCTATAGTAGAAGATACTTATCCAAGATGCTGCTTGGTGTGCTTGAACCCAAAACCATATGGTTGCAAAGTGAACATTATAAATATTATTGGTTGGGTTTTGCAGTATTCCTAAATTGTATTTGCAGCACAGCATTGTGACATGTTGCTCATTTACTAGACAGAAATAAATAACATTAAAAAACTGCTGGCTGTCACATGTATGGAAAAAAAATATTTAAGAACCTGTACACATCACAAAATATATGTGTAGAATGGCTTTCTCGTAATATATACATACATATTTTTTAAATATGTACAGAGAGCATCATACATTAGTTTCATAAACATGGATGTCCTGTGATTGAAACACAGAGCTTTTGGTAGCTTTGTATGTGAGTCAAACTAAATAGTTTCATCAGAGATTCCCTGCCTCTATTTTCCAAGCTGCCAAATGTGTCAAGTAGCATAAACTACATCTAGAAATGTAAGCAAATTTATGAGAAGCATATTGAAATTTACATAATAGTATAAGGTTGGTGACCAGGCATTTAATAGTTAGTCTTAGGCATTTAATAACTGGAATACCAATATACATAATTATGTATATGGAGTCACATTCATGTTTTCAGTTGTTCTGTTAATCAATGAATTTTCCATCTTTCAAAAAATGTCCGTTCAATTTTTTTTCCTGATAGGAATAACAATCCATCGTTAAAAGATATATTTATAAAGTGAAGTATACACAAGTGCATAAATACATGTGTTTATAAATAGATTCACATTGTTGGTATATAGTTGAGATTTTAACAACTAATCCATGACAAATGGTGTGTAATTAATGAATAAGTGATGAAGGAAAAAAATCATGCTAATGGTAGTGCCAGTCTTGTATTAGCCGCTGTGTCAAAAGGTCACCACTGACATAGTGCACTACTAATAATAGGACACTGGTTTATGTCCAGTTTATTGCCAGGGCACTGTATCACTTGCAGAAATACTTGTTGACTCTGTTGTCCCTACTGTGATTAGGTACTTTATGTGTA
This sequence comes from Octopus sinensis, assembly GCF_006345805.1. Taxonomy (NCBI): domain Eukaryota; kingdom Metazoa; phylum Mollusca; class Cephalopoda; order Octopoda; family Octopodidae; genus Octopus; species Octopus sinensis. The sequence goes on from NC_042997.1 coordinate 176,154,983, forward strand.
TGTATTGTAAGCAATGATATTGCTTTGTCTCAAGTTGATCCTGATCAAAGGTATTCCAGCTGATAGTGACCATCTACTATATCTAGGACTACATTATCTAAGGTGCCTTTTCTTTTTCTTTTTCGGTTTTTTTTTTTGGTTTTTTTTTTTGAGATGGAAAGAAATTAATATGCCATTTCTAGTAAGTTGAGCAACAATGTTGAGTTTTCCTCATAAATGATGAAGCTGTTGTATAGCCTTGGATCATCTCATAACAAGCAGTCTTATAACATTGCAGCATGCAATAACCAAATTTTTATTCCAGTTATGCCATATCTCCACCTCTCTGATAACCATACAGTCCACTTCTCATATCTAGTGAGTAATCATATGGAGGTATGCTGTAAGTCTGGGTCTATTGTATTCTCTTTGCTGTCACTTTGCTTCCGTATGCCCATAGATTCTGATGACACCCACAGTAGGGAGTAGTCAAGATAGATTCAGTCAAGGATGTTCTACATTTATTATTTGGTGGCATGTATCCCTGCAAAATTTTTAGAATCAGTGAGGCTATTGATGTGTATGTCCCTTATTTCTTTATTGCCCACAAGTTGCTAAATGTAGAGGGGACAAACAAGGACAGACAAAGGGATTAAGTCGATTACATCAACCCCATTGCATAACTGGTACTTAATTTATCGACCCCGAAAGGATGAAAGGCAAAGTTGACCTCGGTGGCATTTGAACTCAGTACCTAACGGCAGAAGAAATAGCACTAAGCATTTCGCCCGGTGTGCTAACGTTTCTGCCAGCTTGCCGCCTTGAATGATGTGTATGTCCCTTATGCCTGTCTACCCTGAGTAGTAAACAGAGTTTGTTGGATATATTGTTGTAATATTGCTCCAGGGTGTATTTGTATGTTGGTGCTTGGTGATTGGGTTGTTTTTTTTATCTTGTGGCTAAGACTGTCAAGGCTGAAGCTTACTATAGCAACAACTGGGCTGCCTGCATATGTTGAAGGTCTGGTATTTTTAATAATGTTTCGTTGTGTAGAGGGTCTGTAGATGTGGCTAATGTACAACCCTCTATGATGCATAGTGAGTTGTTCTGTATTCTTTATTTTGTATGGTTGGAAGTGGAGAGATTAGGAAGAGCTGGCATGATCTATGAAGAATATATATTGTTTAAATATCATTGATGTTTCTTTCTGCTGTCCAAATGTGAGTGCTCTATGTTTGTGCATTTGTTCACTTTCTTTATTGTCTTCTGTGTTTTGTGAATATTTTACAGAGGAATTGTCTGTAACTCCCAGTAATTTTGTCTTCTGTATGTGAGATATGTTTATAAATACCACAAGAACAGATGTGCATACAATCATGCATGCATATATGCATAGACTCACACACACGTGATGGCCTTCTACCAAATATCCGTCAACTTAACTTTATTGACAATGTATTGGTAAACTCAAATGCTATAGTAGAAGATACCTATCCAAGATGCTGCTTGGTGTGTTTGAACCCAAAACCATGTGGTTGCAAAGTGAACATTATAAATATTATTGGTTGGGTTTTGCAGTATTCCTAAATTGTATTTGGAGCACAGCATTGTGACATGTTGCTCATTTACTAGACAGAAATAAATAACATTAAAAAATTACTGGCTGTCACATGTATGGAAAGAAAACATTTAAGAACCTATACACATCACAAAATATATGTGTAGAATGACTTTCTCATAATATATATATACATAGGCGCAGGAGTGGCTGTGTGGTAAGTAGCTTCCTAACCAACAACATGGTTCCGGGTTCAGTCCCACTGCGTGGCATCTTCGGCAAGTGTCTTCTGCTATAGCCCCGGGCTGACCAATGCCTTGTGAGTGGATTTGGTAGACGGAAACTGAAAGAAGCCTGTCGTATATATGTATGTATCTATATATATATATATATATATATATGTGTGTGTGTGTTTGTGTACCTGTGTTTGTCCCCCTAGCATTGCTTGACAACCGATGCTGGTGTGTTTATGTCCCCGTTACTTAGTGGTTCGGCAAAAGAGACCGATAGAATAAGTACTGGGCTTACAAAGAATAAGTCCCGGGGTCGATTTGCTCGACTAAAGGCGGTGCTCCAGCATGGCTGCAGTCAAATGACTGAAACAAGTAAAAAAAAACAAAACATATTTTTTAAATATGTACAGAGAGGATCATACATTAGTTTCATAAACATGCATGTCCTGTGATTGAACCACAGAGCTTTTGGTAGCTTTGTATGTGCTGTATGTTTGTGCATTTGTTCACTTTCTTTATTGTCTTCTGTGTTTTGTGAATGGTTTACAGAGGAATTGTCTGTAACTTCCAGTAATTATGTCTTCTGTATGTGAGATATATTTGTTGTTGTTGAGTGTAATAATTGGTTATATTTGATGTTCTCTAGTGCTGCTGATAAGAATGAGACAATAGGTAACACTTTTAGTTTGTAATTTTGGAGCCAGGTTTGGAGGTGTTTGATGTAGCAATTGAGTGACTTTGCAGCTATATCTGGAGAACCATGGGGGGATGTCATCTACATATGAGGCTGTGTATATGTTAGGAAAACACATTAGTATAACTTGAAAAAAGTGGATAGAGGACAAATCCTGCAGTAACACAATTTGGGAAATTTGAAAGTTTTGGAAGTGAGGTCTTTGATATTTGGCTTAGTAATCTAACAGGTATTTTGCTAACAAACATGTTTGTTTGCTTCTTAAAGTGGTGTTATGTATTTTGTATATAAGTAGATAATAAGAATGAAGTTAAAAGTTTTGTTAATGTTTTTTGGAATTAGAATTGCATCAGAGAGGTCTTTTGATTTTATTTTTTTCTGTTGAAAATTTCATGGATATTTTCTGTGTTAGGTTCTTAAGTGTAGTGGTGGCCTGTGTTAAGTTTGTATTGTGGTGGTCTGCATCTGTGTTACATTTGGTGAGGCATGTATGCAGGTTAGTAATATCAAGCAATGAGCTTTTCTCAAATGTCTGAGGGTGTAATAGGAACATGATGCTACATGAATTGCTGTTTAGGGATTTTAGTATTATGGTTTTGCCAACCTTCCACATTCTAAGAATTCGACATTTTGTATAAATTGTTGATCTTGGTTAAGTGCAGTGATTCCTTCAGGTCCTATGTGCTTTAGATGTATGTCTGATTTCCGTAAAACCCTGAAACTTCAGAGTTTTTCAATTTCTATATTACTTTTCGGTGTTTGATGGAAGGCAAAGGTCAAGATCGTAGCTGAGCTGGAAGATACATTTTCCTTCCTTTCATATTCCTCTTTGTATGGTATTTGTCTCAAAGCATTTGCTTGTTATTGAAGTATTGCTGTATTATTCAAGGTAATTATTGTAATCTGATCACAGTAGTTGTATAGTTGTTGATGTTGCAAATTTATCTACAGCATTTTACTATTTTGTGATTTGTTGGATACAAATGTTAACCAGTTTTCTGTTTTTTCTATGGTATATTTCTTTATTTAGTCATTTGATGATGAATTTTATTCCTATTGTGTGTGGTGTTGGTGCATTGTGTTTGAGATTGTCTTTAGTTTTAATCAGGATGGCTATTTATGTTTGAGTAATTGGGGTTCTATTTTTTATGCTGCCTTGTTTTTAAAAAAAAATTTTTTTTTTTATACGAGTGTCTATAATTAATTTGTTGAATGTATGTACTGCAGTCTCTGTGTTGGTGATTCTGTTTTTATATTCCACGAATCTTAATCCAGTTTGCTGGTGGAACTGGTTTTACTGTGCATTTTTGTTTCCAAAGTTTGTAAAAGTGTTTTTGCTTTTTATTATTGATGCGTGACTGTATTGTGATGGCAATGGATAAATGAACAGAGGAGAGTTTGGATCTTTTTGGCATGTGGTTGTAGAAGAAGGTGATGCTTAAGGAAAGAGTTATTGTTGTTGGCTTCACGAGGTGTGTGGGGGTGTTGAAGTTGTTTAGGATGTAAAGAGGGTCTAATTCTACTGCTACTGCTTTACCTCTTGCAGTACCAGTTTTTTTTCTGGAAGCCAGAATGTGTTGTACATGATATTTCTTCCAACTTTGATGTTTTATGTATTAATGTTATAGGTTCATTGGGATTGTTTGTTTAGATCAGTGGCAGCATATTCTTTTATTCTTGTACTTGTTTTAGTCACTGGACTCTGGTAATGTTGCAGCACTGTTTTGAAGGGTTTAGTCAAACAAATTGAACCCTACAAATTTGTTCAATTAAACCCTTCAAAGTGGTGCCGCAGTATTTAAATCTGGTATTTACTCTCTGATCTCTTTTTGCTGAACTGCTTAGTAGCATTTCTTCTAGATTTACATTCCGAGTTGAAATTTGTAGTGAGGCACAAGAAGCCATTTTGTATGAGATCTCACTGGTAGCCATTACCATGTTTGAGACAGGAGCAAGATCTTGCCTGCAACCATTTGCCATGCGTGAGACAATAGCAAGACTCTCGTCAGCAACAACAATTTAAGCAGGAGAATTAAGACATTCTTTCTCTTTCTTCCTTCTCACTTACGCTGAGAAACACTGCAAAGCTGGCAGCTCACAGAAGACTCTTATCCTGCTCTAACTTCACCTGTCTCCAGAGCTAATGAACCTCACATGAACGGAGTATAACGAACCATGTGCTGCCATAAAGATGGCACTGGGAGCAAGCCACATGAATGACTATCTAATTGCACTCCGCTTGTAAACTTCTTCATGTTCCAGATCCTTAAGACTACAGAAATAATTGTAATGGGAGAAGAAGATACTCCACAGATATCACAAGCCTTCAATTCCATTATAAATTCATCTAAGGTTGACATCATCTTTCTTCCTTTCAGAGTTCATAAAATAAGTGGGCTCAATGTAATCAACTAACCCCTCCTTACAAATTTCAGGCTTTGTGCCTTTAGCAGAAAAGTTTATATTTTGAAAAACATACATTTCTTAGTGGAAAAATACTTCACCATGACAAACCTACATCATTCAACTCAATGTAACCATCTCATTTTTTCTGAAATATATTCAGGATTAATTTAAATTGCAGAGTAAGAATGAAGATTTGGCTGCCAATTATAATAGTCTGAGTAACTTCTTAGAAGTTCTTTTGCATTTGAATCCAGCACAGGCTTGTGCTTGTTTCAAATGTTCCTGTGAATATAGACCTGCAGTAGTCTCAATTGTGGCAGTTGGTATATTGTAACATCTGGTATAAATGGTAGAGATCAAATAAATAGTATAACAACACAAAGTTAACTAAATATAATTGTTTCCCCGCAATACATTGCAATAGCAGCTATAATAAGATGGCAGGGACCAACACATACTCACTCCTTCATAGTTTTCATATGCAACCTTCAAATAAAGTGATTGTTACATAGCAAAAGTTTTACCTTTGAATCCCCTGCCTTGCTGACAAATTATGTCAAATGTGGAAGATGTTCATTATGCATAACACTACACAGTATGTGATATGATCCATTCTGTTTATATAAATTTATTTAGTCCTGATATGAAGATTGCATTGGATAATAAGAACGTGTGATTAGCTTTTGAACTTCATTTCACCTCATCCTCATCAAAGAAGTGTAGAACTGAAACATGTCCAAAGTTGTCTCCCTTACAAGCTGAACACATGAATATATTAGTCATTGACTGATAGTGTTTTCTTTTCCCCTCACTTCATATTGATTTCTAGTTAGCTGTCAGATATTCCTTGTATCAGATGCCAATAATACTTGAGTATTGTGATAGGTGAATAAATAATACTTACCTATCACAATATAACTGCGTTAGTTTTTAAAGTGGAAGGAAATTGTCCAAGGCTCCTGGCGGCAGAAAGAGTTGGATAAATGAGAATTGAGACCATTTATCTTAAACTTTAAAGTTTTAGAAATGATAAAAAATCCTCTCATTTTTAAAGTGTTAATATTTAAGAAAAAAAAACATTCATCCATAACAATATTATATATGGCCTTTTGTTGTGTTTCAAACACACAGTTTAATAAGGGAAAAGGTTGTTTTACTTAATCTTGCACAAGTCTTGATTACTTTTCAATTGTAACTCATATGTGATATATTTTATTAGAAATATGTCCCAGAAGAATTAAAGACAGTAGCCCCATGTCACATAGTCTTTTCGCTTTATTTTTTCTGAAATTTTCTATGCTAGTAGATCTTTATTGTTTTTTTTCTATTAGATCTTGATAGTAGAAGTATCAGGTCATACTGTTCTATGTATGTACTGTTGTGCCTGTGTACACACTCACTCTCTCTGTCTCCTATATTGGGTGCCAGGCACTGGATAAGTTCAAAGCTAACCAATGTTAGCTTTGATTTTTCATTTTTTTTTAAGTCAATAAAATAAGTATGTGTAATATACATCACTGTAGTTCAATCAACTATACTTCTTCCTGTTACATGTGCAAGCGTTCGTGTATAGTCATATGCACACATGGATACACAAGTTCACACTCATACATGCACTTGAATAAGCAGCTGCACACACTTTTACACACGTGCACATACTCTCACACATCAACACACACACTCACTCATGCATGCTCTTTTCCACTCATGTATACTTGCACTCTCTCATATACACTTGTAATCACTCATGCACACCATCTCTGATGTACACTCATACACTTTCTCTTATATGCACTCTCTCCCTCTCTCATGCATGCTCACATCCTCTTGCTCTCTGTCTGTCTCTCCCTCTCTCACATACACACAATCACATACACACAAGAATGTTGATCGTACTATTTCTATAAACCAATAATACACATAAGCTACAAAAAAAAAGTTCATTTATCTGTCTAATGTAAGATGTGTTGAAGTGGTTTTAAAAGCATCCACTTCAAATGATGCACAACTACTGTCTGTGATCATATTAGCATCAAAAACCATTTACTAACACGCACGGCAGCACTATAAATATCTTGGTAAACTTATGTGATGCTGTATACTTTGTCTTTGAGTGCTTTTACATGGTTTTCTTTCATACCATGAAAACATTATTGTCTCTAAGTCAGTAATAGAAATTGTAACCTATTTCATATTTATTGATGCTTAAAGAGTAACATATTTTCACCCATCGTCTTGAATGATGCCACACCTAGAATAGAGATAGACCAAAAAAAGAATTGAACAAAATGGTAATGGTGTTGTTTAGCTGCAAGTTAGTCCTAATTGAGCAGACTTATGATTGAAGGCATACCAGCTGTGATTATCTTGTCTTGTTTTGATAAGTACATTGAACCCACAGCCAATGGTGTCATTCTTTTTGAGTTACTCAGCACATACTTCATTTTGAAGAAGATAGCAGGATGTGACTTGAGGGAGGTTTAGCTGCTATTTCTAGCAGGTCTAGTGACCACAAATAAGCACATGCCCGTGTGTGTGTGTGCAGGTGTGGCTATGGGGCTGAGAAGCTGGCTTTCTTACTATGTTGTTTTGGTTGCAGTCTCACTGTGTGGTACTTTGAGCAAGTGCCTTCTATCACAACCCTGGGCCAACCAAAGTGCATGTATGTGTGCATGCATGCACACTTAATCTTCACAAACATCATGTGATAGTTGTAAACGAGAATCATCATCATACACATGAGTTTGTTTGTTTCTAGTCTTCTGTAAAGAACATGTTTAGCTATGGGAAAATATTGCCTTGCTTGGAAACAGGTGAGGGTTGATGGCAGGAAAGGTACATGACCATAGAAAATCTGCCTCGACAAATTCTGTCAGACCCATTGAAGCATGGAAACATGGACATTACATTATGATGATGGTATAGTGTAACATTGAGCAAAGAATGTAACTGTTTGGTTTCAATCTGCCTGACTAAAAACTGGTTTTGGTCTTAGGTGATGAGTCAATGCTTTAATTGTATTAAGTGTATATTAAACTGTAATTGTTCTATTAATATGCATGTTTGAATTTTCAAATATCTTAATCATGCTAGCTTAATGAGACTGGTTGTAGAATAACAAAAAATAGATATTTCTATTTCTAGTATAGGCAACAAATATTTAGGGAGGTGTCCTCATCATCATCTTTATCATTTAATATCTGTTTTCCATGCTGGAATGAGTTGGATGGTTTGACAGGATCCCATGTGTTGCAGGGCTGCATCAAGCTCCAGCGTCTATTTTGGCATAGTTTCTATGGCTGGATGCCCTTTTCTAACACCAACCACTTTACAGTGTGAACTGGGTACCATTTTTCATGCAGCCAGCACCAGTGAGGTTGCCAAGTAATTTGCACGACACAAAATGAACGGGGAAAAGAGTAAAAGAAACTAAGTGGGAGGAGTATTTGGGAGGGAGGGGTGGTATGATAGAGGGACAAGCACAGGTGTCATGCTATAAGACCTTTGTCAGCCACTCTCCAACTATCTATTTAAAGCTGTATAAGGCTATGCATCACCAGTCTGGAACCTCTATCTCACTCAACATATCAATTCCTGGAAACTGTTGAGAAACATACAATCAGATGAAGACCCGCTGTCAGGCATCTACCATACACTGAATATCTTGCTTCTTTGGGCATGGACACATTAAAGCTCTGATATCTGACAACTGACTTAGTAGACACCCACAAGATTATCCACCATCTGTCCAACAACAACCTTGGACACCTTTTTTAATTCTATATGTTTAACACTCATTGACATGCTTACAAAATCAAAATACAACACAGCACCCATGACTTTCAGAAACATTTTTTTCGTGCTCAGAATTGCTGAAGTATGGAATAATCTACCAGCATCAGTAGTTGGCTATTGAGACATTATAACCTTCAAAACTTCTAAGCTTCCTGAAATTTGGCAGTGCACTTGATGTCCCGCCACTCTTGTTTTTTTGACAATTCATTCATTGTTCACTTCCTGTGCATTATGATGCACTTTTGGCTACTTTTTCTGATAAGTTAGAGTGCACCTGAGCACTGTATACAATGAGTTCATTATTGTGTTGGAGGTAATAACAGAGGTGATACATGGCTGTCTCCCATTATATCAGTGGATGAAAGATATAGGAAAGGGCAAGTGGAGAGCAATTAAAGTAAACCCAGTACTTGATTCGTATTTATTTTATTGGGCCCATCCCCCCAAGAGATGAAAGACAAAATATAATTTACTTAGAAATTAACAAATGCATATGTTTTGGATATTTGTCAAAACAGGTGTTAGATTTCCTTTTAACTGTAGTAAATCATCAACCAGGTATATAGTAATGTGTGTGTCTGTGTGTGTATACATGTTTATATTTATGTATGCAGCTTATGTGTTTGTACAAACATGTGTATGTATGCATGCATATATGTATGCACATGCGTGTGTTTGTAAGTACCCTTATCTTGACTTCATGGTTGTACACAAGCATCATTGTCATACAAGTGATGTTGTTAATTTCCAGGCTTCTGTGAAAAGACATGTCTGACCATCAAGAAATATTATCTTGCTTGGAAACTGGAGAAACTTGGTGACAGGAAGGGCATCCAACTGTAGAAAATCTGCCTCAACAAATTCCATCTGACCCATGCAGGGATAAAAAGTGGATATTAAATGACAATGATGATGATGATCATCATCATCATCATTTAGCGTCCACTTTCCATGCTAGCATGGGTTGGATGATTTGATTGAGGACTGGCGAACCAGATGGCTGCACCAGGCTCCAATCTGATCTGGCAGAGTTTCTACAGCTGGATGCCCTTCCTAACGCCAACCACTCTGAGAATGTAGTGGGTGCTTTTAGGTTCCACTGGCACGAGGGCCAGTCTGGCAATACTGGCAACAGCCACGCTCAAATGGTATTTTTTACGTGCCACCTGCACAGGAGCCACTCCAACTGCACTGGCAACGACCTCGCTTGAATGTTTTCTTTGTGGTGATATTATAATTCACATCATTCTACAAATGTCATATTCAAAAGGACTCTGCGTATTCACATATCTTTCTCAATATATACTTGTCACCCTTTAAACCATTTTCCCCTGTGTTCACATAACATATTACATGCAACATGAGTATGAACTGTGTATGTAAATCCATGCAAAAGCAGAATACTCTCTCACTTCAAACTTGTGGTGTGTTTGTAGTCTCTGGTCATCTTGTCTGTTTTCACTTTGTCGCTAGTTTAATGACTTCAAACATTTAGAAAGTGGCATTCATGTTACACAAGCGTTTGATGTGCGGATATCTTCTGCAGTCTTGTACAAATGAGCCATTTATATATATTTGATGCACTTTTGTGTATATTACATGTGTCGATGTGAATTGTTGTGTACATTACTTTGAACTGCTATTTTGATACTACTTTGAGCTATTGTATATTAATAAATAATCCCACTCTATAGACCAGCACAACAAAATAAACTACTGGTGAGAAAATGCCGAAATAAGCATTTGTATGTATGCAAATACAATTACTACATTTGTTGCCTTCTCTGACAACATATACATGTATTTATAAATATTTAACCTTACAACGTATACATTATCATCAACGTTTAATGTCCATCTTCTATGCTAGCATGGGTGGGACTCATCATCACCGTTTGTATATATAAATTTGTGAGAGGCAATATTTATCCCAACTTAAACATGGATGGTCTGTTGGAACAAACTATACTGTGGTAGATGCCACAAGAGAAGTGCATTTTGCACCAATTGCCAATTTGTAAGTTTCTGTCATGGTATCTGCTGCAATATAGTTTGTTCTAACAGAACATCCATGTTTAAATTCTTTTATTCTTTTACTTGTTTCAGTCATTTGACTGTGGCCATGCTGGGGCACTGCCTTTAATTGAACAAATTGGCCCCCAGGACTTATTCTTTGTAAGCCTAGTACTTTTTCTATTGGTCTCTTTTGCCGAACTGCTAAATTACGGAGATGTAAGCACACCAACATCAGCCAAGTGATGGTGGTGGGGGGACAAACACAGACACATATATATGACAGGCTTCTTTCAGTTTCCATCTACCAAATCCACTCACAAGACTTTGGTCAGCCCAAGGCTATAGTAGAAGACACTTGCCCAAGGTTCCACGCAGTGGGACTGAATCTGGAACCATGTGGCTGGGAAGCAAGCTTCTTACCACACAGCCACTCCTGCTCCTATAAATGGGGCTAAATATTAACCCCTTATTGGATCAATTATTTTGACATGGCGTTTCATTTCAGAGCATATTTTTTAATTTCCTTTTTTAATTATATACACTGTGTTAATTACAAAAAAAAAGTTTTTTATCTTGTTTCCTTTATGTTTTATTATAGAAATTAAAATGTACTTTTACTCATTTGGATTTAAACAAGTTAACTCGGGCATTGAAAAAATACATATATATTAACTATCTTCAATTTTTTTATAAAATGTATTGCTTTTAAATCAAAGGGAAATTTTTTTTAAATGAGATAGTTTATATAGAATGATAATTTTTAAAACAAGGAGTTACTCACAAAGTTATCTTGTAGACATCACACATGTATCTGCTTTCTCTTTGAATCTTCTTTCCTTTAGCGTCTCTCTTCTCTGCACATTTTGCACACTGTCTTGTAGGGTTCTTTTTCTTATCACTTGATGGTATTTCCATGGGAAAGTAACCAGCTGGGGCAAATCTTGTTGGTTGTGGGATCAATGATGGTCTTCCTGGTTTCGTTGGAGGCAATAAGGGTCTATATTTTTCAATAACCTTGGTGATTATTTGCATTCTAAATTTCAGTGCTTTCATAGCAGAAGCTGAAGTTTCCAAAGATGCTTTATGCAAAACATAAGCATTCTAGATAGCTAAATCCATCAAATGAAAAAATACTTATTTTTTTCAACAACGAGAGTAAATTCATGATTGCTCAAAAATGAAACGACACAAAACAAATAAACTCATTTGAGTGCTAAAATTAAAAGTTAATTTTGACTTATTATACTCATCTGGTTCTAAAAAGATACATTTGCGATGCACGAGTAAACTCGGGATAATCCATTAAGGGGTTAACTCTCAGTATATTGCTAATATATATTTTTTAACACAACACCAACACCTATTCTGGCACTGTTTTTATATATATTGCTATCTTTTGTGGTCGAACATCCATCATTGACATGACCAAGGAAGGTTGAAATCATGTGATCTGGTGGTTTCAGCATTGGAGGTGGCAGGGTTTATCTCCATACTAGCAATATAAACAAGAGTGCATTTTGCACCAAAAAGCCAATATGAAAGTTTCTCTCGTGGTATCTACCACAGTATAGTTTGTTCTAACAGAACATCTGTTTGAGATAAATATTACTTCTTGGTATTATTACTGTCTCTGTCACAAACATATATATATATAAATTTGTGTTTGCTTTTCTTTTTCAGTTTCTACATCAATCACAATACCAAGAAGACTCAGTGGGAACCTCCACAATGGGAGACAGCAGATTCTACCACACACCAATCTGCTTCAACAGTGAGTGTCTCTTTTTTAATTGAAAATTTATGATTTGTAAACATTAAATAATTTTCTCTAATGGGCACGTTGGGTTTGCCGGTTGTTATGATAGGGATTCCTTTATTTCTCTTTCTTACTCTCTGCCATAACTTCTTTTGGGTACACCAATTCCACAGATTGCTCTCATGCTTGCAGATAGCTAGTCAGTGTTATTTTCATTCATTATATTTAATGCTTTAGCTTTTAAACCAGCCTTATTTGGCCCAAATATTCTTATTTCTTTACTACCCACAAGAGGCTACACACACAGGGGACAAACAAGGACAGACAAACGGATTAAGTCGATTATATTGACCCCCAGTGCTTAACTGGTACTTATTTAATCGACCCCGAAAGGATGAAAGGCAAAGTCAACCTCAGCGGAATTTGAACTCTGAACGTAGCGGCAGACAAAATACCGCTAAGTATTTTGCCTGGCGTGCTAACATTTCTGCCAGCTCACCGCCCAAATATTCTGTTTGCTTTATATTCAAACTAGCCAGATCTGGCCTCTTACACTTACCCAATGATGTCATTCTGAAAATAATCACATTAACAAAATATTGACCCTACAAAATGATGCATGATTAATTCAAGACAAATAAGCATTACATTTGACAGAGTAATCTGAATGCTAAAGGGTTAATATTGTTCAGTATGAGCTGATGATCATACTGATGTGCTTGCATGGGCTCCTTCAGGCATGCTTACCTGAGGGCAGCCATTTCTCTTCATGGACACCTGCTCTTAAATCTTGTCATAAATCATCACACACAAACTTATCAGTTAAAGAAATTTCAGAGTTTTATCTATCTGTCTGGTCAAGTTACTTGCCTAGTCCAATACAACTCTTCCACACCAGATGTCCTGATCTTCAATAGCAATCTTCATAACCTCAACCTGATATCCAGTGTCTTCCACAAGTTGATCAATATGATCTTCTTTGTCTGCTGTTTCTTGGCTCTTTGACTCAAATCAAAGAGTAGTGTCTTCTCATCAGCTTAATATCTGACACAATCCTTATTTGGGGCCATCAGTGTTAAACTGGTTTTTAGAATTAGGAGATGAGTGAGGGACTTCTTTCACTTTGCCATGAGTTGGCCTGGTATTTCAGTGCTTCCAGGATTCATAAGAACACAAATAATTCCTTAAAGTGAGTCTATGATAATGCTTTGAGTCATAAAATGCTTCGTTTCTATTATCTAATGTTGATTGTGGTATGTAACTTTTTATAAAAACATTAAGCTTATTAGAGTATGAATTGGGTTTTGTTTGAAACTGTTTTGAAACATAACTTGGCATTTTCCTTTCTATTTTTTTCTTTTTCATTTTGTGTGTGTTGCCCTAAAGAATTAATTAATTTTGTTAGCTAACAATCTAAGAAGAGGGTGGGGAGTAAAAGTTGTTCATCAAGAAATACAGGAATATTGGAAGCTATTTGTTGCTGAGATACGTAAACAGATTTATGGATTTTTCACCAATGATTTTGTAATTCTTGTGTGCTGCACAAAGGCATCCAATTTTACTAGTGTATTGCCTGTGGCTAGATTACATGACTGTCTTTCAAAGTATCAACATCAATTTCAATATTTTAGCTTCCACACAAATTCTTTGCATAGGATTTATTGAGCCATTGCTGAAGCTACAAACATTCAGTTTGTCTTGTGTCTACAAAATTTCTGTTTCTTCTCATGAATCTTGTCAGTATTTCATTCTGAATGAATTTCTTGTTTATATCCTATCACACTAAATACACAAAGGAAAATATTTTATTTAGATTTTTGTTGCATTTACTGATTGCTGTTTTTATCTATGGATGTGAAGAACAGCTCTAAAATGCCAGTTTTTTTTGGTGTAATTAGTTTTTCTGTGTACCAGTTTAGAGAATTATATATCTATTTGTTCATTTCATTATAACAATTGGGAAATGATACCATCCTTGGTTACAAGTTTCTAGTGAGCCAGTCACTCATTCACTGTATTCCTAATGGTCAGAGGAATAAAGGAGAGTCTGTAACTCAATGAAGAACAAATATTCCAGAATACTTTTAACAAGCACCAGTTTTTCAGTTTTCTCACCAGTCCTTATACCTTCTCCAAAACACACACACATATGTTACCTTGCATGGAAACAAGTGAGGATTGGCAACAGGAAGGGCATCCAACAGAAGAAAACCTGCTTCAGCGAATTCCATCTAACCATGCAAAGACGAAAAAGTGGATGATAAAATGATGATGATGATAAATACAAAGAAATATGATGGGCTTCTGTATAGTTTTCCTTTATAAAATTTCATGGACAAGGTATTGGCCAACCTTAGGTTATGATAGGAGTTACTTGCACAAATTGCCATGCAGTGAGATAGAACCTGGAATCACATGATTGGAAGGTGAGCCTCTTAGTTACACAACCATACTACATCTATTGTAAAAGTTTTAGAGGCATACATTTTTATTGAGTGATTTTTCTTCATAATTATTCCAACATAAATTACAAAATTCAGCTAATTAATTATATGTTTATATCTAAACGAATGAGCAACTAATGATCTCATGATTTTGATTACTGATATTATTCTCTGAGAGGTAAGCTGGCAGAATCATTAGCATGTCTGACAAAATGCTTAGCAGCATTTCTTTCATCTCTTTATGTTCTGAGTTCAAATCCTGCCAAGATCAACTTTGGTTTTCATCCTCTCAGTACTGGTGTTGATGTAATTGACTTGCTCTCCCCATCTCATAATTGTGCCAAAATTAGAAAGGTTGTTATTTTCTCATTCTAACTTGAGTATTTAGCTTCCCTTCCTCAAAGTTCCTTTAAAACATCATCATTTTACATTTGCTTTCCAGGTTGGCATAGGTTTCATGGATCATCAGAATTCAAGTCAATTCTCTATATACCTAGAGAAAAATACATTCATACATGTTGAAATAACATGCTAACACTGTGTTAAGAATGGCTTAATGAAATATAATTAAAAATTAATCTGGTCATTTGTAGAAGATTCTTCAGACATTTTATTTTTGATTTTTGTCTTTTATTAATTATGGTAATGTGAATCAAATTCTTAATTTGTTGAAACTTCCTCTCGCACAAAAGGCAGAGATATTCTTAAAAGAACACTTGAGCAAAAAAAAAAAAGAAAAAAGGTAATTTAAATCTCCTATTAGATAGATGTAATCTAAATCATCTCAAGATTTTTTTTTTTTTTTTTGAGAAGCAGAAAATTATTTTAGGGAAAGAAAAAACAGTGAAAGGACTCTTTGAGTCTGTGTTTCTGTGTTATTGGCATGATGATGTTTTATAATTGTAACCACAAAGTATTTATTGCAGCTTTGAAACTTCTCTAATTTCTGTTTGTTTCAGCTCCTGAATCAACCAAACCAAGAATCAACAAGTACTCGATTAGATAACCAACAAGTTGAAATTCCATTACACTCTTTGGATGCTAATGGACATGTCCAGATCAATGAGCATGAAACTGAGGTAAGTTGTTACATGATAAAAGTTGACTTTAACCCTTTTGTTACCAAACCACCCAAAGCCGCCTGAAAAAAATTTTGGTTTATGAAACCAAACCGCCCAAAGCCGCCCGAATTTACCTATTCATATTTAAATGAGAATATCAGAGCAAATCTCTTCAGTACATTCGTGAAAACACGTATTATACTTCGTAAACAGTTCAACTACAGTTTTGTACAATAATCGAAGTGTAATTTTAATTCCGTGAATTTTGGGAGATTTTTTTCCGAAATTTGTTCCTATTGTGTTTTCAAAATTTGTAATTCTGACAAAAAATGGATACGAATTTCATTATATCAAGCAGCGAGTCAGAATTCAAAGGATTTTCTACTGAAGACCTTCATAAATCTAACTCTATGACTGAAAAAAAAAAGCACATGGTATTTGATAATGAATTTGATGTTTCATTTTCCGAAAGTGAAAACAGTGAATCTGAGATCTCCAATAGCGATAAAGAAAACGAATTGGCACCTGAATGGAGTGAAAATTTAAAAACTGTTTCTTTCGGTGATTTTTCTGCAGAAACTGGACCAAGCCACAGACTTTCCCAGAAGGGTAAAGCCTTAGGCTATTTCTATTTACTTTTTCGAATGAGCCTATTTGAAATCATTACAGTGAAAACGAACCGTTACGCTAAACGTAAACAAAACGAAAGAAAGGATAGTTTGTTATTTCCCACAACCTTAAATGAAATTAAGGCCTATTTTGCCATAAATATTATTATGGGTATCAGAAAGTTACCCAGAATAACAAATTCTATCGTAAAATTTTGTTGTATACCCAATTGAATATTAGCTAATATTTTCTATAGTGATGTTTGAACAAAATTTTAATAATTTTATATTTTGTGGAATTTACCTGTATCTACCTGCAAATAGAGTCACTTTGTGACAAAAATTATAGTATAGAATTGGTTGAGAATATTTCATTAAATTATCTTCCAAAAATCAGATTAATATATCGATAAATAAAAAAGTTATAGTTGTTTAATGAAACCAGACTCAATTTATGATTACGTTAGAAATTAATTGAAACACATAAGGGGTGTAATTTGGTCAGAAATATAGTAACGAAAGGGTTAAGAAATAATAGAAATTTCTTTGATTTCTTCCCTCTCTTGTCCTTCTAAATTTGTTTTGCCTTTAATTATGATTGATTGTTTTTAGGATCTGGAAATCATCTAGTTCTTCTTATCCCAAATGCAGGGGTGAGATATGGCAGAAATTATATTGTTGTTTAATAAAGAGTAATTAACAGGAGTAGCTATGTAATAAGAAGTTTGCTTCCAAACCAGATGGTTTTTTATTCAGTCCCACTGCATGGCACCTTAGGCATGTGTCTTTTACTATAGTCCCAGATCAACCAAGGCTTTGTGAGTGGATTTGGTAGATAGAAACTAAAAGGCGGCGAGCTGGCAGAAATGTTAGCATGCCGTGTGAAATGCTTAGCGGTATTTCGTCTGCTGCTACGTTCTGAGTTCAAATTCCACCGAGGTCGACTTTGCCTTTCATCCTTTCGGGGTCAATTAAATAAGTAGCAGTTACACACGGGGGTCGATTAAATAAGTACCAGTTATGCACTGGGGTCGATATAATCAACTTAATCCGTTTGTTTGTCCCCTCTGTGTGTATCCCCTTGTAGGCAGTAAAGAAGTAAGAAACTAAAAGAAGCCCATTGTCTGTGTGTGTGTGTTGTGTGTGTGTGTGTGTGTGTGTGTGTGTGTGTGTGTGCACCTGCCTGCCTCTTCATCATCTTTGATATCTCATGTGATAGTTGTAAATGAGTGTCACCATTATGCAAGTGGTGTCCTTTGTTTCCAATCTTCCATGTAAACATAACTGATCTTGGGGAAATATTACCTTACCTGGAAACAGGTGAAGGTCAGCAACAGGAAGAACAGCCAGCTATCAAAACTCTGCCCAACTCATGTGAGTATGAGTGGGCATTAAAACAGTGATGGTGATGAAGATAATGATATAAGGTTCTGCTTTTATGAGAGTGTCTTAGAATATCTTGAAATATCCTTTCCTCATAGATCTCAATTTTTCATCTGATCTAGTTCTCCTAAGAGTTTTTTGGTTTTTTTAACTGATAATGAAACAAACAACATTGTTCTGTATAATGTTTCTGGTGATATGTTAGAGTACATTTGGTTTAATTAAGCTTTACTTTTATATTTAACAGTGGTTTAGATAAAATTAATTCATCGTAGCATTTGATTCCCATTTCAAAAAATTATAACACCCAAGTAGTTTATGGTATTGTAACATGTAAGGCGGCGAGCTGGCAGAATCGTTAGGACAGTGGGCGAAATGCTTAGCGGTATTTCGTCTGCCATTACGTTGTGAGTTCAAATCCCGCCGAGGTCGACTTTGCCTTTCATCCTTTCGGGGTCGATAAATTAAGTACCAGTTACACACTGGGGTCGATGTAATCGACTTAATATCTATGTCTGTCCTTGTTTGTCCCCTCTATGTTTAGCCCCTTGTGGGTAATAAAGAAATAGGTATTGTAACATGTACTTTTACTCCAAAGTAATGGGAGCATGTGTTTGTTTACATTTTACTAATTTTACTTACAAGTAAGCTTTAATAATCTTATATAGTTGTTTCATTGATAAATTGAATAGATAAGTGTTTATATTTATGAGTCCTTCTTTCAGTGAATGCACAACATTGAAGTATCAAGTTTTTAAGTCAAATTATTTGTTCCAGTTGTTGAAGTTTAATGTTTCCTGGTTTTTTTTTTTATTCATTTAATTTTTTTTTTCTCAGACAATTATTGACAAAGAAGAAATGTTAAACCAATTGAAGGCACAGTTTCCAAGTTGCAAAGGGTTCATAGTCAAAAATGTTCTGCAAAAGTAAGTAAAAAGATACCTTAAAATTTTCTTGATAGTTAGTTTTTGAAATTTTATTCAGTATACAATGTTACGCAACTTTTAACATTTCAGTTTTGAAATCATTTTATAGAATCCAGACCCTATAAAAAAATGAAAAAGAAAAGACTAGGTTACTTGGATAATTATTTAGTCCTAGATTTTAATATAGGAATTGAAAAAGTAAGTTTGAAATGTATCAATTCATTCTTTTTTCTTCTGTCTAAGCTTAGTCAGAGGAGAAACACACATGGTATACATTTACAGTGCCTCTAAGTCTAATGGGGAAAATACTATAACAGTAGATCTGAACTGAATGCTTAAAACTCTGCTAGAAGCATTGAAGGGCTAGGTAGGCATATTAAATTAGTCAGTAGATTGAGCCTGACACCCAAGAAAAGGCCTGTCCATCAAAAGGATTTTGCAGTTTCGATCTATCCAAATTCAACCAGAAGGCTTGGGTTGACCCAAGATCATGGTAAAAATTATTTGCCTAAAAGGACCATGTGATTGTGAAATGAACTTCAAAATTCATGGATACAGGCTTGTATGTGTGCAGTGAGGGTGCATGGCTTAGTTGTTAGGGTATTCGGTTCATGATTATAAGGTGATGAGTTTGATTCCTGGCAGTGCACTGTGTCTTTGAGCAAGACACTTTATTTTACATTGCTCCAGTCCACTCAGCTGGCAAGAATGAGTATTACCGGTATTTCAAATGGCCAGCCTTGTTATATTCTGTGCCGTGCTGAATTTCCTTGAGAATTAAATTAAATTAAAAGTGGTGAGCTGGCAGAAACGTTAGCACGCCGGGTGAAATGCTTAGTGGTATTTCGTCTGCCCCTATGTTCTGAGTTCAAATTCCGCCGAGGTTGACTTTGCCTTTCATCCTTTCGGGGTCAATTAAATAAGTAGCAGTTACGCACTGGGGTCGATGTAATCGACTTAATCCGTCTGTCTGTCCTTGTGTCTCCTCTCTGTGTTTAGCCCCTTGTGGGTAGTAAAGAAATAGGTATGAATGTCTGTGGAGTGCTCTGCCACTTTCGTTAATTTTACAAGTAGGCCGTTCCATTGATCGGATCAACTGGAACCCTCATCATTGTAACCATCAGAATGCTGTTTGTTTGTGTGTGTGTGTGTGTGTATACATATATAGTAAACTTTCACTTTGCTTTCAGTTCGAACTGTTTGGTAATACTTAAATATATTGTGTATCATAAACAGAAACAAAAAGAAATCTTCACACTATGCAAGTTAAATATAATAATAATACTAATAATGATAATAATGGTAATAATAATACATATATTCTTCAGGTTTTACCAACCTGAAAATTTCTTATCCAAATATGTTACTCTCCCTGTTCTGCTGGGATGCCATTATCCAAAGCTATAATCTCATTAGTTCTATACAAAACTGATTTTTCCCTTTGTTAGCTAAGAGCTTTTAGCAACTTTATAAAATCAAACACTATATTCATTGTTTTATAATCTAAATCTGCTATGTTACTGTTGATTATTTCTTTATTCTTTTACACTTTGTACCATTCTGTTATATATGTACCATCACAAGGAAGGTGCTTGTATGTGATCACTGAATCTGCAGGAAGTAGTAGGCAAATTTCTCTCTCTCATATATATATATATATATATAAATTGGAAAAAAACCACCCTTTATCAATTCAAAATGAACAATTAAATTACACCATCTAGAAAATTACATATAATAGAAATATTAAATATAAAATAACAATACTATACCGATTATTTATTATTTTGCACATTACTTAATCATCGATATATCATTGCTATTTCATATTTAATATTTCTATTATATGTAATTTTCTAGATGGTGTAATTTAATTGTTCATTTTGAATTGATAAAAGGTTGTTTTTTTCTAATTTATATATATATATATATATATATATTTTGTGAAATTTGATTTAGTATTTCTAAATTGAATTTCTCCCTGTAAGTTAGGAATAATATTCCCTCAAATTATCATATATATATATATATATATATAAAGGGAAAGTTTACGAAAATAAACAAAAGACGAAGGCAGGTGGAGTACAAACAAACAAATGTATTAGTATATGTGTGTGTGATATAGAAATAATTTATTCTCAAATGCATAATAATGATAATACAATAGCATAAACAGGATAAACTATCCATATATTGCAGAAAAATTCGTTACCAGCCAGCCATGATACTCAAACTCACATGCCTGTGATTGCGTGTCAAGTGCTTTACCTTTAAGCTGAACTATCCAGTAATGTATTTTTCTGTAATTTTAGGATTTATCAATTGATTACTGGGCAGTTTAGCTTAAAAGTAAAGCATTTGACGTGTAATCACATGGATGTGAGTTTGAATCTCATGACTATAATCTCATTTTTCTGCAATATATGAATAGTTTATCCTGTTCATGCTATTGCATTAGTATTATCATGTGTTTGAGAATAAATTATTTCTGTATCTTTTAATACATCTCAATGCTTCTAAAACAAACTTTTACTGTCATCAAAGTTGAATTTATATATATATATATATATTTATATAAGAATTTTTTGCATATAGTATATAGCTTATGATATTCTAAGGGATGGTGCAGAAATATGACAACTACCTACATTTGAGAGACTGCACGTAGCATAGGAGAGCGTATAGGTGGACATTGGCGAGAGCTCAAAGAAGGGAAGAGCTTGTCAGTGCTCTACCAACATGCTCAGGCAGAACATGGAGGCTCGATTAATAGCATAGAGGTTAAAGTATTATCAACACATAGAACTGACAGGAAACATAGACAGATCACAGAGGCTACACACAATGCAGTAGACAGACCGAGCCTCAATAGAAAACATGAATAGAACAGTAACACCCACCACAACACCACATGACTAAAGACAGAAAGGATGAGAAGTGAGAGGGAAAGAAGAAAAAATCGTTAATAATATACAGAAACATACAGAATAATATACACACAATAGACATATATACACTTATAAGAAATAGAGGTAGATGTATAAAAAAATAAATAATTGATAAATAGATAAATAAATAATTATCATCATTATCATTTAACGTCTGCTTTTCATGCTGGCATGGGTTGGATGGTTTAACTGACAACTGGCAAGCCAGGAGGCTGCACCAGGCTCCAATCTGATCTGGCAAGGTTTCTGCAGCTGGATGCCCCTCCTAACACCAACCACTCTGAGAGTGTAGTGGGTGCTTTTTATGTGCCTCTGGCATGGGGGCCAGTCAGGCAGTACTGGCATCGACCATGCTCAAACGGTGCTTTTTACATGCCACCTGCACGGGAGCCAGTCAGGCGGCACTGGCATTGACCATGCTCGATTGGTGCTTTTTATGTGCCACCAGCATGGGTGCCAGTCAGGCCGCACTGGCAATAACCACACTCAAATGGTGCCTTTCAGGTTCCACAGGCGCAGGACCAGTCGGGTGGCAGTGATATCGACCACACTTATATGATAATTTTTACGTGCCACTGGCACAGGAGCCAGTAAGGCGGTTCTGGCGTCGGCCATGACAATGATTTCACTTGACTCAACAGGTCTTAAGCACAGCATATAACCCAATGATTAAAGGGTATTCTTAAAAGGGCCGGTTATGTGCCACTGGTATAGACCACTGTTACAGTCTCATTTGGCTTGCTGGATCTTCTCAAGCACAGCATATTTCTAAAGGTCTCAGTCGCTCATCATTGCCTCCATGAGGACCAATGTTCGAAGGTTGCACTTCACCACCTCATCCTAGGTCTTCCACAGGTTTCCTCTTCTGTTAGGGTGTGACACTTATTCATGCAGCTGTCCTTATCCATACATAAGACATGACCATACCAGCGAAGTCGTCTCTCTTGCACATCATATCTGATGCTTCTTAAGTCCAGCTTTTCTCTCATGGTGCTTACACTCTGTTGTGTATGCACATTGACATTACACATCCAGCGGAGAATACTAGCTCCATTTCTTGCAAACTTACACATGTCCTCAGCAGCCACAGCCCATGTTTCACTTTCATGTAGCATGGCTGTTCGCACACGTATCGTACAGTCTACCTTTCATTCTGAGCGAGAGGCCCTTTGTCACCAGCAAAGGTAGGGACTCTCTAAACTTTGCCCAGACAATTTTTATTCTAGCAGCTACACTTTCAGAGCATCCCACTCCCGCTACTGACTGGGTCACCTAGGTAAGGGAAGCTACCAACTATGTCTAGTTTTCCCCCTTGGCATGTGATGGATATATAATAAAGATATAAAGAAATATATAAATAGATACATAAATACATATATACATATATTTATCACATACCTGGGATAAATATAAGGTATAGAGATTGCTAAAATAAATAAATAAATCTGTATAAAGAGCATGGATACATACAACATACAAAGTGAACACACACACAAACACACAAGAAATTTCACAGATGGCCACAACAATGTGAACAACACGATTAACAACGACAGTGGCGATGACAACGATAGCAATAACAACAACAAGAGGGTGAACACACATACACAGAGGAATACAGGAACTGTATCATAGTGTAATACACTATTATAACAACTTTACGGATATGTTTTTGGATAAGTATTAATTAAAAATCATAAGTACTATTCTTTTTCTAGACTTAATGGCGAATCTTGTTATACTTAAGTACTAGTATTATTTTCTTACTATTTATACACCCTGGTACCCCTAACAACAGATTAACTCACAAATTATTTTTCTCAGTTATTTGCTAGTTTACTCATTTGCTCATTGACTTCGAGCTTTACACTACAAAACGGAATGATTCTAATTTATTAAGCCTTCTTTCCTCATCTTGAGGTCCTGCTCTTTCCTCTTCTCTCTTCTCATCTTTTATTTTATGTATTTGTATTCACTCTGATGAAGCTCCAAGCACTAGATCAGATGTGCTATAAACATGACAAATATTTTGCAGTCCCACTGCATGACAACTTGGGCAACTGTCTTCTACTATAACCTTGGGCCAACCAAAGTCTTGTGAGTGGATTTGGTAGATGGAAACTGAAAGAAGCCCATGATATATATATGTGTGTGTGTGTGTGTGTGTTTTTGTATGCCTGTGTTGTCCCCCACCATCACTTGACAACTGATGTTGGTGTGTTTATGTCCCTGTAAATTAGAAGTTCTGCAAAAGAGACCGATGGAATAAGTACCAGGCTTGCAAAGAATAAGTCTTGGGGTCAGTTTGTTCATCTAACGACAGTGCTCCAGCATGGCCACAGTCGCATGACGGAAACAAACAAAATAAAAGAATACACACACACACACACACACACACACACACACACACAATCAAATAGAATCCAAACAGACTGGTGTTGGTCTGCATTGGCATCACTTGTTTTACTTAGTAAAATTGACAAAAAAAGTATTGTGAACTTCCTGTGGGGAGTGAAAAATCCAATGTTCCAGACAGTTCCTGTCTTCAAGGAAAAGTTGACAGGAAAAAACTAAACTAAAGAGACAGCAGGGTTTTACATTGTCTAAGTTAGAAAAACTGGCTGCAAGTGATAAGGAATGCAAGAAGGTTCATATATAGACAGGAAGTAGAAAGAAGATAAACTGAGTGAGAGAGGTGGAAAGAAAGAGGAATTGTGCGAGGAGGAGAAGTGGGAAAATAATCATTTTGCAAGCCTTCAAGGCTTTATCTGAAGGCTTTCAATAGAATAGAATCTGCGAAAAGTGCTTAAGTATCCATGTTAAAAGAAGTCTACCACTCAATTACAGGTACAATCTATCCAATAGGTTCCTATTTAGCCAATAACATTTGCAAAGCTTAGGTTAACCCGAGGCTTTTGGAGAGGGCACAAGTTGTCATGCAGTGGGACTGAACCTGGAACCATGTGGTTGGGAAGCAAGCTTCTTACCACACAGCGACATAGATATAGATATTTAATCTAGAGCTATGTTATGCAAAGAAACCTTAACATACAAAGCCATGCTCATGCTCAGATATACTGTGCCTGCAACAACAACAAAAGAGAGAACGGGGGTCAGGATGGTGAAGGGTAGAATGCTTTTGATCCTAGGTTTTTTAAATAAGAATGCCTTAACCCTTTCGTTATTACATTTATTTTGAGATGCTCTGTGTTTCTTTCAAATATTTTAAATATAACAAAGACTTTAGTAAAATAACTTAGTTATCATTAAACTAATGTTAGGAACATAAATTGTGACTAAGGTTTGGTGGAAGATTTTAATTCAAAACTTATGAAAGCAAAACATTTGTACTATAGAGCCAGAGGCAGTTTCAGCTGGGTTGGTATCAAAAGGATTAAGAGTAAATATTCACAACTCAGCAATATATTTTTACAGTTACAATGTAAAATAGAATTTATAAAAATTGAACGAGTTTCTAAATAGTGAAAAGCAGTGAATTCTGAAGCTGCTGTAAGGCAATGTAAAATATTTCTTTTTCTTCTTTATATATAGGTTCTATAATGGTTCAACTTGTGCACCTGTAAACTGTTTTGTTTCAGTTATTTAATCATCTCTTTGTTCTCAAAAATAAATAAATATATAATAACTAAATGATAAAAAAGAAAACATTCATATGTATGTATGTATGAGAATTTGTATGTATAAATGTCTATTTATGTGTGTATGTATGTGTGCATGTGTATATGCATTAAATTTTTATATGCATATAATGTTTTTGTTTAAATAAAATGATTTTTATATTTCACCATAAAGAGTAAAATATCTTTTTTCATATAATAGTTTTACTGAAAATATATTAGTATGTTTTTACAAGGTGAGTTTTATACACACAACACAATAAAAAGGAGAGAGAGAGAGAGAGGGAAAAGATCACATATTACTTAAAGATTCTTGTATAGAAAATTGGTTTTCATGTGAAAAAAGTTTTAGTGAATAAATTTTATGTATTTTGTGTTTATTGGGGAGAGTTATACTGCCTTAATGCCTTAATATGTAACACACACACTGGTTCAATTTCCATTCATTATTTATATTTTTTCTTGCAAAATTTTTGTTGCTTTAACAACCTTGTCAATAGATGTTGACTATCCATTATTGGAGCTGCATTCCTTGTTTCCAATAGGTATGTTCCATTAACAGACAGTTAACATCCATTGACAAGGTTGCAAAAGCAATGAAAATTTTGCAAGAAAAAAATATAAACAATGAGTGGAAATTGAACCAGTGGGTGTGTTACATATTAAGGCATTAAGTCAGTATGACTCTCTTCAAACAACACAAAATTTGCTTCCACTCATGAATTCACATAAAGAATCTTGCAAACCAAATTTTTAAAAAAATGAAATTTTATGTATGTTGTAGTTTAAAATCAAATTTCACTGACCAAGTCCAATTTTTGCTATCATTCATCTTATCAAAGTTCAAGGTGTTCTTACATTATATTTAAAGACCTTTTGTGTACTTATATGCAAAGGTACATGAAGCCCAGTTACAACTACAGCCGGCTATTACTAGTAAAGGTTTTAGTTGCCAATTTTGTACAAGACATTGTAGATCTTTAGCTGGGCTAAAAAGTCACGTTCGATCACAGCACCAGTAACAGTTAAGCTTCGTGCAATGGCCATACTCAATAACGAGGGGGCAGCCATAATATATATATATATATATATATATATATATATATATATATATATATTGTATTTATATTCGTGTAACATCGTCCATTTTTCTGTCCTTGTTTCCTATACATTCGATCCTTTTTCTAAGAAATCTAATGCTCGTAGCTTAGTTTTTCCTTGGTGCTGGCCAGATTGGAGCAATCTCAAGATTAATCAGCCAAAATTGCGAGGATGATTCGGTTCTTGACTGAAGATTAGAGGCTTCGAATGACCCATCCGTATTTTTTGTTTCGTCTATTTGAATGTTTTGTGTTCTTGTCCCTTTTGTATTTTTATATATATTATATATATATATATATATATATATATATATACACACACACATATATACACATATATATAAGAAAATAAGATGACAAAGTAATAAATGATTATCTTATGAACTCCATTAGCTTACAAGTGTTTCTGCTATGAGATGCAACAGACTCATAGTTGAGCGCTTGAGAAACAGCTGTAAGCTAATGAAGGTCATAAGATAATCATTTATTCTTTTTGTCATCTTATTTTTTTTTATTACCGCTCTCTACACAACTAACACTTTGTTCTAAAACATTTGTATATTGGGTTCTACACTAGGTTATTGGTCTCACAATGGCTAAGCGAACTTATATATATATACACTAGCTGAGATATCTAACTTAACATGGGTTCTGAAATTTGGCTCTTTAGTATGTGAGGGCAAAAAGAGGGAACCAGTCCAATAATAAACCTGCCTTCAAATATTAAAATCCTTCTTGCACAATACATGTATTACCAAATGAGGTAACTGGAGTTGTACTTTCAAACATAAAAGTTAACAATCTGATTAACAGAGCATAACACATGAATATTTTATGAGTATAAACACATTAAATGCAAAGCAAAGAATAAATTATATTATGTTCTGCTTTCTCTAGATTACATCATTAGTTTATTGTTATAATTTATTTCAGCCTCACTCCATACCACCATCACTGCATATAGTATCATCAACACTATGACCAAAATGTCTAGGATCACTCTCACCACCACCACTTCTAGTACCTCAATATTAGTGGATTCTCCTGTCAGGTTTCATATATGAAGGTTTAACAGCTAATATTATAGCTGCTAGACTACCCACACAAATGATGTTAGCAGTGGCTTGTGTAGAACTAGCCACACATTTTGGAAATACTGATAGCAGAATGTTAGTGCAAATGTTTGCTACAAACTCAATGAACAATGCATTTCAGAGTTCTCCATCTTCTGAGGTAGTTGCTTTAGTCCAACCTATCCTAGTAGGCTAAATGTACACTTGGGCACCAAACCAGACAATTCTAAGTCCTTGCACATGCCCTAATATTGCTACTCTACTAAATGAACTTGAAATTAAGTCCTCCCTTAAGAAGAGACTTAACTATAAAAATTACATATCTAACATTAAAAAATCAAGGGAGATTCACAAAATATATTTTGGTTTGTAAGTTTAAATACAAAGTTTTAAAATTATCACGGAATAAGCAAAGAAGAGATCTCAACATTCTAGTTTCCAATGGATAAACTCTGATTGTTCTATTGTCATAAGATAAAAATCAAAGAAGTAGCTAATTGTAATTTATTTTCTTTTTAATAGTTTAGTTAAATGAGATGAGATGGCAACCAAAATAATTTTTTGCAGGTTTTCTGAGAGTGGTGGAAAGAAACAGCCACCCTAGGTTATATTCTGCTTTCTCTAGATTACATCATTAGTTTAAGAAGTTCATTATAGATTTTATGAATTATCCTCAGATCACAGACCTGATCTTTATACTTGCAATAGTGGACACCATTAAAGGCAACCAAAGGCTGAGTGGTGGTGTTAAACCAGATTACTGGTTAAGTCTACCGCTAAAAGACTGGCACAATGTATCTGACAGTGTGTATAGCTTTTATCTACTTAGTTTCACTCACAGTTGATCCTTGAGAATGTTAAATAAAACAAATGAAAGGAAATTCATTTTTGCAGCTACGAATCAAATTTCTTGCCAAATGGGATACATGATACCTGATTTCTTTGCCAAACAACTATATATCACCCTTTCTTTTTCTGATGGCTATATAATATACTTTCTTGCCAAGTAGGTGTATAATTTCTCACTTCCATGCCAAATAGGTATATAATATTACACTTGCATGCCAGATTGGTATAATATCCCACTTTGTTGCCAAATAGTTGTATGATATCCTGCTTCCTTGCCAGATAGGTATATATTATCCCACTTCTTTTGAATTAGGGAGCTGAAATATCAGTGAATAATTGAAAGTAGATTCCCTTTTGTAGTACTATAGACACAGCAATAATAAAAATTAGCTACTTTAGTTGAATCAAATTTCTTTTTATTCATTTATGCTTTTATACTCTTATTTTGGAGGTGTACTTGTCTGGCAAGTGATTTGAATGAGATAGTTTTATTGAAACTAAAACATTTACAGCATAGAAGACACAGAAACTCTTGACTTAAACATTTATTATTGGTGTCCAAATTTTTGTTGATCATCTGCAACCTGGTCACTAACATGGTTCCACTGCAACATCAAATAATATATTTCTTTACTGCCCACAAGGGGCTAAACATAGAGGGGACAAATAAGCACAGACTAAGGGATTAAGTCAATTACACCGACCCCAGTGCGAAACTGGTACTTTATTTAATCGACCCCGAAAGGATGAAAGGCAAAGTCGACCTCGGCAGAATTTGAACTCAGAATGTAACGACAGACGAAATACAGCTACGCATTTCGCCCGTCGTGCTAACGTTTCTGCCAGCTAAACAGTTAACAGTTTTTGTCTGGTTTTGAATGACTAATTTGTGTCTTTTACATTGTAACAGTTTATGCTTTTACTTATACTTTTATTTATATATATTTTTATACTTTGACTTTTCTTCTTTATGGTTGTGGTGTTTCAATTCACCCTTTTTATCATACCAGAATAATTATATGCATTATGGTAAAGTATATCAAGTTAATCTGGAGTGTTAGTAGTGTTGACATTATTAATAGGAACTGATAAACTGATTGGAAAACACCAGTCACCGCTAATCCATTTGTAATCATATTTCTAACGAAATATAACTGCTTTAATTGGTATTGGAAATAATCAGTAATTTGAAAGGATTTAATAAAATAACTAACTTCATCATTATTAAATAACTCATCTCTCTGACAAAATGTTTGGCAAGTAGGCACCTATCACTAAGGATGCACAGTACACTGAAATCACATGATCTGACAGTTTCAGTGCTCATACCAGATGATTCTTGTCTGTTAATGATATATGTATGTGTGCTCTTAATGTGGTGCATCTCTATGAAAGGTTCTCTCTGAACAAATACTGCAGTATTTGGCATTCTAACAATGCTTCTACATTGAGTAAGATATAAAGATTGCCATTAGAATTCTCTTCTTCCTCACAGCATAAACACTTATTCCACTATTTAAACCTTTTGTCATTAGTAAGCTTGTGGTTTAGGTTGTAGACTGGCAGAATTGTTAAAGTGTTATTTAGCTACAACACTTTATATTCTGAATTTGAATCCTTTGATGGCATCTTAGATTTTTATCCCGCTAAAGTAGATAAAATATACCTGGGCATATGGCGTAGTGGTTAAGAGTGGGGGCTACTAACCCCAAGATTCTGAGTTCGATTCCAGGCAGTGACCTTGAATAATAATAATAATAATATCGAAAAATACCTTAGGAATGAGAACCCAGGTTTGAAATTTCCCCAAGACACCTGACAAAGGCTGGAGGGTATATCAGCTGAAATGTTGTGTTAACAACAAACAAGATGAGTACAAATATCCATCAAATGTAAATAATGTACATAATTCCTCATCTCTTAAATATAGAACTGTGTCAAAAATATACATTAAAAAAAAGACCAACAAATTACCAGTATGCAGACAAAATCATTGATGCACTCCAGTATAATCTTATTCTGTGGAATGGACAAGATGGGTATTGTAGTCAGACAGTCCTGGCAACAACTATGCTCAAATGGTATTTTTACATGCCACCTACATGGGAGTCAGTCCGGCAGCACTGGCAACGACCATGCTCGAATGTTGTTTTTCACATGCCGCCGACACATGTGCCAGTAAGGCAATGCTGGCAACAATCATGCTTGGATGGAGCATTTTACATGCCACCAGCACGGGTGCCAGTCAGTGGCCCTGGCAGTGATCATGCCCAGATGGTGCTTTTAACGTTCCACTGGCACAAGTGCCAATCAGGCGGTACTGTCATTGGCCATGTCAGTGATTTTGATTTCACTTGCCACTACAGGTCTTCGCAAGCAAAGTTTATTGTCCAATAAACAAAGGGTACTCATAAGTGGGCTGGTTATATGCCACTGGCATAGGCCACGGGTTATGGTCTCACTTGGCTTGTCGGGTCTTCTCAAGCACAGCATATCTCCAAAGGTTTTGGTCACTAGTCATTGCCTCGGTGATGCCCAATGGTCGAAGGTTGTGCTTCACCACCTCATCCCAGGTCTTACTGGGTCTACCTCTTCCACAGGTTCCCTCAACTGCTAGAGTTCTTCTCTAGCACCTTTGTTTGAGAGAAGTATGCTTACAATATAGCTTATTAACAAAAATATTTGATTCCTACTTTAAAATTATTATGCTTTCATATGTGAGCAACATAAACTGAAATTTGTGTCTACATTTAAAAAGAAAAATCTTTTAATGATACCATATGTTGATTCCATTCTTTGATACAAAGAGCCAATATTGTAAGAGATAGAACCAGTGCAAACAGCCAATGTTGTCAGAGAAAGGATTATATTCAATTGATTCAATCCCAGAATTGAATTGAACTGTAGTGATGGCTTAGAGTTCAGTGTAAGCCCTAATTCATAATTCAAAGTAGAATGATTACTAATCAAAGTCAGAGGATTTTTATACTGTTTACTAATTCAAATATTTATTTGCTTTAGATATAAAGGTTTAGCCATAACCTTTAAAATAATCTTATGAAAGTGCAAATGGGGCAGTTTAGATGAAATTAATGTCATGGGCTTAATTCACCTAGAAATTTGTTTGGTGGTAAATTGTTGCACATTTAAGCACCAAGAGGATATCCATGTACAATAATAGATATCCATGTACAGTAAGGAATTTTGCTTGGATAGAGAAATAGAGGACTAATCTAGACAGATCAGCCAATGTGTGTACGTGTGTGTAAAAGCGGTCAGCTTACAATAGAATTGGAAGAATGGTAAGTGGTAATTAGCTGAGTGAATTATAGAATTTTGAAATTGTAGCCAAAGTTATTGCAATCCTAATAATATATATTGATAATATACCTTAGAGAACTGGATCTAAATATTGAATTACTGATCTGTTCATTTCCAGTTGATGCCTGCATCAGAAATATAACTTCAGAATATTGAACATGATGAAAACTGTTTGCTGTCTATGTGAATTATAGCTTCAAAATGCAGTGTGTGTGTGTGTGTGTCTGTGTTCCTACTATTGTTTTCTTATCTAAATGTAATATTGACTGAATTTAGCTTACACATCTTCACATTTATGTTCAAATCTGTCTGTCTCGGACACCTTTACTGTTTGGCCTTCCAAGGACCTACTGTTGTTTTGCTCCAGGTCAAGTCTTGTCAAACAGGTTTAAGATCAATGGCATTCCAAGCTGGACCACCTAGTATTTAACTCAAACATAATGTACTTAGAGCTACATTATCCCATATATCTTTCTTTTTTAAGATGATAATGAATGAGGGCAATTCGTCTTTTATTTTTAGCAATTTGAGTGACCACTTAGAGGCTCCTGCAATATCTTGATAATTACTTGTTAATCAACTGAATCACTTCCCCAATAAATGTGACCTTATACCACGAATTTATTGGGAAAGGCAGTGAGCTGGCAGAATCATTAGTACAGTGGACAAAAATTCTTAGTAGCTTTCATTAGTCCTTCATTTTTGTAGGGTTTGTAAAAATAAGTACCAGTTATAATCTAAGATTGTTTCAATTGTTTTTGCCTTTAAAATATTCTGCTTTCTGCTTGATTAAAAGAAATAGTCTCTAACATGTACTCTTTTACTTTATCATCGGGCCATGACCACACCAACTTGAAAGATTTAGTCAGTCATATTGACCCCATCACTTATTTTAAGTCAGTTATTTATCTAATCATTTTCTATTTGCCAAACCAGTAACTCACAGGACATGAGAGCTCCAGTTCTTAATCAATGCTAACACACATACACACACCAGGTTTCCATATTGTTTCCATCTACCAAATTTCACTTGCAAGGTATTGGTTCATCTGAGCCTATAGTTGAAGATGCTTGTTCATGATGCAACACAGTGGGATTGAACCTGAAACAATGTGGTTACAAAGCTAATTTTTTAATCACACAGCCATATTCATACCTGTATGTATAAATAACATTGTGTATAGGTGCATGGCTCAGTGATTAGAACGGTGGGCTCACAATCATGTGATAGTGAGTTTAATTCCTGGACCAGGCTGTGTATTGTGTTTTTGAACAAGACACTTTATTTCACATTGCTCCAGTTCACTCAGCTGTAGAAATGAGTTGTGATGTCACTGGTGTCAAGCTGTATCAGCCTTTGTCTTTCCCTTGGATAATATTGGTGATATGGAGAGGGGAAGCTGGTATGCATGGGTGACTGTAAGTCTTTCATAGACCTTGCCTGGACTTGTGCCTCAGAGGGGAACTTTCTAGATACAATCTCATGGTCATTCATGACTGAAGGGGATCTTTCAATAAAAAATATTGCTTTATGTATTAGATTCACGTCTTTGAAAGTTTTTAAAAATATTTACATCCAGTTTTCTAGCATCAGTGATGTAACAACTATTTTTGGTTCCATATCATAAATAAAAGAGTGTTTAAATTTTTTGGAACTCTGCTTTTTGTGTTTATTTAAAGGATTTCTGTTACTAAATTGAGCGTAAAAGAAACAACTAAAGTCTCCCAGTATCTATCTATCTCTCTTTATCAATATATCTCTCTATCCATGTCTCTCTATCTGTATCTCTCTATCCATTTCTCTCTATCTCTATATCTATCTATTCCTCTGTATCTATCTGTCTATATCTTATCTATCTATATCTATCTTATTTGTTTGTCTAACTAGCTCTCTCTCTCTCTCTCTATCTATCTATCTATATATATATATATATATATATATATATATATATATATATATCACTCACTCACTCTCTATTGTTTTCACTTTAAATTTTCAGATGCCATTGTTTCACTTTAAGTTCATTCGCTATTCTTTTCACTGTAAATTTTCAATCACTATTTACAAACAACAGACAAATTTCTGACAGAAAGTTCACAATTACTAATGAAAGTAATTTCATAATTTGCTAACAGAAGTAACTACAAAAATTTCACTTAAATCCATACACTTAGTTAATTTCCTTAAAAATTTCTTATTTACTTTTGCAACAGTTTTGTTTTGATTTTTTTCCTGTTGTTGATGGTTTTTTTTTCTGGTTCCTTCGATACTGGCTCTTTGGTTCACTGAGTGACAAATTTTACTTCAAACCGTACAATTCTTTATTTTCCAAAAAAATTTCTTATCTACTTTCTGCTTATCATATTAAGAAACATAATTTTTATTCATAAGTTATTTTCATTGTTTACTATCTTCTGCACTGGTGTATTTCTGTATACATATATAACCATGCATAGAAGAAAAGTCTCAAAATTGTCTACAATGTCAAGGTCAGCCAAAAGAATGTCCCTGTCCAGGGAAAGAGTGACAGCTGCAGAAAGGGAAGCATGCCAAGAAACGAACAGGCTGCACTACAAAACCCAGAGCATCTCAAAGTGATGAACAGAGGTATGCACGGCAGACAAGGAACAGGATTTCCATTGTAGAACAAAGAGCAGTTGCAACAGCTCAGAGAAGCAATTTCTATGAAGTATCTTTCAATTATGATCCAACAGTTAGTTCATTATGCAGATGACACTAGAGTTTCCATTGGTGCAATGACAGAGTGCATTTATTGTAAAGTGAGGAAGTGGTCTGGAAAAACACCTGTACTGTGCTGCAGTGGTGGAAAGGTTAAACCCCCTGCAATCTCCCAACCTCTAAATCTGGCATTTTTAAATTTCATTATTTTCTTTAACCTGAGCAATGCCAGGTATTTCTGCTAGGTATGCAGGTGACATGTAAAAAAAAAAAAAACATGATTTTTTTTCGTGGCTGTAGCCAGTACCACCTGATTGGCCCTCGTGCATGTAAAAGCGCCCACTACACTCTCGGAGTGGTTGGCGTTAGGAAGGGCATCCAGCTGTAGAAACTCTGCCAGATCAAGATTGGAGCCTGGTACAGCCATCTGGTTCGCCAACCCTCAGTCAAATCGTCAAACCCATGCTAGCATGGAAAGCGGACATTAAACGATAATGATGATGCAACCTTCATGTCTGAAGCTCCTATGAAGCTACAGGGTGACACTCAAGCATTCATCTATGAGTGCACTGCATCTCATTGCAGAAACAACTGCAAGCTAATGAAGTTCATAATGTAGTTGTTTATTCCTTTGTTGTTTAAATTTCTTATTACCACTCTGTACTAACTGGCACTTTATTCTGAAGCACACATATATTGACTTCTTACAACAACAAGGTTATTAGTATCACATTGCCTAAGCAAAATATTAAAATACATACAACTTATATATATATATATATATATACACAACCAAAATATATACACAACCTGTATGTGTGTGTGTGTGTGTATATATATATATATATATATATAGAGAGAGAGAGAGAGACACACATACACTATATATGTACAACCTGTGCATATATATAGTCAATTAAAACTAAAAATATAGTGCATATGGAAATTCTTTTATAAAACAAAATATAATGTTCAGTGTGATGGTGATTCTTTTATGGATTTCAAAAAAGAAAAAAAATTTAAATGCAGTAATTAGCTTTCTTTGCATTAATTATTTTAGCAAAGGAAACAATGCCACTGAATTCACTATTGTGATAAAAATTCTTTTGATAATCTCAAAGAAATAAATAAATAGATGAAATAAAATAAAATGAATAAATAAATAATTTTATTCCATGCGTAGTTTAAATGAACTGTTGAGAATTCGGTGCTTGTATGCTGAACAGAGTAGCATGTCAATCAATAGGTGTTCAATGTACCTGTATTTGTTCAGATCATAACCAGTAATAGTAGTAGTAGCAGCAACAGCAGTTGTAGTTGTTGTTACCACTGTTGCCTAATTAAGCTCTATCAATAAGGCACACTTCTCTTAGAATGATTGCATTGATTTGTCTTCTAGTGAAAATGTGTTTAAACCAAGCCTAGTTATTGAAAACATTTTTTTCTTTCTTTTCCTTTGCCTTTTTAATATTAAAATAAGGCTCATCTTGAAAGGAAAGTAATTGAAAGAAAAGGCTAATGGAAAATAACTTGGTTAATTATAATTTAAACACTGCTTTTGGTATCTTTTGTTATATTTGGGAGGGCTGAGGTAGAAAATAAAAATAGAAAACTGCCAAACAAACAAGCAAAAAAAAAAAGGTAATAGTTTTCTGTGTATGGATAGAATTAATTGAAAGTTGTAGTTGGTGTTAGTTAGACTGCATGTCAGTTCATCATCATGATCATTATCATGTGTCCATTTTTCCATGTTGGCATGCATTGATTGGATGGATCTAACAGCATCTGGTTGAGGTCTGCATCATCTAGCGTACACAGCAAGAGAAAAATCACCCAACAGTGTTGTATGTATCTTATAGTGTGGAGTGTGTGTATTTTAATGTCCCACTATCAGTGGAAATGTTATCAACAACAATACTACAGAGCTTATTCAATGATGTAATAGTTCTGGTTTAGAGTTGTTGGCTTTTTAGACAGATAACCTGCTATGCGACTTGTGAGGCCAACATCTTGTTCATATATTCTATTTTTTTTATATGGTTTCTATAGCTGGATGCCCTTCATATCAGCAACTACTTTACAGCACATCAGCCAGCCAGATACTTTCCCTGTGTCTTGGTGTCAGCTTGCAAAGACTCTCCAGTTCCCTCTGTGTTGTGCTGCATGCATACAATCATCGAGGCTTTTGTTTCCAGCCCATTCTTTGATATCAACTGTCTGCAAGTGTCTTTAACAGCCTCTTGCTCTCTTTCTTTCAAGATTTCTTACAAGAATAGCCATGGGTAGTGACTCATGACACATTGTATGTCCAAAAGATGATAGCTTTGTGGACTTGATTCTTGACATTAGGTGTCTTTTGACTTGTAGTTTAGCTTTTCTACTACTGCTTTATTTGTTACTACAGCATTTTTACCTTATCATGCTCAAGCTGTGAAAAAGATTCACGTCTCAAAAGCTTCTATCTTCATAGCTGTGAATATTGTTCAAGTGTCTACCCTGCAGAGGAAAATTTACTTAATACTATAGTTTATTAATAATAAATCTCTGAATGGAGTATAAACAGTAGCTGCACAACAATGTAAAGTATATTTGCCACTTAAACGTGGCTAACCACTAAAGGTGGATGCTACTGTAGCTTGTAGCCCCAGGGGAACATCTTCTCCAGCTGGCTGGAGATGTTCTCCTGGGGCTACAATATCATCCACCCTTAGTGGTTAGCCACATTTAAGTGGCAAATATACTTCACATTATAGTTTATTAGTCTTAGTTTTAGATGCAGTGTTATGTTTCTTGAAGTGAAGATTTCTTTCCATTTTTACAAATGTTGTTTTAGAATTATTCTTTAAATAATTTCTTCTTTACAGCATTATTTAGCCCCTTAGCATATACATTATTTACAAATGTAATGGTTATTATTCACATTATTTTGAATCAATCATGCATTATCTTGTAGCTTCAAGATTTCAATAATGTGATTATTCATTTTTAAAATGACATTGTATGGTAGGTATGAAAGATCAGATCTGGTCAGTTTGTCATAAAACAGGTAGAATATTTGGGCCAGATATAGTCAGTTTAACCCTTTAGTATTTAAACCGGACATTTCCGGCCCAAATAGTCTACTTGTTTTATGTTCAGACTGGCCATATTCAGCCTCTCACACCTACCATCCAATGTCATTCTAAAAATAAACAACCACATCATCAAAATCTTAAAGCTACAAGATAATGCATGATCACTTCAAAACAGTGTGAATCAAAAAGCATTAAATTTGATGGAGTACTCTGAATATTAAAGGGTTAAATGCTGCAGGACCAGTGAGAAGTAATATCTTTGGTGGGCCATAGAGACTCATCTCTCCATAATGCTGCTAAAACTACCACACAGACCATTACATGGTCTCTGTAATCCTGACGTTTGACCAGCTAACCATTGATTGTAATAGACAGTGATGCAGGCATTGCTCTTGTTCGCATTTTCCATATATGCTTATTTAATGTTCCCCACTTTGCCTCTGCAAACCACAGTCAGTTGTAGCTTATATTTTGTAACAGTCATATTTGAAAGTCATTGCCATCACTCAATAGCAATATTTTTTTTCTTTAGGTATTTCTTTTTTACTTCATATGGCTTTCACTGCTAATAACCGTAGGCTTATATATTTAAATTTTATATATAATATGTTTTATGAATAGTAGCATCATCAGTTATAGGTTTTCAGGAGGCTAATCTGGTTCATTGTATAACCAATGGCAGAGTGACAAGAGAGTTTTAGTATTACTCAAGTGGAATAAATATCACAAGAAAATTTTTTTTCATCATGCTAGTTTATTGGCAATTTCTCACCAATGGACATGTGTGTGTGTATGTGTGTAAAAAGAAAACAAGCAAAGAGTGGCTACTGGTATGTATTTGAGCAACAAAGATGAATAAGATCGTGTTAAATAACTTACAATTGAAATTATCTCCATTTTCAGAGAAGACGAATCATTTAGTGGGAAAATTAATACCAATTGTAATTTCAAAAAGGGGAGATAATCTCAAGAATTTCTCCAAAATTGACTTGCTTTTAAGAAAAACATAGTTTGGTTGTTTGAAGACAAAAGAACAGCTGTCAACATGTTTCTGTCTCAATAGGCATCATCTAATGCAGTTGTCCTACCTTATTTCCAGCAGTTAGGATACTTGGACATATCACAATAAAAAAAAAAGAGTATAACACATATATGGCCTACGTAATTTGCATAAATGAAATGAAAATGCGCTAAAAGAAATGCTATAGTGGCTAGTGACAGGTATTTGAACAACAAACACAAGTAATGTTACATTAAATAACATGCAAGATAAATTTTATTGTTTTGTGAAATATTTTTGCCCCTACAGAGGATGCACAAATCAGTACTTAGATTTTTTCTTTCTTCTTTCTCTTTTTAAGTTTCATACTTCACACTTATTATATAGGATTCTTTTGCTTAACCACTACACTACATGCATCTAAACAAAACACTTGCTGTCAAGCAGTGGCAAGACACACAGACATTTGTATACACACACACACACATATATATATATATATACACACACACAATGGTCTTCCACACAGTTTCCGCCTACCAAATTCACTCACAGTGCATTGGTCAGCTTTGGGTTATAGTAGACATTTGCCCAGTGTGTTGGCCAGATTTAGTTGCACAGCGAGTCTGTACCTACACATAATCATATTATCTAATATGTCCTGCTATTTCTTAGTAAACTGAAAAGCTACATATTGGCTTCCTTATTTTTTTTTTTTTATCTTAAAATGGTAATTCACTGTAGCTGAAGCTCATGAAAATTATTTCAAATTTGAAGAATAAATAAACTTTGTGAAACCAGATTGTTATGGTGTTTTAATATAGCTAGAATATCGGCAATTGATGCTAAAATCCAATAGTAAGCTATAAAGAATACAATGAGCATTTATAATTTATTTATAGAAATGGTGTTGATAGCCATTTGAACAATAGTGGTTGCTGTCCTTGGTACGCCTATAATCTAGACAACAGGAAAAACATACTCTTTTATGCTTTCCATGGTTTTTACTGTAATGAAACTAGGAAAGTGCTAAGGTAGTGAACTGACAGAATCTGAACATGCTAACATGTCCAGATAAAGTGCCTTGTGGTATTTTAGTTCAATTTCACTTTCATCCTTTCTGGATTGGCAAATAAAGTGCCAGTTTGCACAGGGATCAATTCCACAATCCACCCCCACCATTGCTCTCTCTCTCTCTCTCTCTCTCTCTCTCTCTCTCTCTCTCTCTCTCTCTCTCTCTCTCTCTCTCTCTCTCTCTCAAAATTAGCTGTAGATGACAAGATAGTGTCATGTAAAAATAATAACCAAAGGAAGGCAGCAGGAAACCTTTATATTCTCATGTGAAAATTCCATGACATACACTGTGTATTTGCCAAAGAAGTCAACAGGGGCCGGTCATTAATTTAATGGCACAAGGAAGGAAAGTAGTGGAGTGACTAAAATAGTATAAGCCTTGAACTAAATCCACTGCAGCACTTTATTATTTTAAAACATGATTTAAGTAAGTACCACAAAGCATTTTGAACTGATACTGCTTTGCAGCCCTTTACATTCTGAGTTCAAACCCTGCTAAATGAATTTTACCTTACATCCTTTGTACCAATCACACTCTAGGTTTGATATAATGAGCTATGCCTTCTCAAATTTCTGTCCTTGCACCTATTTAAGCTGTTGTGGATGACAGAATTGGAAGAGAACTGGGCAAAATAATCGTTGTATTTAATTTTTTTCATTTGATGTTCTTAGTTCAAATCTTTCTGGAGTTGATAAAATAAACATCAGTCAACTTATTATTATTAATATTATCATCATCATCTTCAATATGGCTGTAGAATGGCAGAAATGATAATGTGCTGGAATAAACGCTTAGTAGTATTTATTTACATTCTTCCATATGCTGAGCTCAGTCCTACTGAAGTCATCTTTGTCTTTCATTATTCATAAATTAAACACCAGTAAAGTACTTGGATCAAATCAATTTAACTTCTTCCCTAAAGTTAGAAATAGCCGGTGGCACATAAAAAGCACCATCCGATCGTGGCCGTTTGCCAGACTCGTCTGGCACGTAAAAAGCACCCACTACACTTGTGGAGTGGTTGGCGTTAGGAAGGGCATCCAGCCATAGAAACATTGCCAGATCAAACTGGGCCTGGTGCAGCCTTCTGGCTTCCCAGACCCCAGTTGAACCGTCCAACCCATGCTAGCATGGAAAGCGGACGCTAAACGATGATGATGATGAAATAATAATGATAATCCTTTCTACTATAGGTACAAAGCCTGAAATTTCAGGGGAGGGGTAAGTCAATTACATCAGCCCCAGTTTTCAACTGGTACTTATTTTATGAACCTCTAAAGAATGAAAGGCAAAGTTGACCTCAGCAGAATTTGAACTCAGAATGTAAAGATGTAAAATGACATTAAATAATAATGCTTAGCAGCACTTTCTCTGGCATACCAATGATTCCAGCAGCTTGCCATCTTATCATAATAATAATAATAATAACAACAATCCTTTCTACTATAGGCACAAGGCCTGGATTTTTGTGGGGAGGGGGACAGGTGATTACATCGACCCCACTACTTGACTGGTACTTAATTTATCAACCCCAGAAGGATGAAAGGCAAATTTGACCTCAGTGGAATTTGAACTCAGAATGTAGTGACAGATGGAATACCCTAAGCATTTTGCACAGCATGCTAACAATTCCACCAGCTTACCACCTTTCTATTATAGGCACAGGGCTTGAGATTTTGTGGAAGAGGACTAGTCAGTGGCATTAACCTCAATACTTGTCAGGTATGTATTTTATCAACCCTGAAATGATGAAGGACTAAGTCACCCTCAGTGTAATTTGAGTTTAGAACGGTTTCAAATTTTGGTACAGGGACAACAGTACTTATTTGATCAATCCTGGAAGGATGAAAAGCAAAGTTGACCGCAGCAGAATTTGAACTCGGGACATAAAGAGTCAGAAGAAATGCCATGAAGAATTATGTCCGAAAGTCTAATGGTTCTGCCAGTTCGCCACCTTCTTAATAATAATATCTAACTTAGACATAAAGACCATACTATGAGGAGGAGGAGAAGAATATGCTAATTTAATTCATCCCAGTTCTTGAATAGTACTTATTTTATTGACCCTGGAAGAATGAAGGACAAAATCCTTTGTTTCATCCTTTAACATTTTGTGTTCAGATTTAATTAAATTTGATTTTTATCATTTATCACTTGGTAGAATAAGATAAATACTAGTAAAATTCCGAATTCGATTTAGTTAACCATATTTCACATGTAAAAAGGAAAAAAATAGTAATTTTTATTACTATCATCATCATTAAAAATATGATCTAATATCCATAATTTAGATTTTTTTCTCAATTAAATATGTTATTTATGATTTTTTTTTAAATTATCAATATTTTTATTAACATTATTTTATTTATTAGTATTATTATTTATTATCATTATTAATTAGTGTTGTGGTTATTATTATTATTAACATTATTATCATTATTATTATATATTATTTATAAATTTTTTTAAAATTATCACTCAGTTATTAATTTTTGTTTGTAGCAATATTGTTATTTTATTTTTACTATAATGACTATTATTATTATTTTTTTTTTTTGCTCTGTATGTGTGTTTGGGTTTGTGTGTATATGTTTATGTGTGTAGATGTGTGCATCTGTGTGTTTTGATTTATTCTTCCTCCTGTTTTCCTTACTGAAGAGGAATCCGTCATAACAATTTGCTTGTTGTATCATCAGCTTATATCTGGGTCTAGTGCTTGGGAAAATCAATATCTATCACTTATTAAGCCCGAAGATATCTCTGCAAAATGAAAAGAGATAGGTATATGAACAAGAGAGAGTGTGTGTATGTGTAAGAGAAAGACGGAGGGAAGTGAAAAGAGAGAGAGAGAGGGGGGAAATTGTGAAGAGAGAGAGAAAGAGATAGAGAGATGAGAGAGACCAGTGAGGAGTGCTGCTGTTGATGCTGAATATTACTGCATCAAGATCAGCAAGCTACCACGACAGTTATGACTGCTACTTGCTGCCACTGTTGCAGGCCTTCTTTAACAGAATGCCACTCTATGTGAAAGCGGTTCTTTGACAGTGATGTCGCAAACATTATTGTAGCATATATATATACATATATATATATACATATATATATACATATATATATATATATATATATATATATATATATATATATATATATATATGTATATGTATATAGACATACATATATAAACGTGTGTTTGTATGAGTGTATATATATATATACACGCACACAAACATATATATGCTTGTTTACTACGCACACCTACATATTCATCTACACAATCTATGTAAAATGTATATGTTATTACGGTTTCTTCAAACAAGTGATGTGACACTTGTTTCAATTAGATAAGGGTTTTCTGTTTACTAACTTGCTATGGACTAGTATTATTGCCAACCTGTACTGTCTTGATTGCTGTACACTAGATATCTACCTGACAGTAAGTTTTCTTTTAATATAATAATAATAATTGTTATTATTTCCATTATTGCTTGTTTATTTGGTATAATTTCATCCTCCTTTCACAGTTTAGAGTAACCCAATGCTATATCGATATATTTTCCATGCTGTCATCGAAATCAATTCTAAACCAGCTAGTCTCAGTTTGTGTTATAGAAATATTTTGTTTGCTGGTATTTACTTGCATTTTTGCTGTATTCTTTATCTTTATTGTTTGATTGTTTTGGGGATTTTTTTTTTTTTTTTGTTCATCAGTGCAACTTTAACTTTCTGTCATCTTTGTCTGTTACATAAAGAACCCTCTGCATACTTCTCTCCTTCTCAGATATCTGAATTCACAACATATATATAATATATATTATTTACATTTAATGTTTTACCAGAGTTATAGATATGAACATATAAGGCAGCCGCCTTAAAATATGTAAATATGTACTAAGACATATTCAAATATGTAGTTGGTATACATACACACTATTAGCTTTAATTTGTTTTTTTACTGGGTAGGCCATATCTTTTTGTTTTCTGGTTTTGTTTTGTTTTATTGTGTTTTATTATTTTACACCATGGTGTCTATTTTCAGTTTTCTAGTGCATAATCAATAAAAATTAAATCTCAAAGATAGTAGGTTTATCTTAAATGTAGAGTTTGTAGGCTGAAGGGAATTGTGGTTGAAGAAGAGAGAAAGAAAAAAAACATGTATAGTATTCATAAAAGCAATGCTGTAGTCAAAGACGTTGATCTGTAGCAATATCTCCTACCCCCATTACAAACACTAAAGAATTATGAGAGCTTTTGCGAATAATGGAATATTTCTCTCTATTATTGTTTTCTTCCACCATCTCTCGGTTAGTTTCCCAGTCTAATGTCATGATTTAGAGAAAAA
Source organism: Octopus sinensis (assembly GCF_006345805.1). Taxonomy (NCBI): domain Eukaryota; kingdom Metazoa; phylum Mollusca; class Cephalopoda; order Octopoda; family Octopodidae; genus Octopus; species Octopus sinensis. The sequence continues at coordinate 176,198,942 of NC_042997.1, forward strand.
CAGATTAAAAGAGCTACTGTGTCATTTGAAACATTCATTTATACATATATTTCTCTTTGATTTTTCTATTTCTTTTGTTTACCGCTACGTTTGATATTAATTCTTAATGTTTACAGTTCACTTAACTGCTTTCACTGGAAAAAAAAAATATATATAATCATATTTTCATTCAAGACTTCTGACCCTATCATAATAATGATAATAATAATGATAACAACAATATCAAGTCAAGTCTTGCTAAACCTTTTATATTAAAAGTGAAAAGGACAGAAATTTAAAATAGAAAATTATTAGTCTGGTAACTTTTTTTTTATTATTCTCATAAGCCTAATACAGTCCTCATAATACTGTACCAAAATGCTCATGTGACCGATAAAATTACCCTTCCCAAAAGTTACCATATTCCAAAATTTAATAGAACCACCCAAAGTCTTCAATTACCAATTTCATAGTATTTATAAATATAAAAAGATAGCCGACTAAAGTGAGTTATTTTGAATTCACATTGATGATCATTGGTGATTTTTATTGTTGCGAACTGTTCAGTAGCATAAATTGATTAGATTTTATTATAGTTGTTCCGTTTAGTGTTAGTTATTGTTCCCATCTGGCTCTACATACTTTGGTTCATTTTGTCTTTTATTTGTTGCTTCTTATTACCCTTTCGGTGAAGCTGCATGTCAAGAGGGCATAAGGCTTTGGTTATAAAGAAACAAAGCTTCAAGCTAATGAAGGAGCCTCTATGATGTTGCTCAACCTAATAGCAGCCAAATCACCCTCAAATCACCAACCTAAAAAAAGGTGAAGGAAATATTGAACAATATAGTCACTAATGTATAAATAAAAGAATTGATAATCACAAGTAGAATGCCTTTGATCATAGATCAGGGCTAAAGGTAACCAACAACGAAAACTGTAAGACTTCTAATTACCAACTTATGTAATAGTAGTATGATAAATTAGTGTAGTTTCTGTTATTATTTAATACTTGTACATAATAAAGAAAGAAAATCAATGGATTTTCATAAACCATTATATAACCTAATACACTTCTTTATTCATCTAAAATTGTCAAATTACCAAAATAAGCATTCTTAAAAATATAAATAATCATTCCAAAATAAATATTCTAAAACAACCATACCTCCTTTAACATGACTGATCAGGTGTCATTGTTATGTTAAGCCTATCCGGCTTAGGTTTTTTAATATATTTCTTCTTATTTGCCGTCTCTTAAGCATTAGCTAGTGTCTGTTCATATTCCATAATTGATATATGATTTGAAACAGTAGCTTTAGGATTCTACTAAAGCTAATAAATATATGTAAGAATTAAGCCCAGTTATTAAACTGCTAATTAGTGCACAATAATTTTCAAATATCAAAGTTCTAAAATTTTGAACTTTTATCATGTCTAACTGATTTGTCTCCAACCAGACTGTAAACAATGTTGAATAGAAAGTACTTAATGTTAACATCAATGTTAGGATGTTACCATACTTTGAAAGGTAGTCTTTCTTTATGTGCTTCCAAAAGAATTACTATTGTATTGTTGCATGTAAGAATAATATATATTGACATATACAGAGACAAGAAGACTGAAGAATACTTTCAGGAAGTAAATAAAAACTTAAAAACAGCCATGATTATCTTCATCAGAGTTATAGATTTAATACAACAGATTATTACAATGAAAAATCAGTACACTAGCTAGCTATGGTGTTGCCGAATAAAAATACTAAACTGAATAGTATTAATAATTCAAACTGCAAAGGTGGACAATAAGGAGGAAATAAGGGCAAAATTTAAGATTTATATGGCAATTCCTCTTCTCTAAGAAAATATTGATTCCAAAAATCAAACCATCAGATAGCAGAATTGTGGCTTCCTGAATTATATGAAAGTATCCTGTCTTGGAAAGTAGCAACTCTAAAAATAAACCACTGCATAATATGTATGATTAAATAGAAATAGCTCTATTTTATGGGGAGAAAATCTCATTAATACTGTGGCCACCATAAACATTACCATTGTTATTCCTTCTTTCCCACCACCATTACCATCTCATAATAAACTTAGTAATTTTCAGTATAGGCACTGTACATTATTATATGAGAACTTTATCATAAGTTTTGGTTCACTTTCATCTTGTGTATATTGTGTTTGTTGATATTAGTGATATCATGAGAATGATATCAGCAACTGTTGAATTACAAACAATTTATACTGCCATAATGTCAAATCAATAAGGGATTCTCAACATGGTTCCCCAACTTGTTACAATTAGTAGTAAAATCACCCTGAAATTATATATTGCCATCTCTGGAAAAAAAAATCCGGATACACTAGATGTCTGAAAAGGTAGGCTGGTCATGATTATAGCTACATTGGTTCAGGAATGACTTGGAGTTTAAATAGCAACTGCAATAATGTATTTAAAACTATGTTCTATCACTTTTGGGTTTTTTTTTACCTTCACCACAGACAACCAAATAATGACCTCTTAAGTTACATGTAATAGAGATCTAGTCTTAAGTTACAGAATAGCAATCTAGTCAGATCTCTATTCTGACACTTACCCACACTGATAACAATACAGTGGACACTGTGGTAATGTAGTAAATAGACAATCAAAGAAAAATACATGTGCTGCATTGGGAATATGTTAGTGTATAGTAATAAAACTTGTATGACAGAATAAAGGAATCATAAGTGTTATAAAGTGGTAAGTTCCGGTGATATAGTGATTGCTATATCAGCTCTCAAGAATGCAGAGGATGCTAACCTTTTAACTGAAGATATGCCCAAACAAATGTTAATAGTTTCAAATAGCATGCTTTAAAATTTAATAAATTGGTAGAATTTAAAATCTTTAGCTTAGCTTATTATAAAATTCTAATGGTATGTTGGGCTATATTTCAGAGTTAGGAGAAATAGTATAAGGGTTGGTGTGGTTTGGACACAGCTGAAGAGGAGTAGAAAAGAAAGAATTTAAAGTCAACAGAGGAACATTGAAATTGATAAGAAATGATAGGAGGATGGTAAAGATGATAAAAGTTATATAGTCGACAGACACAATACATGACACATAATCATTTGATATCATACACAGATATAACTACAGTTTAAGTAGAAGGATAAACTTGATAAGCAGTTGGCAGGGGGAGGTAAGGAAATCGTAAATTTACATAGCCACATGTATTTGTATGCATGTGTGCTTGTGTGTGAATATATATATATATATATTAAATATTAATAGCGAATGTTTATTTGATGGTTCACAGTTAAAATTCACTTCTCAAAGCATGTTTATGATATTAACTAAACAAACCTATTAAACTAGCATTTACATATATTTGTCTCTATATATATATAAACAGACAGATATGCAGGGCCTTTAGAAGTTTTGCAAGGTGGAACAAGACTGGTTTTAGGCCCCCATCAAACATTCACTGACCATTCCTTGGTTCTTTGGCTCCCAGACCAATATATCAGCTGAACCTGTCTCTTCTGGATACCTTGGTACAAATAAAAATTTATAGTCTGGATATAAGGCCTGTAGTTTCTCATTAGCTTCCTATAGCTGTTCTGCTTTTCTCCAATTTTTAGGAAATATTCACTCTCACTAGATAGCTAACCTCTACAGTAGTGCAGGCTTATTGTATTAGCATGGGATTGCTGTTTATATTGGAATATTCCACCAGTATTCCTCTTTTTTAAAAATATGGTTACATTTTGGTCTGGAGTACCTTTGGAAGGGTCGTAGAAACAATCCTTCTTGCAGATAGCATTGTAAATGGTTTTAGCGACAGTGTTGTGTCTCATAAGAAGGTAGTACCTTGCAGGTATTCTTGAACAGCTGCCGATGATGTGGGTGATAATTCCCATTCTGGCACAATTGACAATCACCTTGTATCATGATGTAGAGACTTAGAGGCTTCCTTATTGATGAAGTGTTTAGTGGCTATCTTCTATTCTTAAATAGCAAAGGTGTAGCCTTCTAGGTAAGATGTAATATATCCACCACAGATCTAGGAGAAGCTACACTTCTTATTGATGTTACTACATATGTGTGTGTGTGTGAATGTATGAATGCATGTGTGTGTGTATATGACTATGGGTGAGTGAGTATGCATGTATGTATTGTCCTAACACAAGCTTCAAAATGAGGGTGAAGAATGACGTCAAAATAGGAGAAACACCGAAAATTGACAAATGGTAGTAGTTGAGTAAACAAACAGTAGTTGTAGGTATTTGTTCGATCAGCTAGCTTTATAGATATATATCTGTCTGTATGTATGCATGAACAGAGACATGTGTGCATACACACACGCACACACATATATGCATACACATGTTATTACACACAGGATACATATAAAGACAAAATATCCACCTACTCATATAAACATTCTCTTCTCTTCCTCACACAGATGCATGCACATACATACATATGTATGTGTGTATGTCTATGACATACACACATATGTATGTGTATATGTCTATGACATACACACATACATATAGTGTATCAGACAAAATATTTTGTGGTCTGGGCTTTTCACATTTTGGATTCTCAAATGACCACTTTAACCCACAACTCTCCCTCAAATACTAGGCATTGCCTGGGGTAAAAACTCAGAGAATTAACCTAGCGAATCAACAGTTGCAGGAACTGTTTTCTATCCCAAAGAAAATGTGAACTGCCCTGGTGAGTTTCATACTCAAGTTCCCCAACATCTTATAATATAAATATGTGTGTGCACACATGTGTGTATTTCAGACATTTTTTGAGGGGCTTCTCTGTTCAAAAGCATTGAAGATAATATTTTGTAAATAGAAACTTTTGATTCAAATTTTGCCATTCTTCCCCTCTCTGATGAGCAGGAAGCAACCAGTCATAACATTTTCATTTTTGAATTGTTGTTCTTTTTTTTTTTTGTGGAGGGTAGGGGCTTTTTTCAAACAGAATTTTGTTTTAAATGTAGATGATTATAATTCCGCAAAGGAAAAAAAATAAGATTGAAGTTTAAGATCAGGGATTATGGATTAATATTGTAGGGCAAGGTTAAGTTATAGAGTTGGGATTTGGGTTAAGGGTCTGAATGGAGAAGTGGAATTCAAAACATTCTTTTTTTTCTTTTCACTTATTTTAGTCATTAGTCTGTAGCCATGCTGGACCACCATCTTGAAGATACTTATTGCTTCATTCTCTTTTGCCAAAATGCTAAATAACAGGGATGTAAATAAACTAACACCAGTTGTCAAATGATGGTGGAGAGCAAACACACACAAACAAACATATATATGTGAGTTTGGAGGGACATACTACCCAAGTAGGTAGTGTGGTGGCTCTCAGTTATCTTCCAGTTTACAGCTAGCCACATTGATCAGTATTTAATGTCGATGACTACTATTAGTTGTCAGTCACTATGTAAATTCCTCTAATCAGTAATTGTAAAATAAGAGGAAAGAAATTTTGAGGATGAACAAGTCTCCAGTTCTACATCTTTATAATTATTGCTCTCATACACACACACACACGCACAATGGATTTCTTTCAGTCTCTGTCTATCAAATCCACAAAGGCTTTGGTTGACCCAAAACTGTAATAAAAAAACACTTGCCCAGGGCACCATGCAATGGGACTAAACCCAGAACCATGTGGTTGGGAAGCAGACCATTTACAACACAACCATACCTGCATTTTTGCAGAATCATAATCTGCTGTTTAAAACAGAAATGATGAAAGAATTTCTAACCAAAGATATTGTTATGTGGTATACTTAGTCTGATACTATTGTCTGTCCACAATCTTCTCTATAATTTAAGTAAGTTATGTTACAGCATCAACGTCACTTTCCGGTTTTCAGCCTGAGCAACACTGAGTATTTCAGCTAGCAACTTCTAAATACTGGCCCATCATGTGTACTTTTGAATGAAATATCTCTGATTTATATATGTGAGAGAGGACAGGCATATATATATATATATATATATATATGTATATATATTTCTTTATTGCTCACAAGGGGCTAAACATAGAGGGGACAAACAAAGACAGACAAAGGGATTAAGTCAATTACATTGACCCCAGTGCGTAACTGGTACTTTATTTATAGACCCCGAAAGGATGAAAGGCAAAGTCGACCTTCGCGGGATTTGAATTCAGAATGTAACGGCAGACAAAATACCTATTTCTTTACTACCCACAAGGGGCTAAACACAGAGAGGACAAACAAGGACAGACAAACGGATTAAGTCGATTACATTGACCCCAGCACGTAACTGGTACTTATTTACTCAACCCTGAAATTATGAAAGGCAAAGATGACCCCGGCGGAATTTGAACTCAGAATGTAGAGGCAGATGAAATACTGCTAAGCACTTCACCCGGCGTGCTAACGTTTCTGCCAGCTCACCGCCTTCTATATATATATATATATATATATATATATATATATATATATATATATATATATATATATATATATATATATAATATATATATATATATATATATATATATGACCCATCAAATGTGTACACCAGAGGCGTGTGTGAACATTAAGAATGTCTGAGATGCAGTAATATTAATTGAATTGTAAATTGACAACAAATAGTGATACATAGTTGAACAAATGTTGTGTAGCAGGTGCTAGCTTAAGTAGATATAAAGGTGAAGAAGCAGGTTCGATAAGACTCAAGAGAATATGAGGGTGATAGGGCAAAATAGCCAAACAAAAAATAAAATTATAGCAATCTCGACAACTGCTAAGCTATTAATAGTGGAAAAGAAAATAAATGAAACAAAATAATGTGAAAGGTACTGAAAAGTAAGCATGCCAAGTCACTTTGAACATATTCAATGAATCAAATGTTACTGTTTTACTATTAAGAAAAGAGTACTCATATGGACTGCATGTGTTTGTGTGTTTGTGTATGTATGTGTGTGTGCGTGTGTGTGTGTGCGCGCATGTATGTGTGTGATATTTGGCCCAAGCTGTACTGATTAACTCTAATGTTTTCTTGCAGCCTGCAGATCGACTGCATTTAAGAATTAGTTTCTGTCCAGTTGCCAATATACAATCCTAAATATTTTCTTTGTGTTTGATATCAAATGAGTATTCAAGTCATTGAAAATTTTTATTTAAAACTTTTCAGAAAATGCAGAGAGAAAGAGTGGTTGGGTGGGGGTAAAAATAAATGTGTGTACATTGATTTTTTTTTCTTGCTAGTTTTATAATCAGAGTTATGCTTTGAGAACAAAACCAGTTCTGATTATAAACCTAAAACTGTTTATCATAGAAAATGCTCCGAATTTCCTGCATGCCAAAACAAATAATAAATCATTTCACAGCTCTTTGCTTGTGATTCCAGTGTTGATTTGTTGATCTACTATGTGTTGATTATTGACCTAACAGGTCGCTAATATTGTTAATTAGCCCCTAGTCAGCTCTGATTGAGTTGAGTATTATTGGTGGGGGTTGTCAGATGAATATGCGGTGATCACTTACAGGATTATTAAAGCACATTAAGTTTCATGGAACCTTTCCCATTCAGATTTCTTTATATGTTGAGTTGGTTTTAGAATGACGTAGAGCTTAGAGCCTGTAATTTTGGCAAGCACCACATTATGAGGATTTTGTAGAGACATTTCTGCTGTCACATTATTTAAATGACTCCTAGGTTATTTCATTGATATTGATGTTACTATTGTTGAAATAATTCCTATTAATTCTGTTGTTAATAAAACAAGACAGGAAATTCTCAGATGGTAATGCTGTTTTGTCAGCACACAGAACAAAATGGTAACTAATGCTCAAAGAATTTAACTGACTGAAATTTATCACCATCTTGTTAATTGTTTGGATTAATGGTGATGTTATTCAAGACTCTAAAGAGAGAGCTTCAAACCTTATAGAAATTAACCTTTATATCACTTCTTAGAAAGTATTTTATATATATATGTGTGTGTGTGTATCATCATCATCGTTTCATGTCCGCTTTCCATGCTAGCATGGGTTGGACGATTTGACTGAGGTCTGGCGAACCAGATGGCTGTACCAGACTCCAATCTGATCTGGCAGAGTTTCTACAGCTCGATGCCCTTCCTAATGCCAACCACTCCGAGAGTGTAGTGGGTGCTTTTACATGCCACCAGCACAAGGGCCAGTCAGTGTTCATGTTCCATGCTGACATGGTTTGGGTGGTTTGACAGGATCCAATAGGTCCAAGGACTACATTCTGCTCCAGTGTCTGCTTTGGAATGGTTTCTTATGGCTGGATAGCCTTCCTAATACCTTAGATATGTGTGTGCAAATGTTTCTTTTATGTCAAGTTATATATAAAAACAGCTTAACATTAAACTGGAGGACTACCTAATGCTTTTTAATAGCATACATATATACTCTTTTACTCTTTTACTTGTTTCAGTCATTTGACTGCGGCCATGCTGGAGTACCGCCTTTTAGTCGAGTAAATCGACCCCAGGACTTATTCTTTGTAAGCCTAGTACTTATTCTATCAGTCTCTTTTGCTGAACCGCTAAGTCATGGGGACGTAAACAGACCACCGTTGGTTGTCAAGCATTGGTGGGGGGACAAACACAGACACACACAAACATATACACATATATATACATATATAAGACGGGCTTCTTCCAGTTTCTGTCTACCAAATCCACTCACAAGGCTTTGGTCGGCCCGAGGCTATAGTAGAAGACATTTGCCCAAGGTGCCACACAGTGGGAATGAACCTGGAATCATGTGGTTGGTAAGCAAGCTATTTACCACGATTTTGAAGTTTCAGCTTGCTTGCAATTTATCAGACAGTCTAATGAAGGTAAGCAAATAGAAACTTAATCAGTGCCAACCTTTTCCATGTAAATGTGTGTGTGTGTGATGCTCCATCATGGCCACAATCAAATGACTGAAACAAGTCAAAGAATAAAAGTATATATATATATATATATATATTATATATATATATATATATATATATGTATATATATATATATATATATGAGCAGTGGACGGTGCTGAGTTGTCAAACATTTAAACCAAATTTTCTCAAAACAATTTGTCCGACCGTCCTATAGGCCTCTCCTTTGAGAAACACTGATTTAACCTAAATTTGAGACACCAGCAAAAGAAGAAATAAAGAGATTTTTTCTATTCCAAAGAATGCTTTATCGATCGCATTCTCACCTGGAATCAAATTTTGTAATTTTTTCAAGACTTTTGCATGCCCTGATACCGTCGGTATCTACATATCAAATTTGATATGTCCTAGAAGGCACACACACAGACAGACAGAATGGATTTTATATATTAGATATATAGTTTATATTCATTTAAAGGAAGAAGAAAATGGAAATTGGGAAGTTAATTATTTGTTATTAACAGCAAATTGGTCATCTTCACTTACATCCATTTCTATTAATATTCAATAAACATTAACTTTACATTTATGCAACGTGAGCATAATATCATCAGAGGGGAAAAGGTGTACCTTTGGATGCTGTATGTGTGTTTGCGAGCATCCAAAGGTACATCTTTTTTCCTCTGATGATATTATGCTCATGCCTCATAAATGTAAATTTAACGTTTATTGAGTATTAATAGAAATAGCTGTAAGTGAAGATGACCAATTTGCTGTTAATAGTAAACAATTATTAACATCCCAATCACCATTTTCTTCTTTCAAATGAATATAAGCTATATATTTTTATATATACCCATTATTTTAAGGAAATTCATTCCCCAAAACTATTTAATATTGAACCAGTATTTCCTTGGATGAAACCATCCCATCATGAGGTTAGCACAACCTCTAATTAAATATATATATATATCATCATCATTTAACGTCCACTTTCCATGCTAGCATGAATTGGACGGTTTGACTGGGGACTGGTGAGCCAGATGGCTGCACCAGGCTCCAATCTGATCTGGCAGAGTTTCTACAGCTGGATACCCTTCCTAACGACAATCACTCCGAGAGTGTAGTGAGTGCTTTTACATCCCACCAGCATGAGGGCCAGTCAGGCGGTACTGGCAACGCCCACACTCAAATGGTGTTTTTACGTGTCACCTGCACAGGAGCCAGTCCAGCGGCACTGGCAGTGCTCTAGCTTAAATGTTGCTTCTCATGTACCACCGGCACAAGTATCATCATCATCATCGTTTAACGTCCGTTTTCCGCGCTAGCACGGGTTGGACGGTTCAACCGGGGCCTGGGAAGCCAGGGGCTGCACCAGGCTCCAGTCTGATCTGGCAGAGTTTCTACAGCTGGACGCCCTTCTTAATGCCAACCACTCCGCAAGTGTAGTGGGTGCTTTTTACGTGCCACCTGCACAGGTGCCAGGGGAGTCCGGCATCGGCCACGATCGGTTGGTGCTTTTAACGTGCCACCGGCACGGAAGCCAGCCAAGGCGGTACTGGCATCGACCACGTTCGGATGGTGCTTTTTATGTGTCACCGGCACAGAAGCCAGTCGAGGCGGCACTGGCAACGGTCACGTTCGGATGGTGCGTTTTATGTGCCACCAGCACAGGTATCACAACTACTATTTCCATTGATATTTATTTCGATGTTCATGTACTTGACTCAACAGGTCTCCTCAAGCACAGCGGGATGTTCTGGAATCCAAGGTACTTTGAATGGGGTTATGCGGAACTGGTGCAGGGAGCAGCCCTGGTCTTTGCAGTCACAGCATATCTCCAGAGATCTCGGTCCTTCGCCATTGCCTCAGTGAGGCCCAACGCTCTGAGGTCATGCTTGACTACCTCATCCCATGTCTTCCTGGGTCATGGTATCATCATCATCATCATCATCATCATTTAACGTCCGCTTCCCATGCTAGCATGGGTTGGACGGTTCAACTGGGGTCTGGGGAGCCCGAAGGCTGCACCAGGCCAGTCAGATCTGGCAGTGTTTCTACAGCTGGATGCCCTTCCTAACGCCAACCACTCCGAGAGTGTAGTGGGTGATTTTATGTGCCACCGACACAGGTGCCAGACGAGGCTGGCGAACGGCCACGCTCGGATGGTGTTTTTATGTGCCACCCACACAGGTGCCAGATGAGGCTGACGAACGGCCACGATCAGATGGTGTTTCTTACGTGCCCACAGCACGGAGGCCAGTCGATGCGGTACTGGCTACGGCCACGTTCGGATGGTTTTCTTGTGTGCCACCGGCACTGGTACCGCAAAGATACAAATTCCATTGATGTTCATCTATTTTGATTTGATTTGATTTGATTTTCACTTGCCTCAACAGGTCTTCACAAGTGTCACAAGAAGGAAGGAAGGTATGCACAGGTGAACTGACAACGTCCCAGGGGTTTCATATTTTAGCACAAGGCTGGCAAATTCAAGGGAAGGAGTAAGTTGATTGCATCAACTCCCACACTCAACTGGTACCTTTTTTATTGACCCCAAAAGGATGAAAGGCAAAGTTGACCCTAGCAGCATTTAAACTCAGAATGTAAAGTCAGAAGAAATGCTGCTAAACATTTTTCCTGGCATGGTAACAATTCTTCCAGCTCACTGCCTTAGATGTAGTGTATTACAATTGCTCTTTGTAAGTGCATGATGAGCCAGTAGGAGTGTGCCATACTTACATGACCAGTATTGTAGCTGGGATCATGAAGTTTATATCTTTCACATTCACAATCAATGGTCATTTTGTAGCTTGTTTGTAGGTTTACATACTGGTTTGTTATTGAAACAGTTTTAAATTTTAGTGCATATTATTAGTGCTTGATGTAAACTAATGATGTACTAAAATAAAAAACTACGAGCATAAAAACCTCTGCATATGTTTACTAATAACCAATGTGATTTATAAATTTGATTGAAAATATGTAAGTTGCAGACTTCACAACACTGACTGTTATATTGGCCAGACAAATATGGCACTCTGTTGCTGACCTGCCATGCACTTAGAACTGAAGGTAATTACATTGCACTACACCACACAACAAAACCAAATAAGAAAACATAGTGGGCAGTATATATATATTCTATTGAAGACCCGCACCTCTCTTTCTCTTTGTCTTTATCTATTGAAATAAATGTGAGGGATTGAATGTTTCTGTCAAAACCCTGACGCCTATAAAGATATGCACTCTGCACTGCATAATTGATTATGCACTAATTAATTGTGCAGTGCTCCAACGACATACAGTAATGAGTTCTGCTTATTTATGTTATTTCTTTACATTGAATGAACTTGAATATGCGACCATAAACCATTAATATTTTGGCTTGTTTTATGGCTAGCTTTAACCTGCTCACTTGATTTAAAGACCTGTAACACCCTTTTCAATAAATACATTGAAGAGAAATCATGGAATAAGCAAACTGTTTAACTAGTAGCTCATAGTTCTTGAGTTCAAATCCACTGTGTGCATCTTATGTAGTTGTTCATCCGTGTCTCAGAAAAGCTACCAATGTTTAACTTGAATTAGCTCCTAATTTTATCAAGATGGTATTTGGTTTACATCTCTGTTTTAACCCCATGCAACCACAACTAAGCCATAGCCCCTTTAAAATCCCTTGAAACTTTGGTCATATTTTATTTGCTGTTTTTGTATTAGCTTCTGTAAATGTAAATTTGTGTTTTAGAGTCTTTTAAAACAGAACTGTCATTCTAGTGTGAAGAACATTATTTATTAATAGAATATTAAGTTCATGTTAAAACTAATGTGAATAACTTTTTATAACTCTTTCTACTTTCTTTCTACTTTTTTTTTTCCTGAAATAAGAAAAAAATACTTCTCTTGTTCCCCATCAACATTGATAATTGGGAAAAATAGTATCAAAACTCAGGAGTCATCAATGGCTCTATAGAACAATGCCATCTTCTGTGATGAATAATCATTTACCCTTTTTCCAATTCAGAATGAATTTAGCACAGATCTGTTTTGTTAGAGCTGGCCTTGGACTAAACAAACAGCTTCCAGATGTTCAGATGCTCAAGGAATACTGCTTGAGAAAGACCAGCATCTTAACTAGTGAATAAAAGAAATTATGTGCTTGATAGATTTGACACCAACTACTGTTATCATGCTCTGTCTTTACTGGAGTTAGGGGACAATGTTTCCAATGCAGTTTACTCTAATTTTATAGTATATTCTCCATTGTAATATTTACTCTGATTGGGAAAGCATAATGTTTTAGATTTTTATGTAAATACAGTTTTTATTCTCATACTTTTCACCAGATCGTTGATTATTTGAGAGATAACTAACAGGGGGAATCAAAACAGTGTTGTTGACCCAGTTCATTTGATTAACCATTTAGTTATTGGGACACCAGTAGAGACTTCATCTTCGTGTAATATATCTTTGTCAAGATAGCAGATATCGAGAGACCTAATTTACAAGTGTAAGATATCTTGTTAATTACTAAAGAAGAGAGGTGGATTGTCACTCATTATAGCATTGAACAGAATGTTCACATGATATTTCTTCTTCCTCTTTGTTCTGAGTTCAATTCCCACCAACCTTGCTTTACATCATTGTAGGAGCTGTTCCATCCAACCACCTCTCTAGCTTCTTTGATGACGTCCAGGTTTCTGAGCCATATAGTAGAATTGGTTCGACTGTGGCTTTGAAGATTTTAAGTTTGAAAATACAAATATATGGAAAACTACCACCTGTATCATCTCTTGTGAAAGGTAGGAGAGTCCAGTTTGCTGGACATTGCTGTAGAGCTGAAAACGAGGCAATTTCTACTCTTCTTAACCACACAGCCATGCCTGTGCCTATGCAATAAGTGCATGAATGGCTATTGATGTAAACATGGCTGTATAGTAAGAAGTTTACTTCCCATGGTTTTGGGTTCAGTCCTACTGTGTGGTACTTTGGGCAAGTGTATTTTACTATAGCCCCAGGTCAATCAAACCAATTGAGTAGATTTGGTTGATGGAAACTAAAAGAAGCCCATCATATGTAGTTTTGTGTGTGTGAATATGTGCGTTTATGTTTCCTTGTCTTGACATCGCATGATGATTGTAAATGGGTGTAATTCATCTCCAGCATTCTGCAACAACATGTCTGGCTATGGGGAAATATTACCTTGCTTGGAAATAGGTTAAAGTTAGCAACAGGAAGGGCATCCAGGCATAGAAAGTTTGCCTCATTAAACTCCATCCGATCCATACAAACATGGAAAATCATAATTTAATGTCTGTTTTCCATGCTGGCATGAGTTGGACAGCTTGACAGGAGCTGGCTAGGCTAAGGGCTGCTCCAGATCCCACAGTCAGTTTTTGGCTTGGTTTCTACAGCTGGATGCCCTTCCTAATACTAACCATTTTACAGAGTGTTCTAGCACTTTTTATGGCACCAGCACCAGTACTTTTTATGTGGCACCAGCACCAGTGCTTTTTATATGACACTGGCACCAGTTCTTTTTTTACCTGGCACCAGTACTGCTGCTTTTTACATGGTACCAGCAGCATTGCATCATGACCAAGCACCAGCACCCGTGCTTTTAAAGTGGCATCAGCATCAGTGATCTTAATGTAGTACCAGCACCACTGCTTTTTATGTGGCACCCTAGATTTAAAGTGAATGCTAATGATGACGATGATCTATGTGTGTGTGTGGGTGCATAAATATATATATATTTAAAGTTTGTGAGAGATGATTTGTAGTAATATAAAACTGTAACTAAACAGCAGCCTAACTATATCAGGCATAGTTCAGTAATTGCAAATGATTTTTCTCCCTCTGAACTTGTTAATAATGCATGGTTAAATGTTTGTTAAATGTATTGCTAAGAGGACTACTTGTCTACAATCACATATTAGAATGCTAATATTCTTGGAAAACTTTCAACGATAATTACTGAAATCAGTTCTCATTAAGAATATCCGTGGTTAGTCTTGTTTTTTCTTTTGTTTTTGTTATTGTTTTTTAGTCCTAGTGTTTTTCTATATATATATATATATATATATATATATATATATCATCATCATCATCATCATCGTTTTATCACTCACTTTTTCATGCTTGCATGAATCAGACAGAGGCAAAATTTTCTATGGCTGGATGTTCTTCCTATCATCAACCCTCACCAGCCTGCAAGCAAGCTAATATTTCTCCACAGCCAGACATGTTTTTGTAGGATATTGGAAATAATGACATTCATTCACAAGAACCATGTAATGTTCAAGTGAGGAGACACAAATATATATACAAACACACTTACGCATACACATACATACAATACACACACACACACCACACACACACACACACACACACACACACACAACTGGCTTCTTTCAGTTTCCATCTACCAAAATTCATTCACAAGGTATTGGTTGACCCAAAACTCCACCTATATATTATTTCCTTCCCCATGGAAGCAAATCTTGATGAGGCCTATGATGAAAGGTGTTCCAGTTGTGGCCATTCTCCCCAGTTTTTTTTTCTTTATTTAGGGCCTACATTGTACATTGTTTCTTGCATTTTTTTTTAAATGGTAGAAATATGATTTGCAAGTAATTTGGTTGCCAGTTCTAGTTGGTTGAGCAACTATATAGAAATTCCTTCACCTGGAATGTTATATAAAAGGATTAGGTGGTTGTTAAGCAGCAAGGAAAACAACCACAGACACAAAGACATACACACGTGTGTATGCACATACACATCTGCATGCACACAAACGCACATGCACCCACGTGAACACACACGTAATAGGCTTTCACACTCTTTCTCTCTACCAAATTCACTCACAAGGTATCGGCCCTGGGTTACAGAAGACATTTGCCCAATATCCTGTGCAATGAACCCCAAAACCATTTGGTTACAAAGCAAGCTTCTTGGGCCCACAGTCATGCCTGCACCTATTATTTGATTCTTTTACTTGTTTCAACCATTTCACTGTGGCCATGCTGGAGCACTGCCTAGAGGGGTTTTAGGGAAATGAAATGACTAGGACTTATTTCTTAAGCCTATGGGTTGCAAACACACCATCAATGGTTGTCAAGCCATAGTGGAGAACAGACACACACACGTTTGTTGTGTTTTTACATTTGATTTACATATATATATATATATATATATATATATATATATATATATATATATATACACACACACATATATACATAGTGAGAATTTACAAAAAAACAAAACATGTTATCGGGTGTGTAAACAACAAACAGATGTATTAGTTTAACACTCGGGAAGTGAGAACGTCGTTTACATTTTGAGCCTAGGCTCTTCGACAGAAAGGAACACAGAAATAAACAGGGTGAGAAAATAGAAAATATATTTATATATTTATGTATATGTATATATACATACATGTAGATTTATGTACATATATATATCTACATAAAATTGTTATAATGTCTTGTTGTTGGGATAGGCTCTCTTTCTTTCCTGATGAGAAGATTACACTTTACACCATTTATTCCTTTGGAATAAAACCAATGTTGTCTTCGAAACCTATGTCAAAAGTAAAAGAATTGGAATAGCATCTGCGTTCAAATCCATTTATTTACTTACACTACACAAATTACTGCACATTAACCCAGAGTTTCTACCTTTCAATAGGTCGCTACATCCTTGTTACTTGCGTCAATTTTGCTACCCTGGTAACTGTTTATTGAATTTTCCATGTTAACGGTAAACAAAGGATAATTCATTCATCCATTTATATATATATATATATATATATATATATATATTATAATAATATTAATATTAGGGAATATTATTCCAAACTTACAAGAAAAAATTCAATATAGTAATTCTAAATCAAATTTCACAGTATATAATATATGTATATAAATTAGAGAAGAATATTTTCAGTTGAGGGAACCTGTGGAAGAGGTAGACCTAGGATGAGGTGGTGAAGCATGACCTTCAAACTCTGGGCCTCACCAAGGCAATGACTAGTGAACGGGACCTCTGGAAATATGCTGTGCTTGAGAAGACGGCAAGCACAAGTGAGACCATAACCTTGTGACCTATGCCAGGAGTGTAACCAGTCCACTTACATGTGCCTTTCCTTGATTGGACACTAAACTCTGCTTGCGAAGACTTGTTGAGGCAAGTGAAATCGAAATCAAATTCGATGACTGGCATCTGTGCTAGTGGGAGCTAAGAGTACCATACGAGTAAGATTGGGGCCAGAGCTACAAGCTGGCCTCTGAGCCGATGGCACGTTAAAAATACCATTTGAGCGTGATCGATACCTGCGTCGCTTTACTATCACTTGTGCTGTTGGCACGTGAAAAAACATTCGAGCAAGGTCGTTGCAAGTGCCGCTGGACTGGCTCCTGTGCAGGTGGCACATAAAAAGCACCATTTGAGTGTGGCCGTTGCCACTACCGCCTGACTGGCCTTCATGCCTGGCACCCACTACACTCTCGGAGTGGTTAGCTTTAGGAAGGGCATCCAACTGTAGAAACTCTGCTAGATCAGAGTGGAGTCTGGTGCAGCCATCTTGTTTGCCAGACCTCAGTCAAATCGTCCAACCCAAGCTAGCATGGAAAGCGGACGTTAAACGACGATGGTGATGATGATGATGATATACACATCATCATCATCATCATCATCATTTAACGTCCACTTTCCATGCTAGCATGGGTTGGACGGTTCAACTGGGGTCTGGGGAGCCCGAAGGCTGCACCAGTCCAGTCAGATCTGGCAGTGTTTCTACAGCTGGATGCCCTTCCTAACGCCAACCACTCCGAGAGTGTAGTGGGTGATTTTATGTGCCACCGACACAGGTGCCAGACATATATATATATATACACATACATGCAAGGGACAAGCCTGTATGGAAAGACAGCCATGCTTTTACTTTTTAAGCACTGGAAACCACCAGGAGTCTCAATCCTCTGTCATCCCCTCTGTAAGTCCCAGTGTCTGTTGACTCTTTCTTACCACTTCTAAAAACTTTATATTCAGCACAGTCTGTTGCAGTATTTGCTGATTACTACTGGTAGTAACTGCTTATAAGTCTGTCAATAAAATGAAATGGAAAATTTGAGAGATGATGCATTAAAGTGCTAGCAATAAGAATTAAACTCCTAATTTTTATCGCATCAAAAAAGATCATTTACAGTGCTATAGTAAATAGTGCTGTACATGATTAAAATTGGATAAGTAATCCTTATAAATTCTATCATTTATAATGGCTGTTGAGAGTCTGGTGATATTGGCTGGTTGACTAAACAAGGATGAATGGTTGGTGATGTTGATTTGTTGACTAAACAGGAACTGATGGACTGGTGATGTTAATTGGTTGATTAAACAGGAACCAATGCTGTTGATTGGCTGACTAAATAGGAACTGATGCACTAGTTAGCAGTACATCAATTGAACTTCTAGAGGTGGAAATAATTTAAATAAATCAAGAATTTATGTTGTATGGTATTTGATATACCTGTATTTGTTTATTTTGTTCACCTCAAGTGGTGGAGATAATTTAGATAAATTAAGAATATATGTTGTATGATATTTGATGTACCTGCATTCGCATCATCATCATCGTTTAACGTCCGTCTTGCGCGCTAGCACGGGTTGGACGGTTCGACCGGGGTCTGGGAAGCCAGGGGCTGCACCAGGCTCCAGTCTGATCTGGCAGTGTTTCTACAGCTGGATGCCCTTCCTAACGCCAACCACTCTGCGAGTGTAGTAAGTGCTTTTTACGTGCCACCTGCACAGGTGCCAGGGGGGTCTGGCATCGGCCACGATCGGTTGGTGCTTTTAATGTGCCACCGGCATGCATATATATATATATATATATATATATATATATATATATATAATGAGAGCGTATTTTTATAGTGTGTGTGAATATATACACAACATACAGACACACACACAGAGTATATTTTTAGTGTGAGTGTCTGTATGTTGTGTGTATATTCACACACACTATAAAAATACTCTCTCTCTCATATATATATATATAACACCCGCACTAAAAATATACTCTGTGTGTGCATGTAGTATGCTTTTATAGTTTGTGTGCGCACATATACATAGACAGACAGGGAGACAGACAGATAGATAGATAGACACACAGATAGACAGAGACATAGATAGACAGACAGATAGATAGTTAGACAGATAGATAGATAGATAAACAGACAGACAGACATATTTAAGATGTATAGAAGTATTAAGGCAATTTGTTCCAAGTAGCTCTACTGTTCTTCACATCAAAATGATTGATTTATCAATACTTTCTCCTATTCTGCATTCTAAGAATTCTCACTTAATGACACACAAACTTATTCTCTCTCTCAGCCTCTCACACAGAGACATAAATACAAACCTTTTCTTGATGAAGTTGTATGTCTTTCATATTGAAACAAATTTCAGAATCTTATTAGCATTTAATAATGCTCAATAATTCTTGGTACAGTATGTTAAGTACTTAATAATTATAACAATTTCAAACATCAAAAACATTTCACATCTAATTAAACATGAACTTTAAACACAAATTATCTTAAATGTCAAGAATTGATGATAATGTGTGGCTGAGGACTGGATTCCTTCTACAGTTTATATTATACTTCCAATATATCTCAAAGAAATTATTCATTAAATACAAATGTTACAAAGCAATTAGCAGAAAGAAAAGTGTCTTTTTTTGTGTTCTATAATAATTTTATTTTATTTTTTATTCTGTCTCATCTTCTTTTGAATTTTCCTGAAGATTTTCCTGGTGTTGGTTGTATCACAATTTCACAATTTTTGCTTTCATAATGCATCTTATCTGGCCCCACTAAATAGAAGAAAAAAAGCATCTGTCGGAAGGATATAAACATAAATTAAAACACTAGATGTAAAACAGTATTCGGTGTATGTATGTATATATGTCTTGTATCAAGGCTGTATCATGCGCGGGGACATAGAAATAATCGGACTGAATACCCGATCGCGTGGTTAAACCATTGGGAGTGAAGGACTCCTATCCTTTGTTAGAGCATCCTTCTAGGAGAAGGTAACTCAGGTAACTGGGATAACTCCGACATAAAACCTACGGCTCAGTGGTTACTGATGATGTTGACTTGTTCTTCTTTTCGGATTATAGCTGCTGTTGCTTAGTGAGTGGGATTGACTCAGTGCACAGCCTTTCCTCACTTTAAAAAAAATCTTCTTGCACAGGCATTGCACGATAACAACATTGATTAAGCTTCGTGCAATGGCCATACTCGATAACGAGGGAGCAGCCACCACCATGTATGTATGTATGTGTGTGTATGTGTGTGTGTATATATATATATAACATACATACATCATACATACATACATACATACATATATCATACATACATATATACATATATAACAGGGTTATTCAAAAAGAATGAGCCAATTTCATTGCACAATATTTTAATAAGGAAAAGCAATAGAAAACTGCAGCTAAGTCAAAAGTATTTACTCACGATCAACTTTTATTTCCTGTCTTACAAGTATTCAATGTGGCCACCACCTGCAGCATGGGCAACATCAATGTGATAGGAGAATTCCTCCCAGATGCATATCAGCATATCACAATCCACTGAGTTGATCGCTGTTGTTATTTGATGTTTAAGGTCATCAAGGTTAGTGGGTAGCAGTGGAACATAAACACTATCTTTTACATATCCCCACAAGAAAAAAATCACACACTGTGGATCACACACTCAGTATAGTATATATATATATATAATATATATATATATATATGCACACACACACACACACACACACAACACACACACACACACACACCACACACACACACACACACACACACAATCTGGTGTGTATAGAATTTTAATATAGAGTTTCAGCACCTGTTAGTTGGCTCCGAAGAGAAGAGCCAGTCTTTGGGATGTAGTCTCAGATATGCTGAGGATGTGCTTTTGTCAGGAGAGATCCTCAGTGATAGTAATGCCCAGCATTTAGAGCTACAGTGTGGGCTCTAGTTGAGTGCTAGTGATGTTTTCTTCATATGAGTAATGCTTTTTTTTTTCTTTTGCTGTGAAGAGACAAGGTTGGCAAGGGTCCAATATATGAATGCTCTCAGAGTTTCCATTTATGGAATCAATGAAGGTTTGTTGCGTGTGTCTAAGTTGCATGTCATTAATTCATGGTTTGGGAAAATTTAAGAGAAATGAAGGCTTGTGTCATTTGTGTGTAAGGGTGGTGTTGGATGTGATACTAAGTAGGCCATTGATGTATAGAACAAAGTGAGTGGAGGATGAAAACCAAATCTTGACCAATGTCTGTGATGATTGAGCATAAAGTAGAAAGTGCTCCATCAACACATGATGGTGTGAACACATGGGAAACTACTAATCCAAGAGACAAGAGACAGGAAGAGTCCAAAGGCAGAACCTTTGATAGGAGCTTTGCTTGCTTGACACAATAAAAAGCTTTGCTGATATCTAGAGTAATAACATTGCTTTCACTGAATTTCTCTAAAGAGCCTACAGGTGAGAAATACAAGAGAGTAGATTACCAGTGCCTCTGGTTCCGCAGTGGCTATTAAGGGGAGAGAGAGAGAGAGTCAAGGTGTTAGAGAACATCATTCTTAATGACTATCTCTTATTTTAGAGATGTTAGAAGTGAGAGCATTAGGACAATAGTTGGCTGGGTTCAATGATAGCCTTTCTTTAGAATAGGACACACTGAAGTGTGCGTCCATATGTTAGGATATATCCTATCAGAGAATGATAGATTAAAGAATTTGATAGTATAGGAACAAGTTCTGGGGTACAAAAGAAGAGAAATTGTTGGTTTGAAGCAACTGATGGTATTTCTGCACTTGATGTGTGTGTGTGTTATTTCTGGTTGATCCAGAGGTAAATAGCATAAGAATAGTGGATCTCTAATGAGTCTGGTGACTTGAAATGCCATAGAGTTCTGGAAGGAGTGGGTGTTGTGTAGTATGTGATTGGGTGTTGGACAGTTGCAATGAAGCAGTGATTGGATGACTCAATAGGGGCAGAGACAGTCACAGTTTGGTAGAGGTTAGAAAGAGATTGAGGGTGTTTTAAGTGTCTGTGTTGGTCTAGAATGTGTGTAGAGGATGAAACAAGTTGATGTAAAAAGTTGAGAATAGTAAAAGATTCAGCTTCTACACACCAGCATTGATGTGGGATGAACATGAGGACTACGAGATACTGTGAGTATTTGAAACCAATAAGGATGATGACTTTAGAGAAGGGAGAGGTGAGATAGATGTTCTCAATACAAGAAGAGATATAGTCAAAGAGTTGTTGTTGGTTGAAGGAGCAATAGAGGGAACAGTTGTATTTGAGGAAATTAAGGAGGGAGATTTTTAGCCAGAGTAACTGGAAGTTATTATTGCTGAAATACAGATGAAAACGATGAGAGATAGGGAGAATATGGTTGATATATGCACAGAAACCACATTGGGGAATGAAATTTAAGTAGAGTGTATCCCAGACAGCGGTGAATTTGGTAGATGGAAACTGCAAGAAGCATGTTGTGTGTGTGTGTGTGTGAGTGTGTGCACAAATGTGCATGGATGTTGATTTTCCATACTTATGACTGTTGAGCAAAATGGCAATGGTTGTGACATTCCTTGTTGGCATGGTGACTTGTTGCTTTATGCTTTTGAAGACTGCTGAAAAAAAATCTTTACTTGAAAAACCAGTAAGGATTGGTGACTAGAAGAGCATCCAGCTATTAAAAATCCTGCTTCAGTTAACTCACTATCCAACTCATGCTAGCATGAGAAAATGGACACACAACAATTGAACAAATGTGTGTGTGTGTGTGTGTGTGTGTGTGTGTGTGTGAGAGAGAGAGAGCGTGCATGTGTGCACGCACGCATGCATATAATTCTTTGAATTTTAATTGTTATAAATTGTATAAATTGCTTTATTATGATATGCAAGAATATTTTTATTTTTCCTGCCAAATCCTTTCATTCTGAGATTTAGTTACATGCTGCTTCCCAAAGAATATTATGAGCAATACATGGACATTTGACAATACATAAAAAATAGAAGAAAACAGTTTATTCTACTTCTTCATGCCTATTTTATTTGATTTCTTATTTGGTGTGTGTGTGTGTAATTGTGAGACCTGCTTCTATTTTTATGCAAGTAGTGCCAAATTACTCAAATAACTTGTTAACTAATCAATAAAATTTTAAGGATCTCCAAGAATATAAAAAATATATATATATCAACTGATTCATTTATTGAATTGTGTGTGGCAGATTTGATGATTATTTGCATAAGTTAAACCCAAAGTTTCACAACACTTTATAAACTGTATTGACTCAGTTGCAGTATATATTCCGTCAATAAGTTGATTTGATTGGTATTTTGAGAATATGAGGAAGTGAAATGAGGTGAAACAAAAGCTGCTCTGTAAGAAATGTCAGCATAGCAAAATTACATTTATACATTGATTATATATTGATTGCTCCCCGTCACTCAAACTAGCTTAAATGAGTTCAGTCACAGTTGCCTGTGACTGAACTCATTTAAGGACTCTGTACTTCTTTATTTCACTAACCTACTTTTCATTGTTTTTCTGTGAAATGCAATAAATCAAATAGAATTGGATTAAACCTAAAATAAATTTGGCAGAAACCAATTATTAGACACTTAAAGCAATTTACAACTCATTACCAATTTCTTTTTTTAATTCAAGAAAAAAGTGTCAAATACATGATCTTGTGAATTCCTCATGAAATTATGGTGTGAAGTTTATAAGGATATTTTTGCTTTTATTAAGGTACCAAATTGGCTGAAGTGTTAGTGTTAAATAAAGTGTTTTGTGGCATGTGTTCTTACACTCTGTGCTTTTAGTTCAATCCCACCAAAGTCAACTTTACCTTATATCCTTTTGGGGTTGATAAAAAGGTTACAATGCAGGTGATAGATTGGCAGAACTGCTAGAGTCATGGAAGAGATGCCTTATTATATCTATTCTAGCTCTTTGCATTATGACAACAATACCTGCGCTTTACTGTCTTGACCCAAGTCAGCAGCCTGACTTGGGAATCCTTTTACAGATCTGTATTGGAGAGGATTGTCCCCTTATCAGATGCACTCTTATTTTTCAACTTCCTGATTTACCAACATTATAACATGCTTCAGGTTGTCTTAGAAAAATTATTTTTATAGATATCTCTTGCACTCTCTTTATTTTTACCATAATACTAGTTAATACCTTCACTCATAGCTTTATTCAGCTGAAGTTGACATGGGGGTTAAGCAATAACACCACCAACAAGATGAAAGCCAAAGTTTATCCTGGTAGGATTTTAACTTGGAATGAGAGACCATATCATCATCTACAACAACAACAACCAGCTAAAAACAACTGCCAAATCCCCTTGAAATCACACCTTGTCATCTTACAAAAAAAATGCATCTGGCCAATGTAGTCCCAGTTATACAAAAAGACAGGATGATTATCACTAGAATGAATTTGTTCAAAGAGGGCTAACTTGAGGTTAAACAACAACTTTCAACTATTTTTGCATGTAATGCAATTGTTTTCTAGGCACTGCTTTAGCTTTAGTAACACTGTTATGCAGCTGCTAATGTCTCCAGTTTATGCACTATAATTATAATGTGCAATAACGACAAAGTTATTTGGTTGTTGTCTTTTCCCAACTCATTAGTTAAATTACTTTTACTTTATCAACTGTCAGATTATCAACAGATCCTCTCTTTCATTCTTACACTCACACACACACACACACCAGAACATCCTCGTACTTGACTTGTGAATTTATCTGTCAGCTGAACAGGTATATACATATTACTAGCAGTATCGCCCGGCGTTGCTCGGGTTTGTAAGGGAAATAACTATATTAGCATTTTTAGAGTTATAGCGAAAAAATAGCAAAAAAATGCATTAAAAATGGGGAAAAAAATGATGGTAAATTTTTTTTTAAATCGTAGACATTCTTAGAGAGTTACTTCCCTTATATAATAGCGAAAAAAATGCATTAAAATGGAAAAAAATGATGGTAAATTTTTTTTTAAATCGTAGACTCATCGTAGACGTGCGCTAATACCCAGAAGGGCTCGATATGAATCACGACTATAAGATACCCGGTTTTGGTTAAACTGCACCGCAAAATGTGAGAGTAGTTAGGAATCTAAATCGTAGGAGACAGACACACAACTTGACTTTTATATATAAAGATTAGACATCCTTTGACATCTCTAATGTTAAATTTGAGCAAACTTTTGTTTCTGCTTAATCCTCTTTTCCGATCCCTTTATAGTTATGCCTGGTTCCTTCATCCTTGATGAAGGAGCTTAAAACTATGCCAGTCACCCTAATTCATATTTAGCATCTCTGGAATTTTCTTTCATTCTGTTGTATATCATCTTTTATTTTTTACTTGTTTCAGTCTTTAAACTTTGGCCATGCTGGGACATCGCCTTGAAAAATTATTAGTCGAATGAATCAACCCCAGTACTTTTTTTTTAAAGCCTGGCACTTATTCTATCTCTTTTGCTGAACTGCTAGGTTCATCATCATCATCATTTAACGTCTGTTTTCCATGCTAGCATGGGTTGGTTGGTTGGACCTGGGTCTGGGAAGCCAGAAGGCTGCACCAGGCACCAGTCTGATCTGGCAGTGTTTCTACAGCTGGATGCCTTTCCTAATGCCAACCATTCTGTGAGTGTAGTGGGTGCTTTTTACTTGCCACTGGCACAGGGGCCAGATGAGGCTGGCAAACGGCCAGAATTGGTTGGTGCTTTTACGTGTCACCGACACAGACGCCAGTCAGGTGGCGCTGGCATCTGCCATGTTCGGACGGTGCTGTTAACGTGTCACCGGCACAGGTATCTTATGGAAACATAAACACACCAACACCGGTTGTCAAGCAGTGGTGGAGGACAAAATCACACACACCAGAGTTCTTTTCAGCTTTGACTATCAAATCCACTCACAAGGCTTTGGTTTGGCCAAGGCTGTTGTAGAAGACATTTGTCTAAGGTGTCATGCAGTGCAACTGAACCCAAGACCATGTGATTAGGACGCAAGCTTCTCATCACACAGCCACACCTGCACCTCTGGAAACAATTATTAAATAAAAATAGTTTTATAGACTGAAGTTATTTGTACTTATTTTCCCTGTATGTTTCACTAACCACCTATCAACATCATTTTTACTTGATTATCCCCTCTCTCTTTATCCTTTTCTTTCAAGCATATTCTTCAAATGCATATTATCAATGCTATGATTTAGAAAATGTACAGAGATGCACATACTGACACATATCCCACACCCACCTATATATTTCTTTTCTAACATGCTACTTGTATTAATATGTTTGCCACTAGCAAACATATTAGTCTTTCATACTATGAGAATCTATTAGTACAACTGCTCAACATTAGTATCTATTCATCATTATTCAATTTAATCACCTGGTCTGGCTGATTGGAGATGATCTGGGTTTAAACTATAAATTAATCACATTTTCTTAAGTGTATCTTTTACATATCTATTAATTTCTTAATTAATTTTCAATGAAATCTCCTTTCAGTAGCTTGTTTAATAATTTTTCATTACCTGAAATGTTTATATTAGCTATAAGAGTTTTTAATAATAACTTAGTCTTGGAGAAAACTCTGAAAGAACTTCAACCAAGGCAAGATAAATTTGTCATGTCATTTCAGTTTCTAATTGAAATTGTTCTACTTCTCTGACATCTTTAATGTTCCTGGGAAAACCACTTATATTTCATTAGAAGTTTATCGTCACTGTTCTGACAGAAGTGTGAAGTGTTTTAGAATTGCTAAAACAAGTTTTCCTTGTTTTAAAAAGGCTGGTGAATTGTACAGTTGGTATATATCATCAACATAATTTTACATGTACTTTCCATATTGATATGGATTGCACAGGTCATCATCATTATAATCTTACATCTTTCTATATTGGTATGATTTGGAGTGGTCATCATAGCCTCAGTTCTTCTTCTTCAGAGTTATTCCCCATCCAGACAGGTCAGGGTGCTACATCTTATTGTACATTTATTTTGGCTTGATTTCTCTGGTAAAATGCCCTTCCTAACACCAAATATTTTATGGAGTATATTGAAAGTACTTTTTGGTGGCACTAACATTAGAGAGGTTGTTTATCCTGCAATACTAAAGCGTTTATTCTACCCCAAGCTCTCTCAGTTCATACAAGGCATACATGGCTAAGAGATGAATAGAAGGGAAAGTGATGACAGAGAGTACTGGGGCAAATGAAAGAATATGAGTATGATAAGAGAAACAGTATTAAGAACAAGTCAGGTAGAAGAGGAAAGAGTAATGAGAGAGATATAGTCGAAGACAATTACATGCTGGTTGTTGGTAAAGAGATTCAATAGAGAGAAGCAGCACAATGTGATGAGGGAAAATTGAGTGAGGGAAAAAGACTGTGATTGAAAAGGGTGTAAAGTACATGTCTGGGAGAGAGAGAAGAACTTCAATGGAGATGAGTGTTAAACAACAATAGTGAGGGATGATGGAAAGCGAGAGTGGTGGCTGTCAATAGAAAGTAGTAAGAAGAGAGATACAGATAGTTAAGAAGGCTGATGACAAGGAATTTAAAATGCAGACAGTTGTAATGCCATCCCACATTATACAAGTGGTATAGTGCAATGAATAAGAGAATGGTTGAGTGACAGACAAGAGGAATCTGTTAAACAGAAGCTGTTCATAAGCCTACTATGTGGATGTTTATAATCTAAAAACTGATATAGTTAATGTTAGTGTTTTTATTTCCCATAAGTTAGCATTTTGATGAATAGAGTGGAATAAAATAAATACCAGATTGTAATAGGTACTGGGGTCATTATTATCTTGAAAGCAATCCCTAGAATGACAGCAGTTTACTGGCTGAAACCAGAAGAATGCAAGAATAAATATCTAGGAAATTAGTTGAGATTTATTTTTATCATTTGCTTTAAGATTTAATTCTTTGGGATGTGTGTGTGTGTGCATGCACATGCGACCTGTTTGTTTTATGTGTGTGTGTATTTTTAATATATGTTCATTATTAGTTGTAATTGGACAATTTACGTATATAAATACATATTTAAATTTATTACTTTTTGATGATGATATTGCCTTTTCTCCTGTTTTTAATCTATTTTTCACTCCATTTATGACAAATATATTTCTAACATGATGATGGAGTAACATTATATAATGTATTTCAATGTTTGTATACTGAACAAAGATAATTCACCACAAGCAAAAAATACACCGACTTGATGAAACAAAACAAAAAAAAAGTTTCTACTTTTTAATAGAAGAGCTTCTAAAACTTATACTGTCTCTATATCATTTTAATAGCATTTTATCAATTTTCTATTAAAGATCAATTGCATTTCATCAAAGTTCCTTGCTAAATATGGGACTATAATGAGGAGTTCATATATATATATAAAACACCATGGTTATATTTCTTTAAAATTTGTGTCAAAGATAGATAAGTATTTCAATAATATTTTTAATAAGCAAGTTTTGAAAATTAACTTTTGAAAAATGGAATGCAACCATTATTAAAAAAATTCATATTTTCAATATTTTCTCCATTGCTTCAATATGACTAAATAATTCTAAAGCACACACTAACAGATAACCCATTACAAATGGCACAGGCTATATGTGTAAAGAATATTTTTCAATAAAACGCAAAATGGTACTTGAGCTTCAGTTATGTGCAGTCAAGTGTTTAAATAGTAAGAGCTTCAGTTCCCATGATCTAAGAGGCAATAGGTTTCTAATAGAAAACTGTCTAGATTTGGCCACCTTTTTTAATTCAATACCTCTACTACTCATAGACATGTAATAGAGCACTCACAACTCTTGGAAACATTTTTTTTTCATGCTCATAATTGTCACAGCATGAAATACACTACCCATGTCAGTTGTAAGCTGTCGGGACATTGCATCCCTCAAAAATTTTATGCATCCTAAAATTTGCCAACTCTGCTCTTAATGTGCCTAAGTATGCTACTTTGTTCATGACTCTTTTAATGTTCACTTCTCTGTTTTCTTGCATCCCTCAAAAGTTCCATGCTTCCTAAAATTCACATACACTACTCTTGATGTACCTATATACCCTCTCCTCATTTTGTGTTTTATTCTGTACTAGCACTATGACTCAGCGTTGCCGGGTCATAATCCTGGTGCATGCATATACAGCTGCGTGCTTGCGCACATACACGCGAGTGCTGGCATTCAATTGGCGTATCAAGTTTTGGGCATTTTGATTGGGTTTTGGATAGAAAATTCACAAAAACGTCACTTCTATTGATTTTTTAATGGCTTTGCGGAGTGACTAGGGAAATGTAAGGATGTGCACGACCACCCTTGGATGGTTTTGAGTGACCATAGAAAGTGCGAGCCCTCTAACTGAAAAATTGTGGATTTGTATAAAGGACACGCACGCAGAGATTTTGCCATTTATATATAGAGAGATACTGAGCATGTACTTTTAGCTTTCCCTGCAGTCATTCTTTACTTGACTTATGGTTGCTTTCTGTCCCCTCTTTTAACCTTTTCCAATAAGTTGTAGCCCACTCGAGCATTGTGTATGTTTATCATCATTATTATTATGGCAATGAGCTAGCAGAATCAAGAGAGCATCAGACTAATTACTTAATGATAGTTATTCCAGCTTTTTACTTTCTAAGTTCAAATACCATTGAAGCCAACTTTGAATTTTATTCTTTCGGAGTTGATAAAATAAAATATCAGTCAAGTATTGAGGTTGATGCAATTGACTTGCCCACTCCCCTCAAAATTGTTGGTATGTGCCAAAATTAGAATTATTATTGTGTGTGCATGCATACACACACACATGTACACACACTAAGGCCATATTTGTGACACTGTCATGTGGTTAGTTAAAGAGAGAGGCAAGAAGAGTGTTAGGAGTGAGGGCTATGTGGTTAAATAATTAGTTGAAGGAATAGGTGGAAAGAGAGAGAAATAGAGATTGAACATACCTAACATTAGGTGGTATAGTTTAAAGGGAAGAGAGAAAGTATGTGTGTGTGTGTGTGTGTGTGTGTGTGTGTTTACTGAAGGGAACATGGTGTTAATGTATCTACCTATCCACATAGATAGATACATCAACAGATAGAAGACCAAAAGACGAATGGCTATGTATGCAATAGATTGCTAAACTAAAGTGAAATAACCTTAGCTACCAAATATCTGCATGAATGTTACTCTTTTATTTGTGTCAGCCAAATTCTGGGGCCATGCTGGGGCACTACCATAATTCGGTTTAGTATTTTTATTTATTTTTTTATTTGATTTAAATGCTTCTTTGTATTGCCATTGTGGACAGATACTAGCATTGACAGAAATAAAAGTAGACAGGTGGGCAGGTAGGCAGGCTGGCTAGTTAGTTGGTCAGTTAGTAGACAGACAGACAGACACTCACTCATACACCTGCATGTGTGTATTCCCTCACAAAATCATGCAACAATGAAACCTCCACCGATATACCTCAGTTGTTCAATCAACAGATCTACCTTCTCATTAAATTATATTGACTAAGTTGAAAGTAACAGCTATTTATACCTTTAATGCAAATCTCTGGCAGAGTCTGCATGACACAATGTGTGACAATGCCTAACACTTTGAACTACAAACACAGTCCATCCCGTGGGCTCCACACACCATTTCCATTTCCCCAATTCCTCTTCGAGGCTTGTGTCATCCTTATGGTAGCAACTGTCAAAGATGCCAAACAGTAAGACGTAGAACCTCATGACTGTAGTGTAAACATCTTAACCATTCAGCTTTGTCTGCGTGACACACATATGTATTCTTGAACAAAGGGGAAAGGAAAAAAAAAAGAGAGGGATGTGTGAGCCAATATACCAAACATAAGTAAATATCAATAGCTTTTGAAATTTTTATTATCTCTGGAAGTTTCTAAACAATGAACCCCATTTAACTTTTCACTTGCAGAAAAGTAAGAGAGAATGTAAAAGACACTTTATATACAGTCTCCTTCCACCATTATATTATAAATAGGATAGTGTATGCATTGTCTATTATATATTGTGTATACGTTATGTGTGTTTTGTGTGTTTGTTGTGCATATGTATATGTTGTTTTAAGTAGTGTGTGTGTGTATGCACATGTTGCTTGTCTCTGTTGTATGTGTATCTGTGTGTTGTACACATTGTATATTTTTCCTGTGTGTATGTTATATATATTTGTTGGTGTTGCATATGTGTGCTGTGTGTCATTTCTCAATCAATTGTTTTCATGTTCCCTGAAAAACAATTAACATTGTTTTTTGCGATAACCCTTTATGCAAAGGGCTTCAAAGACTTTTGGTACTGCCTTTTAATTCTAACTAAATAAAAAAAATGAAAACCAGACCCTCTGTATATTTAGCAATACTGTTATAATTGCAACACTATTTTTCTTTCTTTTATTATTAATTATAATAAGTGAAGGCACATGGCTTAGTAGTTAGAGTATTTGGCTTATAATTGTAAGGTTGTGAGTTCAATTCCCAGTGATATGTTCTATCTTTGTGCAAGATGCTTTATTTCACATTGTTCCAGTCCACTCAGCTGGCAAAAATTAGTAGTACCTGTATTTCAAAGGACCAGCTTTGTCACATTTGAATGTATGTTAAGGGTACACGTATCTGTGGAGTGCTCAGCCACTTGCCTGTTAATTTAACAAGCTAGCTGTTCTGTTGATCAGATGAACTAGAACCCTCATCATTGTAACTGATCCTCTCAGCTTCAGTTATATTACAAGGATCTCATTTACCTTCTATAGATTTACTAACCCTCAAAGATTTCTTTTCTTTGAAGGTTAGTAAATCCATAGCAAGTAACAGAGGAAGTCCCTTAGTTTTAAAGCTAAAAGGAAAAGAATTAGTTAACATGAAAGAAAGATCAGGTGATCTGCAGTTGTCCCATTCAGTCATCTTTGTTATTCTTAAGAGAAAGTAAAGAATCTCAGATTCAGTAATAGATTAGGTTACCATGCTATTGGTGGTGATAATAATAATAAAGAACTAACAAGAACTTGTTCATGAAATGGGGAAATTGTTGATACTGTGGATGGAAGATCACATATGAATCTATACCCATAAGCCTACTGAAAATACAACCTAAATCTGGGAGTATTTTCAAGACTTTGAAGGTATAAATAAGATAAATACCAGGAAAGCTTTCATGTAAGCAATAGATGGTTCAGTCACTTCAAAAAAGATACAATCTGCAAATTAAAGAAGAAATAACAGATGTTAATAACTTCATATAATAATGTATGAAAAAAAAAAAAAAAACATATAGTACAGTACACACTAGTAGTATATTTAAAGTCTATCCCCATTCCCATCTTCTCAAGAAAGGTCAAAATATGTAAGTCTTCCGAGTTTACATCCATATTGACTTGTATATAGTTGGTTGGATCAGAACTGGATCAAGACTGGGATAAGCAGGAGAGTCTCTCTTTTATACTTACACAAGGACAGCTTCTATAGGGCACCCCACTGCTTCTCTGGAAGGTGTATCTTGTGTGAAAAATTAATTTATATGGTTGCAACCCCACCTACTACACAGCAGAGTAGAACTAGGAAGAGGAAAGTAACCAGGTTTAATCCACCACACACTCTTGAAATTTCCATGAACATAGCGAGAAGTTTCCTAATATTGGTTTCAAATTTTGGCACAAGGTCAGCAATTTCAGGGGAGGGAATAAGTCACTATCTGTTTCTTTATTACCCACAAGGGGCTAAACATAGAGGGGGCAAACAAGGACAGACAAACGGATTAAGTCAATTACATCAACCCCAGTGTGTAACTGGTACTTAATTTATCGACCCCGAAAGGATGAAAGGCAAAGTCGACCTCGGCAGAATTTGAACCCAGAACGTATTGGCAGATGAGGAATAAGTCAATATCATCAACCCCATTGCTCAACTAGTACTTATTTTATCAACCTCAAAACGATGAGAGGCAATGTTAACCTTGAGGGATTTGAACTCAGAACATAAAGCTGGACAAAATGCTGCTAAGCGTTTTATCTGGCATGCTAATGATTCTGCCAGTTCATCACTTTGAAGTTCCTTAATGTTTATAAGACATCATTTCCTACCAACACAAAAATGCTATATACTCTTGAACTCCCACATCATTAAGGTCAGTAATTCCTATATGGACCACAGTGTAGCTTCCCAAATCAAACATTACAACAAACACATTCTTGTACAGTCACCACCACATCAGCCTGTAACTGTTGAAATCTGTCCACATATCCACTCAGGAAATCCTGCCTTTCTAAAGAAGTCAGATACCAAGTAACCAAAATACTTCATAATAATGAAAAGAATTTTACAGTTCTAATAGTGAACACTTTCAAGAGACACTTTCTTCAACATCACCACTCTTTTAGATAAAGGAACAATGAAAACTATATATCTGTCACAATTCATCTAGAACTCAGAGACCAATGAACGATAGCCAGGCAGCTCCTATGTTGTCACTCAATTTTATATAAGTAGCAACCAAATTTTCCTTAAATTTCACCCTAACATCTCAAACATACACATTGAATAATGTAGTCCAGGGTACACTTTACATTGAAAAAAAAAAATGGTATGGTCATAGTCTCAAGCTGAAGGTTAACCTGAAAATAAATGGTTACTCATATAATTTATGATTAAATGCCTTTCTGTTTTTCTTTCTTTCTCCCTTTTTCTTTTTCTCTTTTTTCTTTTTCTTTTCTGATAGAGATTTGCACATGAAGGATGTGCTACTACAATATAAGTTGACTATCTAGACACAATCTCTGTGATGGGCTATCACTGCAGTTCTCTATTAAATCCCACAGGATTGAGACTATTATTCACCAGCCAAGACCATTTTGCCAATCACCATCTAGAATACCCATACCAACTAGGAAAATGCTAATGTTCAACTAAATGGAGCATGCTCTGAATACTGCAGGCTTTAGGCAAGGCAAACTGTACATCATGATCACAAAATAGATTGATGCATTGTGTCTTGTATGCATGACCTATGGATCACATCATAAATCAAGCATACAAGACACAAATATTTTATCAGATACCTGTTTGTCATAGATCAGTTCAAGCATAAATAACCAAGACAACACAACACTGATAAAATTAATAATTGTGCAACTTTAGTGAAGAGTATAGTCAATTAAATTAACCATGGTAGTGATAATAGTGATTATAAAAGCAGTAGTTGTGAGTTCAAAGCTTGTTGCAAACATCATATCAAATAATGGTTTCAAATTTTGCACAAGGCCACAAAATTTGTGGGGAGAGGGTAAGTTGATTACATTCACCCCCCAGTACTCAACAAGTACTTACTTGTACTTGTGGCGACATTCACCCTGGGCGGGTTGAGTTGGCTTTTTCTACTCATGGAAGAAGTTTCATGGGAATATGTGGATTTCACAAGCGGTCCCCGACAATCCTGCATGTGGAGACATCCTGTTTGCCGCAGATTGTCCGCAGACGCAGGGACAGAATGACCGAGGAGCCGCCGGTTGCCGAAGCAGACTCTCTGAGGATTTTCACCAGAGCCCCGTCTGCCGGGTTTTGGCCCTAATACCACTCGGTGTCAGACCAATCCGCCTTGGGTGGCCCTACCAGGAACCGAAGTTCCTGACGTCATAGCTCTGACACTACCCGTTGCCAGCGTCCCCACCACGGTGAAGAGGGAATGGATTTTGGGGACTCAACAAGTACATATTTTATTGACTCCGAAAGGATGGAAGGTAAAGTCATCCTCAGCAGGATTTGAACTCAGAATGTAAAGATGGATGAAATGCTACTAAGCATTTTGCCCTGGATGCTTACGATTCTGCCAGCATACCACCTTGAACATCTTATTAAATAATACTGAGGCAAGACTCAGATTGTTTTTACTTCATTCACCAGAACTGAATATAAATCATGCTTACATAGACTCAATTGTTGATTGGTTTAGTGTTTGAAAGGGCATTTGCTAAACTGTGGGGATATACCATCCAATATGAGTCAGGAGTAGACATGTTAAAATTACCACTTTTCTTCCAAAATATAAGAAAATTTACATTATTTACATTGTTTATATTATTTACATTTGATGGATATTTGTCCTCATCATGTTTGTTGTTAACGTTTCAGCTGATATACCAAACGAAACGTTGTGTTAACAACAAACAAGATGAGGACAAATATCCGTTGATTGTAAATAATGTAAACAATGTAAATAATGTACATAATTCCTCATCTCTTAAATATAGAACTGTATAAGAAAATTTTGTTTTTTCCCTCTCTCTCTCTCTCATATGTGTGTGTGTGTGTACACACACGTACACACACACACACATGCATGCATATAATTTCCATATTAATTGTTAAACATCGAAATTATTGATTGTTAACTTGAAGTTAATTAAATTGCTTAGCCCCATGTAGGGCCTAATTGAACCAACCTGATCAAAGAGATTTCAACCATGAGTATCTCATACTTATTAGCAAACTACATTATACAACATGTTCTTTCCTGTCTTCTGCTCCCACACTCACTTTTAATGAAAAGATAGTAGTGTATGTTTGGATAGAGATTTGGCTGCTATTTCTAGCAGGTTGAGCAACAGTTTAGAAGTTTTCTCATTGATTTGTTTAATTAAACATTATATTATTTTGAAGAACTAATAATTACTGATGGTTAACCAGTTTTATCGCTATTCAGATATTTTTTTCCCTTCTTGTTCCCTGGATTAAAAACTCAATTTCTTTCATACGTGCATGTTTTGCTAAATTCAAAATGTATGACATTTGCAGAATTATATAGAAGCTAACCAATTCTCTTTTATCCTAATTTATGTTTTCAGTAAGAGATACAACATGGGAGATGCTGCTAGTGAGCTGGTGCTACGAGGTTATCGTAAGATAATACCTCCTCCCAATGGCCTACAGACACTGAAATACGCTTTTCCACATGTCGATAAATCTCTGGTGTACAGTATATGGATGGCGTGAGTTTTTATTTTCTTTCTCCTCCCCTTCCTTCTGCTAATTGGTGCTAGTAGTTTTAGTATGCTGTTTTTTTGCGTTCCAAGTTTATCCTCATCATTTGATTGCAATCAGCTATAACTGAAACCTTACTCAACTCAATATATATATATTATCAATCTTTTATCATAGAGGGCTCTGTATTATTATTTATCAGAAAGTAATAACAGAATTTATGATTCAACACGCAGTATTTATTGATGGATTTTATTTATTTATTCATTCATTTATTATGAAATAGTGAATGGTTGAAACAGTGTTTCATTTCATAGAATGCTCAATAATATATTCTGAAAATATTGTTAAGTTACTTTATATGAATATTGTGAAAGAAACAATGGCCCTGATAATCCAGCAGTTGTAGTGATGGTGGCAACGGTGATTGTGGTGGTGGTGGTGGTGGTGGTAGATAAAATTGACTAGCTTTGAGGTTAAGGTACTAGACTACTGCTGACCACATAATGAAACTTTAGAACAACCATTTTTTTAATGCTCTGTCCTTGAATAAGCTATGCTTACTTCCGTTGCTTGGCTGACAAAAACTGGTTCTACTCCTATTTCATGTGTAGTTAACTCTAAGATGGATTTCCACCTTTGAAAACATTTTCTCCAACAAGATCTACTCCAACCATTATAGAATGGATAAAAAAGAAAGAAATGGAGAACAGGAAGGAGTAAAAATGGCTATCAGTGTTAAAAAGAATTGGGAAATACATATAAAGAGAAGATATTGATTACTCTCAGTTCTGCTGGAATAAAAGTAATAATAACTTGCAATAATCATCACCATCATTTTCATTGCATGAACAAAGACAAGCCTCTATTACAAAAACAATGTTTTATGGTTGCAAGTTTGATTATGGATCACATGCTTTGCATGAAGTTTTCCTTTCCCTTCTAGGAATATTATTTAGTCAAAAATATCACGCCAATTAACATGTTTATTTGCAGTTACTGATTAACCTAGCACCATAAATGAAACTTTGTGTGGTGTAAGATTTTCACTTTCTCCTTTGTTAAATTTAACAAAAAAACTTGTTACTAGAACTGTTGTTGTTTTATAAGAAAAAATCTGTAAGTGGTGAAAATTGACCCAGTGTAGGTGTAACTCTCAATCATCTTTGTTTCCTAAATAATAAAAAGAATTTTTAAATCACATTCAACCATGAAAATTTGTTCTGATAATTGATCCTGTATAGTTTCGGTTTGAACTACAGAAAAGTATTATAACAGTATTATAACATAGCAGATGATGCATTTTTAAAGTATTGTTATAGCTTGATAGAAACTCCATAAGACGTACCCAGTGTATGCTATGGACACATAAGAGGTGCAGTAATATCAAAGGAAGGTTAACTGGGAAGATAGTTTTTGTGTGTGGACATCCACAGGAGTAATAAACACCAAAGATGTACAGAAAACAGATTCCATCACATGCCAGGGGGAAAAACTAGAAGTAGTTAATAGCTTCTGTCACCTAGGTGACCAAGTCAGTAGCTGGGGTGGATGCTCTGAGAACATAGCTGCTAGAATAAGAATAACCTGGGCAAGTTCAGGGAGCTCCTACCTCTGCTGGTAACAAAGGGCCTCTTACTCAGAGTGAAAGGTAGACTGTATGATGCATGTGTGCAAACAGCCATGCTACATGGTAGTGAAGCATAGGCTGTGACTGCATAGGCTTGAAAGAAATTAAACTAGTATGCTCCGCTGGATATGTAATGTCAGTGTACATATACAACAGAGTGTAAGCGCCCTGAGAGAAAAGTTGGACATAAGAAGCATCAGATGTGGTATACAAGAGAGACAACTGTGTTGGTATGGTCATATATTGCATGTGGATGAGGACAGCTGTGTGAAGAAGTGTCACACCCTAACAGTAGAAGGAACCTGTGAAAGAGGTAGACCCAGGAAGACCTGAGTGAGGTGATGAAACACAACCTTTGCACATTGGGCCTCACAGAGGTGATGACAAGCGACCGAGACCTTTGGAGATATGCTGTGATTGAGAAGACCCAACAAGTCAAGTCAGATCATAGCCTTGGCCATTGCCAATGTTGCATAACCGGCCCATTTAAAAGTACACTTCAATTGTCGGGCAATGTGCTGTGCTTGAGAAGACATGTTGAGTCAAGCAAAATCATAGTCATGACCAATGCCAATGCCGCCTGACTGGCACCCATACCAGTGGCACATAAAAAGTACCATTTGAGCGTAGTCAATGCCAGTACCACCTGACTGACTCTTGTGCCAGTGGTACATAAAAAGCACCCACTACACTCTCGGAGTGGTTGGTGTTAAGAAGAGCATCCAGCTATAGAAACATTGCCAGATCAGATTGGAAACTGGTGCAGCCTCTTGGCTTGCCACTCCTCAGTCAAACCATCCAACCCATTCCAACATGGAAAGCAGACGTTAAACGATGATGATGATCAAGGTCATGAGTATGATGATATAAAGTGTTTGAAGATATCATTCTATCTTAATATATAAAGTATTTGAAGATATCATTACAGCTTCATAAAGAATTCTTTTAAATCTGTATAATATGACCAAATATATTATGATCCAATACTACAGCATGATAAAGAATTTAAAAATCTCACAACAACTTTTAAATATTAAAGTTTGTAACTTTGATATTTGAAAACCATTTGAAAACCAAGATTTTCTGTTGCTTATCTGCTTCCATAACCCAATGATTGAAACTGAAAAGATAAAGTATTCTGCATGGTTATTTGATTAGGGTGTTGGATTATTGACTACATGTAATGGCTTCAAACACTTTGTTGCACCCTTATGGAAGACATATTGTTCTGCTTGCCATGATATGCTTTGCTGAGAATAAAGCTGAGTGGTTGGCAATCACAAGAGCATCCAGCTCTGTAAATATTTTCTCTAAGAATATGCAAACATCCAAACCCGATTAAAATTATTCAACTCATATCAGCATTCAAAGAATATAAAATAAAAACGATTAAAAACTGAACTATTAACAAGAAAATAATTTTGTACTACTTCATACTATCAGTTCATATTAACAATCATATGTATGTGCACATTTGGATGATTCAAAACACTTTAAAGTTGTGATTGCTTTATTATTGACAGGCTAATTTATACTTAATTCATCACAGGCCCACAGCCTACAAATATCCAGATAGCTTACTGTCAAAGGAAATACTGCTTCTATGCCACCCAAACAAAATAGTCACTTTAAACTTGTGGTGTGCTTAAAAAGAAAAAAAATTACAATTCTAGCTGAAATCTAGTTGAAATATCCAATTGGTTAGGTATTCATTGATCCGTATTGGTTTTACTGTCTTTTGGCGATATTTTTACTACCTATCTAATAAATCAATATTCCATCTATGAGACTGATAAATGTCATGTACATTGCATGATTGATTTTGTATATCCTGGTCTGTGGAAATATTTTAGCTAAATAGACTTTCAATGTTCACATGAATTCCACAGTGAATTAGGTTAATTTCATGTAAATCATATTGAAATTTTTTGTTTACAGAAGTTACCAAGTCTTCATATTCTAGAAGAAATTTCATAAGGAAAAAGATATAAGAAAGAGAATAAAAATAATGATTTAAAATTGTAACAGAATTTCTACAAATTTTTTGTTCTATATATGTTTTGTTCTGATTATTTTTAAACTTTCTGTGACAGTAACATATAAAAGATTTAGCATCTTAAAGCACAAAGTCTCCTCCTCCTCCTCCTTCTTGTTGTTGTTGTTGTTGTTCTTCTTCTTCTTCTTATTATTATTATTATTATTAAGGAGAAAATGTACAATAGTTGTAGTGTTTAACACTGAGGTATTTGTGATATGAAAACATCTTGATTTTCAGCTTTATTGTTTGAACTAACTTATATTTCTCACACTGGCACAAAGCTATGCATTTATAGAGGCTAGATCTAATCAAATGAAACCGATTTGATCCTCAGTTCATGCCTGATACTTATTTTATCACTCATAGAAGGAACGAAAGATAAAACCCAACCTCATCAGTTCTATGATTAGATTAAATCTCACTTCCATCCTTTGCTGTTGTTTGTATCCCATTTGTAGCTTCAAACATGAGAGTAAACAAGAATAACAGCTTGGTGCTGGAGGATTGAGAGGCTTTTTAAAACAGATTCTCTCTCCCTTTCTCCCTCCGTCCCCTAACCATCTGGTTGGAGAGAGAGTATGTGTGTGTGCTTGTGGGAGGGGTTGAAGTGAGAAAAACGTTTTTGTTATGAATGAATAAATAACAGGATCAGATATAGAAATCAATACCCCAGTGTACCTTATGTATTGATACTTCAGTGAGTTTCCTTAATGACTATTAAACAAGCGATATATCCCTATAATGTCTATATATTTACATCATCATTTTTATTGACTCTTAATTAGATTTTGTCATGCTATCTGCCTTGAAATATGCCAACACTAACTTAACTATTGTTTTTGATACAGCTAACATCTTTGCAGTTAACCTCAGTGAATTATTTTTTTTTTTAAATATGCTAATTTTTCACATCATTTCATATAATATTGATCATTGTCTTAATGATTCTCTCATCACTACTATGATAAGCATGGTAAAGACTATACTTTGCTGTACTACCGAAACATGTCCTGAATTGTCTCATATATCTGCTGAGCTAATGTCGCCTTTTCTTTGCCTCATAAATATTTGTAATTAATTTTTTTATGCTCATTACATTGAAAATGTTAACATTAACTTGAGTATACTTATTAATTTTAGCTAGAGCTAGGAAAGAGCAGTCAAATTTAGAAATTAACCTTATTCTTTTAGCTTTCAACTTTACCTTTTAATAATTGATCATATTTTTAAAATTTTATCTATCAATGTTTCTATGTTATACAAATTGTGTGTGTATGTGTGAGTTTGTGTGTATACAGAAACATTTTGAAACAAATGTCTCTGTCACAACCTATATCAATATTATTTATTTGTGTAACTTCTGCCATTCATTCTTCTGGGATCAATAAAATATAGTACTAGTCAATGGCATCAACTAATCCCACCCACCAAAATTGCTGGCCTTCTGCCAAAATGCAAAACAATTATCATCATCGTCA
Source organism: Octopus sinensis (assembly GCF_006345805.1). Taxonomy (NCBI): domain Eukaryota; kingdom Metazoa; phylum Mollusca; class Cephalopoda; order Octopoda; family Octopodidae; genus Octopus; species Octopus sinensis. The sequence goes on from NC_042997.1 coordinate 176,240,109, forward strand.
TTATCCTCATCACTATTATTATTATTATTTACTTTTAATCTACATCTTTGTTACAGTCACTTGTGGAGATACACCCAGTGTCTTGGGGCGAGTGAAGGATAAGAGATGTTAGCTGTATCAAAAACAATAGTTAAGTTAGTGTTGGCATATTTCAAGGCAGATAGCATGACAAAATCTAATTAAGAGTCAATAAAAATGATGTAAATATATAGACATTATAGGGATATATCGCTTGTTTAATAGTCATTAAGGAAACTCACTGAAGTATCAATACATAAGGTACACTGGGGTATTGATTTCTATATCTGATCCTGTTATTTATTCATTCATAACAAAAACGTTTTTCTCACTTCAACACAGACATTTAAATGGATAGGGTTTTTCTAAGGATGTGGGCTATACTTGTCAGCACAATCTTTTGGATTTCTCTGAGACATGGTTCTCCTGGGATCTTATCTAGATGTTTCTGACATCCCTTTTTATCATACCTAGAGCACCTACAATAGCAGAAACAGTTCTTGTTTTAAGATGCCACATCTTTTGGGTTTTTAATTTCTAGGTCATTATTATTATTATTATTATTATTCAACATTTGGTAGTTTCAGGCAAATTTCTACTGCATCACCTGTGACACCTCCATGTTGCTGGAATGTGTGCAGCATTGTGTGTTCTTTTGGTTGTTGGGAGTGTGCAAACGCTTCCCATTATTGTATTGCATCAGTTTCTTTTTTTAATGGGGGTGTAGTACAGCTTTTTGCTGTATTAATGTTTGTATTATGTGTTGTGTGTGTAGTGTGTTGGGTATTCGACCTGCTGGTGGTAGTTTATTTCATTGAATATTTGCTATATAGAGTGTGTCTTGTGTTTGTGGGTTGTTTTGTGTAGGTTGTATTATTGAATTGATAATGTCTTGCATAGGATGTGGGCTATTCTCTAGCAGGGCTGTTTTTTGAATAGGTGTAGTGCTGAGAATCCAGGTATAGCTTCTATGTTTTTGTTCATATGTTTTTTTTATCATGCCCAATGTTCCAATTATTACTTGAATTGTTTTCACCTTCATACCCCACATCTTGAATATTTCAATTTCAAGGTCTCAGTACTTTGACAATTTCTCCACTTCTTTTTGCATAATATTTTGGTCAGAAGGAACTGCAATGTCTATCAGTAAGCAAGTGTTTTTTTTTTTTTTCCCCCAGTCATTGATTATTGTCTAGGAAATTAGCTTTTATTTCTTTGCTGGTTTGAACAAGCATATTCCAGATTATTGTGGCTTAGTCATTGTATTGTACCTTGTTTGGCACATGTTTATACTATTTATTGTCAGTTTTTATGTTGTAGTGTTGGCATATAGTCCAGTGGGTATAACTACTTACTCAGTCATGTCTGTATATACATATTCAAATTTGGCATGCACTAGACAGCCAGAGATGATGTGGTTAACTGATTTATTGTGTTGGTTGAACATTCTGCATTTGGTGTTAGGGCCTGTTTTCAATATTTTGCTTTTATAGTTGTTGGTAGTCAGACACTGGTTTTGTGCAGTGAGAATCAGTCCCTCCATTTCGGCTTTTAGTCCTGAGCTTTTGAGCCATTGTTTGCTTTTACTTAGGCTCACTTCTCTGTCAAGCCTTGCAGAGTATTGGCCATGGAGTGACTTTTCTCTCAATTATTATTATTATTATTTCTCAGAGTTCTCACTCTTGTTTGCTCTGCTTGATTCTGTAAGAGTGGACAGCAACCTGTTGTCAGATGTCTCACAGGGTCTCTTTCCACAAATTATTAGCTTTGATATCGAGATGTTAACTTATTGGGCAAGACACTCAACACCCAAGCACCAACCTCAAAGCCCTAACTGTCCCCAATCAAGCAGTTTTTTGGGGGCCTGCTCTGCTCTCATGTCAATTCCAGTTTCTCCAACATATTTCTCGAACCTGGTTGTTAGTGTTCTGAGTGCCCCTACACCTACTCGGATAACTCTCCTCATTGCCCACATTCTTACAATTTCACCTTTTAGTAGTCTGTATTCTCCACCTTTTCCAGTTCTTTGTCATCTACATGGGCATCTTCATGTATGACAATAACTATGATTTTGGTTTCCTTTTTCCCTTTCATCCACCATATCAATGTCTGGTCTCTGAGCATTGTTTAGGGAGTCACACTGGATTGTAAAATCCCACAGAATCTTATATTCATTGTCTTCAGTGATGCCCTCTGGTTCATGTTTGTACCGTTTCTGTGCTGTGCCCATTATTATCACTGTTGTTATAATAAGGCAGCAAGAAGCAGGATCATTAGCATGCCAGGCAAAATGCTTAGTGGCATTTTGTCTGTCCTTATGTTCTGAGTTCAAATTCTGCTGAGGTCAACTTTGCCTGTCACCCTTTCGAGGTCAATAAATTAAGAGCCAGTGAAACACTGGGGTCAATGTAATCCACTCGTCTCCTCCCCCAAATATCAGGCCCTGTGCCTTTAGTTGAAAGGATTATTATTATTATTATTATTATAAGGTAGCAAGCTAACATGATCATTAGCATGCCAGGTGAAATGCTTATTGGTATTTCATTTGTCCTTATGTTCTGAGTCCAAATTCTGCCAAGGTCGACTTTGCCTTTCAACCTTTTGGGGGTCAATAAATTAAATACCAGTGAAACACTGGAGTCGATGTAATTGATTATCCCTCCTGCTCCAAATTTCAGGCCTTGTGCCTTTAGTAGAAAGGATTATTATTATTATAAGATAGCGAGCTGATAGAATCATTATCAGGTTAAACAAAATGCTTAGTAGTATTTTGTGTTGTGTGTTCTGAATTCAAATTCCTCTGAGGTCAGCTTTGCCTTTCATCTTTTCAGGGTCAATAAAATAAGTACCAGTTGTAATTGACTTTCCTACTCCCTGAATTTGCTGGCCTTGTGCCAAAATTTGAAACATTATTATTATTATTTTTATTAGTAGTAGTATTATGAAAGTGGTGAACTAGCAGAATCATTATCATGTTTGACAAAATGTTTCATCACATTTCTTCCAGCTTTATATGTTCTGAGTTCATATTCTGCTGAAGTCAACTATGCTTTTCATCCTTTTGGGAGTTTGATAAAATAAGTACCAGTTGAGCGCTGCAGTCAATGTAGTCCACTAGCCCCCTTCTCCCAAATTTCAGGCCTTGTACTTATAGTAGAAAGAGATTATTATTTACTTTTAATCTGTATTTTTGTTACAGTTTGACTGAAAGCTTGGGGAGGGGAGGTAATGAAATATCTTTATGCAATACATGACAGACTTTTAAATGGATAAGGTTTTTCTAAGGATGTGGGCAGTACTTGTCATCACAATCCTTTAGATTTCTCTGAGACATGGTTCTCCTGGGATCTTATCTAGATGTTTCTGTCATCCCTTTTTTATCATACCTGGAGCACCTACAATAACAGGAACAGTTCTCGTTTTAAGATGCCACAGCTTTTGTATTTCAATTTCCAGGTCCTTATATTTACTTAGTTTGTCAAATTCCTTGACATATATATTTTTATCATTTACTTCTGTAAGTCTACAAGTATTTTCTTCCTTGTCTTTAATAATTATGTCTGGTCAGTTAGCCTGAATCATTCTGTCAGTATTGACTTGAAAATCCCAGAGGATAGAGACATTTTTACCTTCAATGACTGGCTCAGGATGATGTTCGTACCAGTAAGCAGGAATGCTGATTTTGTAGTGTTTACATATTTTCCAATGTAAATACTGTCCTTCCCTATCGTGGCAATTTTTATGTTCATTTGGTGTCAGCACAGGACATTCCGAGACGAGATGGTCTATTGTTTCATCAAAAGTATTGCAGAATCTGCATTTAGGGTCAGAACCGTGTTGAAGAATGTTAGCCTGGTAGTTTTTTGTGATCAAGCTTTGATATTGTACTACTAATATGAAACCTTCAGTCTCTGCTTTCAGTCCTGAACCTCTCAGCCACTGATGGTTTGTTGCTTGGTCTACATCAGCATTTCGACTTTGAAGTATATACTGTCCATGCAGAAACTTCTGGCTCCATCACTCTTCAATTTGTTTCTGCCTGTTCTTTTTTGCAGTCTTCTTGATCCATTTTGCTTGTTTTGTGGCAGTGGTTTCAGGTTCTTCAACTATTTCAGGGTTAATGCTAAGTTCCCTTGCAAATTTGCAAGCTTCCTTGACAATTGAATGTGATTTTTTGCTGCTTTCGTGTTTGCACACAAGTTGCAGCATCCAGTCTTCTGTACTAGATACCAATCAATGAAGAGTGTGCTTGTGAGTACAGTGTATAAGTGACCTTAACCCATAATCAAATAACAGCCACATAACACTACATCTATTAGTCATCAAACAACTTGTGCTAATGTGAATGTTTTTATACATTCAGCAACTGCCATAAGCTGAATAAAGGAAGGATTTGGAAAGAGCAATGCTAATGTGGAATTCTGTATTAAATTGGGAATAACTTTTATGAAGACCTTTCTAATGCTGCTACAGCCCTATATGAAGGATTGGGCTGTATACAATGTTACAAGTGGTTTCAGCGTTTCAAATTGGTAAGATGATGAAAATCAAAGGAAAATCCTAAATCTAGACAAACTTTCATGAAGACAGATGATCACATTGCAAAAATGTGGGCTGTAGTTTTTTTGGAAATGTCACTTACTGGAAAGTTTGTGCTATACATGTTACCACAAAATTTGCCTTATCAGCAGATATATGAACAAAAACAGTTCTGAGTCAAAGTCAGTTCGGAGCCTTTTGATTGCTCAAATAAAGATGAAAATTTTTTTGAAAAGGGTGACAAAATGTAGGTGTAGGATTAGGATCCTGAAACAAAAAGGCCGGGGCCAATTTCAAATAATAGAAAAGATCAAAATAACTTTGCTATTGTGGAGGTCTTATAGCACAGTTCTACCTGCATCATTCCTCTTCCCCCATTATTTCTAGGTAGGTACAGACAATCAGCATCTGCTTTTGGGTGGTGCATGTTCTTAGAAGTTAGTATTTTTCTTGTCTTCCTATCCAGGGGTTGGAGCTCTGTAAGATTCCAGTTAATGATGTTTTATTATTATTATTATTATTATTATTATCATCAATATCATTATTATTATTCTCATTATCATTAAGGTAGCAAGCTAGCAGAATCATTATCATGTTTGACAAAATGCTTAGTGCCATTTCTACCAACTTTACGTTCTGAGTTCAAATTCCAGTGAGGTTAATTTTGCCTTTCATCTGTTCGGAGTCGATAAAAAGAAGTACTTTTTGAGCACCAAGATCCATGTAATCACTCATCCTCCTCCTCCCATAATTTCAAGTCTTGTCCCTATAGTAGAAAGAATTATTATTATAATCTGTTGTGTCTGGGGTGAGTCATTCTCTTTTAGTACCTTATTATTTAACACACTCACTGGTAAAATTTCCACTTATTTCGTCTTTTTATTTTCCTAAAATTTTCATTGCAAGATGCGACGAAAATTTTAGGAAAATAAAAAGACGAAATAAGTGGAAATTTTACCGGTGAGTATGTTAAATAATAAGGTACTAAAAGAGAATGACTCTCCCAGACACAACAGAATATGCTTCAACACACGAACTCATATAAAGAATCTTGCAAACCAAATCCAAAAACGAAATTATTATTATAAATTATTTTAAAAATCATCATTATCATCATTACCTTTTTCTTTTTAATCATTCCATTCTAGATAAGTCCCCATACTCTATGTTCATGTTTGTATTGTCCCCCTCATCTGTCACCCTGGTGGCAAATAAAAGGAATTATCATATCATCATCATCATTATTGATATTATTATTATTATTATTATTCATTTCAGAGCCAATCAAGACCGCTCAAAAGCAGAGGCTCGATTGATCCAGCTTGGTTATTTTCCTTTTATCAACCGTGCAAACACAGGAAACAGAGGTTCTTATCATAATTCGTCAAACACTTCACCGCACAGGCACCAACAAAGAAGCCATGGTGGTGGTTCAAGAGAACATTCTCCACACAGTAGAAATGCTGCAAATCTGTCTCCACACCATTCTAGTTCACCAAATCGCTCCCCAAGACAACTCTCTCCAAAGACATCTCTTTCACCAAGCAAATCCTCTTCCCCCAGAAGAAGTCCATCTCCATCTGCTCAACTTGCAGCAGCTTCAGGTCCCAGTGAAGCAGAAAAAGAAAGGTGTAAGTGCTACTGTTTTGTTGTTGCTGTTTTTTTTATTCTATATCTTTTGGATAAAAAATGTTAAGGACCTCTCTACAGATTTTCCATATAAATTATAGCATAGAAATTATAGAAATTTTTGTAATGGTTGCATAACAAAATACTGTGTCCCTACAAGTCATTAGTAAAAAAGGCTGTCTAATAAAAGAATAATCACAAGTCAGTTGGGGCTTGATTTTAGACTTTCCTATCACCTACCAATTTGGTGGTTTCATTCTTAGCCACAGGAGTCACCCATGCAATAGCAAACCAATTTACTATGTCAAACTGGATGGTCAAACTGACCATCCAGTATGTCAAACCAATTTGGTTTAATATACATATTAATAGTTTTCTGTAAAGTGTCAGCCTCTTGTACCAATATCCAGCAACTATTAAGTCTCTTCCAGGTGCTTTCCCGATATGCAATTTGCCTACAGCAAACAGTGAAAGTTTCAGTTTCTGGGTCTCTTGTGTATGTTTCACTGTCAATGTTAGTACAATATTCACTCCTAACTGCATTTAGCCTTGATGTAATTAGGTTGAAATCCCTCTTTCATTCCATATTTTAGACCAGAATGATTCAAGATCTTGAAAGGGAGCTTTCTTAACAGTTCTATTTTCCTTCCTCATCTGTCTGGATAATGCCTATGAATTGTATCAAACTTGTGATTTATACTGGTTCAGTCAAAAATTTCCTAAAGTAGTGGAGTTTTCACTCAGCTTCTTGAGTTCATACTTTAGAGTAATTAGATTTCCTTCACAAGCTTGGTGTGAAGCGTCACCATGTTTTGTTAATTTATGCCTCAAATATTTAATTGGTGAGGTGTAGACTCGTTATTTCCCTTACATTTTATTGCCAATAATTGTGGTTAATCATCCAATATGGCAGTATAGAATGTTGATGTTTTCTTCAAGGTTTGTTTTCCATCTAGGTTGCTTCCATTTAGTAATTCATTACCATAAATACTGCAGATTTCTGTTTGGTGTTCTTTAAAAGTGATAGCAGCTGTGTATATGAGGGTACTGATATTTTAGTAATTAAAATCACATCCATGCTGACTAATACCTTCTTATTAAATTTGGGTGACAGAAACTACAGCCTTTAACACACACACACACACACACACACACACACATATGTATACATAAAGTAATACATACTACAGATGTTAATGATGGGCACATAAATTCATCATCATCATCATCGTTTAATGTCCGCTAGCATGGAGAACGGACATTAAACGATGATGATGATGATGAATTCTATGTGCCCATCATTAACATCTGTAGTATGTATTACTTTATGCATACATATGTGTGTGTGTGTGTTAAAGGCTGTAGTTTCTGTCACCCAAATTTAATCACAAGATATTAGTCAGCATGAAGCTGTTGTAGAAGGTACCTACCCAAGGTGCCATACAGTGGGACTGAACCTGAAACCACATGGTTACAAAGCAAACTTTTTAACCGCATAGTCACATCTATACATATAGATATATGTGCATGCCCACACAGACATGCACATATGCACATGCAACTTAGTTGTAAGTCACATCAGTATTACATATATTACTAGTTAAATGCTGCTTTAATTATGGTGCATGTGATATTTATTTTATACACATGATATCTATATTTTTCTTTTCCTCTCACTCTTTCTCTTGTACTTCCTCTCTCATATTTTCTCTTCCTTTCACGTCTTTTATTACTTTCCATTCCTTTGCTTCCTCTCTCACCAGTGACAGCTTGTGTATAGGAACTGTGGGACTACAGCACCCCCTATTTCCACTTGATATTATCAATAACATTCAATATAATGAGTCCTTTTTTTCTTTAATTCTTTCTTTATACTTGTACATTATATAATCTTTAAGCTTAATGTCAGTAGCCATCCCCTAGTTTATAAAAAAAGTCCTTGTTAGAACTGTGTACTTCGCAGTTCCAGCGACACAATGTTTGGCGGTTGTGCGCATGCTCACATGTCTGAGATAGGAAGCTTCACACTAGGGAGAGAGAGCACTGTGTGAACAACAGTGCCGGATGAAAGGTAGTGTTTCTTTTTGACCCTGCTTGTGTTGTGCTTAAAAACATGTTTATATTCTTGAATGTGATAAAGTGTAGAATTAGATTATTATCCTGCTTCCAGCTTCAGTGTTGCTGCCAGGAACTGAAAAATAGGGCACATTTCCCCTACTTATTTTGTGATTTAGGGGAGATTTTTGAAAAACAAGGGGGAATTTGTGGTGGTATTCAATGAACAAATTAAACACTACTCAGCAGTGGCTAAAACGTGAACCAATCAAGTTTATGTATAAATCTTCTTTTTATGTTTGTTTCCTTTTACACAATATTAAAACAACAGCTAAAAATTTTTTAAAGCAGCAAAAATTTTATCTACGAGCTGCCACTGTCTCTCACCCACTCTTCCCTTTTCTTCTCTTGCTGTTACTTCATTTTATTCTCTCAGTATCTATTCTTATTTCTGTCAAATTAACACACATCCAAAATAATGAAATACCCTTTTTTTTCTTTCTTTTTGTACATAACTTTCTTCTATGTTATTTTTTTAATAAATTTCTTCTTTTTTTTTTAATTATTTTTTCCATCCCTGTCAGTAATTGAGAAGCTTGTCTCACAGTTTCCCCAGCAACCAAGGACTGTTATTGCTGCTGCTCTTGATGTTTGTAGCTACAATGAAGTACAAACAACAGCAGTGCTGCAGGCCTCTGAAAGTGATGACCGGTAAGTTAAAGAATGAAGTGAGATTTATGCTTCTTTCTCACCACCACCACTATGATACTTTATTATTAACCCTTTCGTTACTATATTTATTTTGAGATGCTCTGTGTTTCTTTCAATTATTTTAAATATAACAAAGAATTTAGTAAAATAACTTAGTTATCATTAAACAAGTGTTAGGAACATAAATTGCGACTAAGGTTTCATCATCATCATCATCATCATCATTTAGCGTCCGTTTTCCATGCTAGCATGGGTTGGACGGTTCTACTGGGGTCTGTGAAGCCAGAAGGCTTCATCAGGCCCAGTCAAATCTGGCAGTGTTTCTACGGCTGGATGCCCTTCCTAACGCCAACCACTCCGTGAGTGTAGTGGGTGCTTTTTACGTGCCACCCGCACTGGTGCCAGACAGAGCTGGCAAACGGCCACGAACGGATGGTGCTTTTTATGTGCCACCGGCACGAGGGCCAGGCGAGGCTGGCAACGGACACGAAACGGGGCGGTGCTGGCAACGGTCGCGAAACGGAAAGTTCTCTTACATGCCACCGGCACTGGTAACACATCTGCAATTTCCATTGATCGATTTCGATTCTGATCCTCACTTGCCTCAATGGGTCTTCACAAGCAGAGTTTCGACATGCCACCGGCACTGGTAGCACATCCGCAATTTCCATTGATCGATTTCGATTCTGATCCTCACTTGCCTCAACACGTCTTCACAAGTAGAGTTTTGTGTCCCAAGAAGGGAAGGTATGCATACGTAGGCTGGCTCCATCCCATGTAGAAGGCCACGGGTTGTGGACTCACTTGTCCTGCCGGGTCTTCTCGCGCACAGCACACTTCCAGAGGTCTCGGTCTCTAGTCATTTCCTCAGTGAGACCTAAAGTTCGAAGGTCGTGCTTCACCACCTCGTCCCAGGTTTTCCTGGGTCTGCCTCTTCCACAGGTTCCCTCAACCGCTAGGGTGTGGCACTTTTTCACACAACTATCTTCATCCATTCTCGCCACATGACCATACCAGCGCAAACGTCTCTCTTGCACACCACCAACTGCTTCTTAGGTCCAGCTTTTCTCTCAAGGTACTTACACTCTGCCGAGTGTGAGTACCAGCATTACACATCCATCGGAGCATACTGGCTTCATTTCTAGCGAGCTTACGCATATCCTCAGCAGTCACGGCCCATGTTTCACTGCCATGTAGCATGGCTGTTCGTACACACGCATCATACAGTCTGCCTTTCACTCTGTGCGAGAGGCCTTTTGTCACCAGCAGAGGTAAGAGCTCTCTGAACTTTGCCCAAGCTATTCTTACTCTAGCAGTTACACTTTCAGCACACCCACCCCCGCTGCTGACTTGGTCACCTAGGTAACGGAAACTATCAACTATTTCTAGTTTTTCTCCCTGGAAAGTGACGGAAGTTGGTCTCAGAGCATTTTCAGTGTTTATTGTTCCTGAGCATCTGCCACATACAAAAACCATCTTCCTAGTTAGCCTTCCTTTGACATTGCTGCATCTCTTATGTGTCCATAGCTTACACTTGGTGCATCTTATAGAGTTTCTACCTACACCTTTTCTACAGATCGAGCAGGGCCATCTACCTGAAGGTGTTTGTGATTTGTCTACCTTCCTACTGATTACGACTTTGGTTTTAGCTAGATTGACTCTGAGGCCCTTCGATTCTAATCCTTGTTTCCACACCTGAAACTTCTCCTCCAGTTCTGATAGCGACTCAGCAATTAGAGCAAGGTCATCAGCATAGAGGAGCTCCCAAGGGCATCCTGTCTTGAATTCCTCCGTTATTGCCTGGAGGACTATGATAAATAGGAGGGGGCTGAGTACTGAGCCTTGGTGGACCCCTACCTCTACCCGGAATTCTTCACTGTACTCATTTCCAACCCTCACCCTACTAGCGGCGTCCCTATACATGGCCCGCACAGCTCTCACTAACCATTCATCTATCCCTAGTTTTCTCATTGCCCACCAGATAAGGGATCGGGGGACCCTGTCGAAGGCTTTCTCCATGTCAACAAAAGCCAGGTACAGGGGCTTATCTTTGGCTAGGTATTTCTCCTGCAGCTGCCTTACCAGGAATATAGCATCAGTAGTACTTTTCCTGGCACAAACCCAAACTGCATCTCATCTAAACTAACTCTCTCTCTAATTAGTTGGGCTATGACCCTCTCCGTAACCTTCATCACCTGGTCCAACAGCTTGATACCTCTGTAGTTATTTGTATCTAGGGCATCACCTTTACCTTTGTAGCAGTTGACTATTATACTGCTACACCAGTCATTGGGTATGACCCCTTTGTGTATCACCTGATTAACTATATGGGTGACTAGGCTATAGCCGACACTACCAGACATTTTGAGCATCTCTGCAGTGATTCCTGATGGGCCTGGGGCTTTCCCTGTCTTCATGCTTCTAATTGCCTTAGCTACCACAGAACTATCAACTCGGATAGCTGGTCCCTCTGTTGGGTCAACATTCGGCAGACTCTCTTTATCCCATTCATTTTCTTCATTCAGCAACCTTTCATAGTGGCATCTCCAAACCTCTCTCTTCGCATCCTCATTTAGCGCAAGTGAACCATCTTCCATGCGAACACACTTCTCTCCTACCACATCACGATTCTCTCTCAAACACTGTCTTGCAACACGAAACACCTCCAGTCTTTGGTCCTCACGGCGCAGAACATTGGCAAATTTTTTCTTATCTGCTTCCCCTCTGGCTAAATAAACCTGTCTCCTAGCTTCTCTTTTGGCAGTCTGATACAATTCCCTGCTACCCCCATTTTTCCAGACCTTCCAAGCCTGTCTCTTTTCTCTAATAGCCCTGTCTACAATATTGTTCCACCACCACGTTATTCTAGGTCGAGAGGGGACTTTGCACCAGCCACAGATCTGGTCAGTGGCTCTCAGCAGGTTGTCCCTTAGAAACGTCCAGCTGTCTTCTACCCCCTGTGATGCTCTATCCCCTTCTACTTCGTCAGAGGCTTCAAGTAATATGTCCCTAAATCTCTGTCCATTTGCAGGATCTTTAAGCTTCCAGATCCTTCTTCTCCATATTTGTCGTCTTCTGGTTGTCCTCCTAGTCCTGATCCTAAAGTCACTAACTACCAGTCTATGTTGTGGGGTACATTCTTCACCTGGGAAGGTTTTGGCATTTATAAGCAGCCATCTCTCCCTTTGCCTTGTAAGGATGTAGTCAATTTGGCTGGTATGTTGGCCCGATTGGTAAGTGACTAGGTGGCTGGTAGGTTTCCTGAAGTTAGTGTTGCAAATCATAAGATTATTTGCATCGCAGAACTCCAGCAGCCTGGTTCCCTCCTCGTTGCGGGAGCCATAGCCATAGCCTCCATGTACGCCATGGAAGCCCCCAGCATGTCGTCCAACGTGACCATTGAAGTCACCAGCCACAAAGATAAGGTCTCTGTCGTTCGTCAATGAGGTAGTCTGCAGTAGAGTGTCATAGAATCGGTCTTTCTGTCCATCGGGTAGCCCCGACTGAGGAGCATAGGCTGATATAATGGTTGCTAAACTATGATGAAGCACTAATCTAATCTTAAGTATTCTGTCACTTACTCTGATTACCTCAATTACTTTATCTACCCATTTCTCAGCGATAAGTATACCCACGCCACCAACCCCGTCAGTGTTCCCTGCCCAGAAAATCTTGTACCTGCGTTCCTTGCCTGTGAGGAACCTAGCTGATCCTCCTCTCCACCTTATTTCTTGCATGCAACATATATCCACACATCTCCGTTCAAGCATCTCGACTATCTCACCAGACCTACCTTTCAGAGTGCCAACGTTGAGGGTGCCAACCCTGAGGGTGTGGAAGGCATGGGCTCTAGAGACCCTGGGACGGTGGACAGTAGCTTCGTGTACCTGAAAAGAAAGCTCGCATTTGGCAGAATTCATGTGCAAGAAATGAAGTAGTAAAGTAGCCTTCAGTACAACCTGCATAACGCTAGCCTTTCATATTTTGCACTGTATGAACATTACCTTACATAGGTCGAGACTAGGGGTAGGGAGGGGTATGGATGGTGAGAGCATTTGCAGTCTTCATGGGAAGCAACCCCGGAATGGAAGAGAATAGGAACTTCCGGCATGCGTGGTGGGGGTGGGAGGGCGGGTGCACCGTAGCTGAGTAAAGAGGTTCTGTTAATCGTGAGCTAGCAAATGGGTTTGTATGAATCGGGAGACAATACTAATTGAAAAATTGAAAAAATTGAAAAATCAGAGTGGCTATGAACCTGGAGACAAGTCTAAACGAAAAAAAAAATGTTTGAGCTAGACAGGGTAATGAGGGAATACTGAAAGAATGAGTGACAATACAATGAGATGGAAATTGAAGAATAGAGAAAGAATAAGGATAAGTGCAAGAAAGAAGGTAGTCGTAGCGAGGTTGGACGATTCACTTAACTTTTAGCCATTCATGATCTGTGCGTATTCTTTAGATATTTTGAAGCGAGTGGGGTTAACGATAATGCAAAACTTATGAAAACAAGACAGAGCCGGTTTCGTAACGAAAGGGTTAAACTACAAATAGTGATTACTAGTGCTGTTAGTTACAGGTATCTAATGGGTGAAGCACAGGTTCACTGCATTTCTGACAGTGAGAGTGATAAAGAAGTGTCTGTACTTAGCTCAGAACAGATATCACAAAGAACTCAATCCTTCAGAATTTAATCCTTTAGCATTTAAACTGGCTGTAACAGACTCAAATATGATACTTGTTTTCTGTTGATCACAGTCAAATCTGGCCTCTTACACCTACTGTACAATGTCATTCTAAAAATAAATAGTCACATCATGAATATATCTCAAAGCTATAAAATAATGCATGATTAACTGAAAACAATGTGAATAAATAAGCATTACATTTGACAAAGCAATCTGAATGCTAGAGTTAAACCAGCCATATCTGATCCAAATATGTTACCTGCTTTATGTTCAAGCCAACTAGATCCAGCTCCACACACCTACTTTATAATATCATTCTAAAAATAAACAGTCACATCATCAAAATCTTAAAGCATGCATGCTTAATTCAAAACAATATGAATAAATAAGCTTTACATTTGACACAGTAATCTGAATGCTAAAGAGTTAATTTACAAAGCACTGGTTTTTCACTTTTCTGAAAAATGTTTACATCTTTTGCCAGTATACATTTGTGAAAGACATATATACATACATGCATACATATTTACAAGAACAACTTTTCTGAATCAATCAGGGTCCCCAAATTTAGGGTGAGTAATTTGTATGCTAATTAAGGTCACCAAATTTAACATGATGTTTATGTCAAAGTATGTTATTTGATGTTGGAAGATAACTATGACACAGAATGTGTGTTAATCATCAACTTAATATTTATTCCCATTAATATTACACATCAACATCAGTGAACTGATAGAAAACACAAACAAGAAATATGAATAACTATTAAACAAAAGTTATAATTGGTTTGGTAAATGTGCATGTTCTTATATTCAAGAGAGAAAGAAGAATGTACATCTACATAAAAAAAATGTCCATTACTATCCTTTAATCATAGATGTGCAAGCAAAAAAGCAAAAAGGTGGTGGTGAATATGAGAGAATTCTTTTTCAATGGTGTTGAGTTGGGGCATAGGGCCTTGCTGTAACTATGAGAATCTTTAAAAAAGTGAGAAATCTATGCTCAAAGAGCTGGAAGAACTACATAGATGTGCAAAAGATAGCAATGTTGTTTACCGAAGAAACAATAGTCTCAACTATGTGCATGTAAATCTGAGGTTGAGTTTAGTGGAAGTAATAGTGTTGGATGAGCCAGCATTTTGGTAAATTTTCTTTGATCCTTTATGTATTTAGTACAACAGTCACTGATTGGTTCTAAAGAGTATCAAAGCTTCATGTTGTCTGTGATTTTTATGAGCGTGTTTCTAATCCCTGTATTATATATATATCATATTGTGTATGTTTAAAAATAGTTTTCATGTATAAAAGTGATTGTGTTGCTTGTGAGAGGTGGTATAGGGAAGGATATCTGGCTATAGGAAACCTCCTTCAACAAATTCTACCTGACCCATGCAAGCATGGAAAAGTGGACATTAAATGATGATATAATATTTTGTTTCCTTTTCAGACCCCAACAAAGAACCACAAGTGCAACATCATCTCCTGTTCATCAGCAGCAAGGTTTGTGTTTCATCATTATTTTTAGTTAGTACATTTACTGTTAATTATGCCACATTCAGTTTAGATGTATAAGTGTTATGTAGTAAATAATCCAATTATTTTAAAACATCGCTAAGCTTTGATTAGAACTTACATTAAAAAAGAGAGCTGAAGATAGCCAAATTGGTTATTTACTGAAGAAAGAACAGGAGATCAGAAGTTTATATCTCGTTACCAGCCCTGTACTACATTCATCAATCTTGTTCTGTTGTTGTTCAGCCTCAAGTCAGTTATGACTGAATATATTTATGACCAAAGTTGTTCCAATTGTGATCATTGTCTTTTTTTAAAGGTGTCCAGAACTACATTGTCCAATATGTCCTTCCCTCTTTATAACAATGAGATATTATTTGAAGTATCTACTTGTTGTTTTTAGCAGATCAACTGACCACATAGTGCTTCTTTTGTTGGCTCTTGTTCTATGTAGTCCTACCTTGAAAGTAGTGAGTGGCAGCACTGTAGAATTAATGATTGTTTTGTTGTTACTGAATTAAATTTTTCTCTTATTAAAATAATTACTCACCTGCTTTATGCATTAGAAACTAGTTATATAGCTGCCTGATGCATTCATGGGATTCTGGCCTTCCCATTCGTAATCTCATGGAACAGCCAGGATATGACAACTAAAGGGAGAGAGAGTAAGCTACTCCAGTACTAAGCTGATATACATTTTTGGCTAAGTAGTCTGGAGCAACAGGAAATGAAATGCCTTATTCAGTGAGACAGTGTATACAGTCAAGAATTGAGCTCCTTATGATTGTGAGCCTAACCATTAGGCCATGCACCTTCTATTTCTTTACTGCCCTCAAGGGGCTACACACAGAGGGGCCAAACAAGAACAGACAAACGGATTAAGTCGATTATATCGACACCCATAAAATTACTAACCATCTTACAAACAATAACTCTGAGCACCTTTTCAAACTCCATCTGTCTAACACCCGTGGACATGTTTACAAAGTCAGAAAACAGCACAGCTCCCATGAATTTTGGAAACATTTTTTCACGCTGAGTTGCTGAAGTATGGAACAAACTGTCGGTATCAGTTGTTAGTTGTCGGAGCACTGCATCCTTCAAAACTTCCATGCTTCCTGAGATTCGCCAACACTACACCTGATTTTCTCCCCTCCATACACATGCAAGCATGTTTCTGATTCCTACACTGTTCTCTTTCCAGACATTTGTACATTACTGCATATGCTTTATATGTACTTTTGACAAGTTGTGGTGCACCTGAGCACTGTATACAGTAATTTCATTATTATTATTATATATAAGGCTGATTACCTAGTTTCCATGGTGTATACAAGTGACCAAGATCACAACATTCCCCTGAATGGGGTGCCAGTTCATTGCTGGGTTGAGGGCCAGCAATTATGAGGGGAGAGTACAAGTTGATTACATCAGCTTCAGTACTTGTTTGGTACTTTATTTATTCAACCTGAAAGGGATGAGGGGTAAAGTTGACCTCAGTGAGATTTGAACTCAAAGTACAAAGAGCTGGAAGAAATGTTTCTAAGCATTTTTGTCTGATGTGCTAATGATTCTGCCAATTCACCACCTATTTAACCCTTTAGCATTTAAACCGACCATATCCAGCCAAAAGTATTCTGCCTGTTTTATGTTCAAACTGTCCAGATCTGGTCTCTCACACCAACCCTACAATATCGTTTTAAAAATTAACAGCTACCTCATCAAAATCGCAAAGCTACAAGATAATGCCTGATTTGTTCAAGGCAATGTGGATGAAAAAGCATTAATTTGGGTAGAATAATGCGAACACTAAAGGGTTAAGTCATTAATGAAGACTGTTTGCATTTTATGAATTTTTATATAACCGTTTTATGTAAGTAAAAACTTTAAAATTATTTTATGAAATGCAATGTATATTCTTCCATCTTTAGATGATAAACATTCCCATCCAAAACCATCAAACAGTAAAGCAGGGGCAAGCTATGAGCCTGTAGCATTCAATGAAAAACCAAACGGGTCCACCTCATCTAGCACTTCAAGGTAAGGCCATGAAAAACGTAGCTGTTTCTTTTATTCAATTATTATTCTATCTCTATTTTAGGACCTGAGATATCACTTTCATTTTTATAATGTTGAGTTATTTCTCAGGCTAGAGATTTTTTTTTTTTTTCAGCGTTCAATGTTTATTGGAATTCTTTAAAAACAAGAACCTGTTTATTGAAGATTAGATATCCTCCAAATTCATATAAACAAATATTTATAACCTTTTATTTTATTTTTTTATTTTTTGCTATTACAGTTTAGACGCTTCCAATTAATTTGGTTCTTCTTAAATCACTTTTCATCAGAAAAATTTTTCTTTTCAATATAATATAATTTTTTTATATATTCCAATTTTTTTTAAAACAAAACAAAAATTTATAATTTTCTTCTCAATTGTTGACTAATTTATTTTAATGTAAAACAGCATTTCAAAATTTGAATTTTTAAAAACATTTAATGCTTAAAATATTTATAAATAATGATCCAAACGGAGAATTAGTGGTAAAGAGCTGAATACTGGGCATTGTAATTTCAAATGTTAAATTTAGTTTCCATTCATTATTCAGTGAATAAAATAGTAGTAACAATGAGCGTAGCGGAATAAAGGGACAAACAGTAATTAGCGACATGGGTGAATAAGTTTCCATAAAAGTCAATGAAACAGGAACCTTCAGTTTGCACCAAGTTGCAACCACTACCACCTCCAACAACAACAACAGCAGCAGTAACTACTACCACCACCTACTACTACTACGATTACTACATAAGAGCTGCTGTAGAATGTAAATGGCATATGGTGAAGTAGAATAATTGCTTTCTTATAACAAAATATTTTACATATCTAATTTATCAAAAATGCATATACCATAGTGTCATTGTAGTGTTGACGCTGCTGGTCTCAGTCTACCTAGCTAACAATAGATACCATTCCCATTCCGTATTTGACTGGTTGGTAGCTTGAATGTCATTACATCTAGTTGTAAGAAAATTGTTCCAATGATATACAAATATCCAAATTTACTAGAGAAAAACAATGACAATCATATTCACTATACTAAAATATTTAAAAATACACTGTTAGAACCCTTTTGAATATCATTGACCATCCTACACATACACTGTTAAGTATGAGCAAGTAATGATGATTATTGTTTAGCTCCAGGACAAAGCTGGTTCAGCAAACCTTTAATAAAATATATTCCAGCCATGACAAGTTCATTATTCAAGAATCACATTGTTCAGTGAGTTCCTTTTGGTGACGGGGTGTGATTTGAAGGAATTTAGCTTCTATTTCTAGTGTTTGAGCAACCACATAGTGGGTGATATTAATACTTCTTTCTACTATATGCACAAGGCCTGAAATTTTGAGAGATGGGGCTAGTTGATTACATTGACTCCAGTACCCAACTGGTACTTATTTCATTGACCCTGAAAGGATGACAGGTAGAGATGACCTCAGTGGAACTTGAACTCTGAACATAAAGAGCCAGAAGAAATACTGCTAAGCATTTTGTCTGATGCTCTAATGATTCTGCCAGCACACCACTTTGGTTGATATTGATAATAAACAATCTCTTTCTATTAAACTTTGCTGTTTCATTCCTTCAGAGAGGTAATTGGTGTAAGAGGCAATGTAAGATACCAGTTATTGAAGAAAGGCCTAACATGTGATGAAAGAAAGGGCTGATAGTGCATTAGTTATATATGTAGATATAATTACAAAGCTCCATCATAATAAGGATTTCCTTAAAAATCCACGAACTTGAATGTAATTTAAATACTGCATCTATTCATCCTTAGCATCTCTCGTTCACTCCATTTCCATAATTCTGTTTTGTTAACAAACAATAACTAGTTGTAATTACTCATTGATTATATGTCATCCTGTATTCATATCCTTTTTAATGTATAATTTAATTTCTATAATTAATATTTTTCTTAATATCATATCTAACTCCAGCATGCTGCCTCACATCATGTGTCATTCATCTCAATGTATAATTTACATATCCTTCTCATTTTAAACCTTCTAAATAGATTAAAGGGTGAAAATTGTTCTTTTATTATTGACATTTAGGAATAATATTCCAACACCAGTTTTTCACTGAAATTTCAATTCATTAATACATTATAAAGGAGAAAAAAAAATAGACCAATAAAATTTTAACAAAAACTTCTGATTATATACAAGTATATGGTAATAACTTGCCAGTTCTACAGCTTAGTTATGTTGCCTTTTTCTTTTTCTTTCAAAACTCAGATGTCTGCGAGCTACTTGGCTCAATTTACTTTTTTACCCTGTTAACAGGTATGTTGATGTATTTGCAATGTGTGTTCTGACCCCTTACCAACATATTGCTGTTGAGAACATCCAGTCTTCAAAACCTTAGAAAAGTTCCTTAATGCTAGTTCTATGAATCGGAAACATTCACATAGATTAGGCTGTTAAGTAGAAAGCTTTAAACGATTGCAAATTTCATCTCTGAATGTAGGCCACTCCTCTAGCTTAAACATAATTACAGAAAAGCAGTCATCATGTTAAAGTTAACAAAAGTAATTCATTAAGCTTAGTCATAAAAGCAGTTTTTTAACTCCTAGAAAAAATATTTCTTACACAGCTTTCTATTTTTTACTTGTAGGTTATTGTTATTTTTTTGCTTTTTTTTTTTCGTCATTCCTGCCTTTAATCACCTTCTACACACTTCCAAATGTCTTAAAACTGTCCTTACACAAGGACATACTCTTTATATTTTTGTAATTCCAAGTTTTGTCTTATCTATTTTTGCTTCAAATATTTTCACTTTGCTTGGTGTGTATGTGTGTGTCTGTGTCAGTGTGCTTGTGTGTTTCTTGAATTTGCAAGATAATTTCCTGTTCAGTTTCAATTGAATAACTTTGTTGAAATCCAATTTCATCTATTATACAACCAACATCAATGTTAATTTGAATTTATATGTGTACATGTATTTGAGTGTAGGGAGATATTGATAACAAATTTAACAATGTAAATACTTTGTCAATGTGGAATGTATAAGCTCAATTAGGAACTTGAATGAACAAAAATGGGAATTTTTAGGAAGAAAAAATATTATTTTGATAAAAATAATTTAACACAATGGAATGTTGCACTCGGTAAAATTCTTTCCACATGTAATTTTTATAGTTCAAATTTTACACTTCATAGAATTTTGGTAATTATCTAAACCAAATTAAATAATTTTCCATTTTATATTTTTCATTAATACTTTTTATATGTTGGTTTGAAACTGAAAAATGAACTTGTTTCTTCTTCAACTTTTTCATGAGTATGAACAACATAGCAATAAAACCACATATATTTGCTACAAATATAATATTTTAGCTATACAGATTTGTTTCTGTTGATTGCAACTAAGTTTAAATAGGAGAAAGAATATTAAAATACTCTTTTTGCAACAAGATTTGCTTACTCTTTTATTTGTGAAAATAATACTAAGCAGCATTGTTTAGAGTAAGGAAAGTAGGTTTCTTTTATTCAGAATTGTTCTTTTACATGAGGAAATTTAATGATTGTTCAAAGTATATCCAACATCAGATATATTCAAAGTATTGGGCCATCCCATAAATAATGTAGTTTTTTCAATTGCATGAACTAAAAGTCGGAGGGGGATGGGATAAACTGCTTGCATCAACTTGCTATAAAAGAAGGTAGTAATTTTACCTTGTACTGATTTTTAGTGTAAGTTTTGAAGAGCACAGTGCGATTTTAACAGTTATTTTTCCAAAGATATAATGAAAGTGACAAAGGAGCATATTCAGCATATTTTGCTTTATGAGTTCAATAAAGACAATAACACAATGGAAAGTGCAAGGAATATTAATGCTGTATATGGGAATTGAACAATAAGTGAAAGCCAGTGTCAACAGTGGTTCCAGAAATCCCGAGCCAGAAACTACAGCCTAGAAGATGAGCCTCATCCTGGAAGATCTGTCAAGCTCGACGAGGACATCCTGCAAACCCTGGTGGAACAAAATCCCATCATAACTGTTGAGGAACTAGAAGAAAAGCTTAGATTTGATCATTCAGCCATTCCTCGACAGCTGCATGCTATTGGGTCAATGGGTTCCTCACAAAATTTCTGGGTCTAATTGCATGCAGAGAGTGAATGTGTACTCTTCTTTGCTGTCACATCTCATGAATGAACCTTTCTGGGGGGGACCAAATAGTGACTAGTGACAAGAAATGGGTTCTCTATAAAAATGTTAAGTGCTGAAGACAGTGGGTAGGGAAAGGAGAAACACCAGCACCCCAGGCTAAAAAAGGTTTTCACCGGTATAAGGTGTTATCTGTTTGGTGGGATATGAAAGGATTAGTCCACTTTGGACTTTTAAACCCAAACCAAACAATAACAAAGGAGATCTACTGCAAGCAGCTTAAGTTAACACTAGAAGGAAAATGACCATTTTTTTTTTTTTTCTTTATGAAAGGTGTTCTTCCATCAGGGAAACGAAGCCCCACCCACTATATTTGCCGGACATTACCCCATCTGATTATCATTTATTGCACAGTCTTCAAAATCATTTGGATGGAAAAAATATGAACTTTGTAGAAGAGGTCAGAACAGTACTGGAGGAGTATTTTTTGTCACGGACTAGTGAATTTTGGAAGAGGGGCCTTGCAAGTCTACCAGATAGATGGATAAGCATTGTAAAAAATGGAGAGTATTTTTTAGATTAAAGAACTTTATCTTAATTTTGAAAAATAAAAGAAGTATAATAAAACTGCATTATTTATGGGATGACCCAATAAATTACTTCATTATTTTTTTAACACAAGTCCATTTCAAATATTTTGTCTTTTGTGGTAGAATTAAGGATTAAGTATTTAAATTTCAAGAGTTTTTTTTATTTGGTGAATCTGTGATTCTAAAATCAAATAATTTTTACATTTGAACTTCTAGAGATGAAAATTATTCTGTTAGTGAAATGAAGATAAGAAAGAAAATGTTGTAAGAAAATTTAAAATTCTAATTTTTCCACATTATTTGGTTGACTCCAAACAAAAAGGATAATTTTTAAAATTAAACATTGTTTAATGAACATACATTCATTACACTTGCTATACAATTAGGGCTGACTTAAATTATTACATTAGATCAAATATGGTCAGTTATACTCATCCAGAGATTGGAAAATTCATCCTTAAACTTTTCTTTTTAATTTTTCTTTTTACATGCATTACCATATATGACCTCAACATTCAGCACTCTTTTTTTTTAATACTTGAAAATAAACACTTGAAAATATATTAAAATAGGAAATTGTTAGCATCTCAATGTTATTGCAGAACACTTTGCCTTTAGGGTTAGGTGTTAAAGTTACACACATGCAGAATACACAATCTGACAGTGAAGAGTGTTAGACACCAAAGGCTTACATATATGGAGCTAACATTGTTTGCCTAGAAATTGTCTATAATGTATGTGTTTTGAAGTTATAGTTGATTTCTCAGATGAATTAATTAAACTGAATGGTGAAATTTGTGATATGATAGTGTATATAATATTATACAAGTAGACAAGTTTATGTGACTTCTATCTTAATTGGTAATAAAGGAATAGTCTCTTCCTATGAGAGATTATATTGTGCTTGCATGAGAAGTAAATATAGAAATGTCAATGACACTAAACTGCCAGGAATATTTGAAAGGTCACTGCTTAGCTTTGTCTTCATGACAATAAACCTTAGCTTAGATAGTATGCAGATCTGTCATAAGTAACATGCTCAGAAAATCTAGTACCTATTTCTGATAGTCAGATGAACTTAGGCATTGCAGAATAAAATGTTCTGTCTAGAAAGAATTTGAAATGTCTAGATTTGAACTCATGACTTATAAGCAGCATCAATTAGAGATAGCAACCATAGTATTTACTGTGGTGAAGTGCTGTCACTACTTTTTAAAAAGATACCAAGTTACAGAAAACAACTTTGTTATAAGTGGTAGATACAGTTGTGTGTGCATGCATAACTATGAGGTATTTAATACACTTATCAATAAAAATAGCCCTAAGCATTCAATGAGTTTTAGGATTGATGGTGATACTGTAATATTTTTCCATATATTACCAAATTGTCCTATTTGGCCATCTTGCATTTGACATGTCCTAGAAATTGCTGTAGAAAATTTTTTTAATAAAATAAAAGAAGCAGGCAGCGAAAAACAGCTAACCTGAAACAACCAGATAGCAGTAAGCTATGGTAATCATGGCATTGATACAGTCATAAATTTAAATTCATGATGATTCCTGACTGAAAAAATATATGTTAATATATGAAAGTACAGGAGTTATAAGTAGAAGAAAGTAAAACTTATAAAAAGAATGTTTGATTAGATATTAGAAGATTAGGCCTAACAAATAAAATTAAGTTGGTCCAAAACATGGCAAAGATTGTCATGTTGCCGTAAGCAGTTGATGTCTGCAAAATAAAGTAAATAATAAAACAATACCTATGAAACACAGGATACTATTTTATAGCTTACAAGAACCAGTTGGAAAGCAATCGATCACGTTTTATGAAAGGTGGGTGTAATTTTTTAGAATAATTTTGCCTTTTATCTATCTAATTCTAATCAAATAGATAAATAACAGGTAAACAGGTAAGTGATACGTTGCCTAGGTGTAAGAGTGAAGAAAGGTAACTAGCCACTATCAGGTTTACTTCTGTTGTGTATCAAGTTTATCTTTTTAACATTATTACTGTTATTTAGCTCTGAAGAGAGCCTGTTTCCTTGGCCTTACCAACCCTTTGAGACTGGTGTGATTGATACTGTTGATATTTAACTTGGTGCCTGTATGGAAAATATAGATATACGGAGAGATTCAAATGGCTGCAGCTCTGGAGAGAAAAGAATTGGGGAAGTGTTTGGTGCAGCAGATGAGAAATAGCAGGAATGATTGCAGAGAGATGAGTGAATCAGATAGGTTTGACTAGAGATGGTAACAGATTGTTTGTTCAATGGAGCTAAAATAGTTACAGTAACAGAGAGAAGAAATAGTACATCTGTGAAATAGTGGCTGTAGCATCTATACAAGTGACATTTTGCTAGTCATCAGGCTTTTGGGGGAAATGCAATCAATATTTGTATATGTAACGACTGTACCTTGTCAGGTGTTGATACAGGAGATAATCAGAGTTCAGGAGAGTTAGCATTTTCAGGAAGTTTGTAGTTTTAGCTGTGTGTTGATCATGAGAGGACAGTACAGGATTGTGTCTTTGAGATAGGCAGCGATTGTTTTTTACCATTCCAAGATGTTTTGGAGCCTTTCTTCATGTAACTAGAGCAAGTTAAATATGTAGATGCTACCAATTTTGAAGGAAATTATACAATATTCCATTAGAGAACAATTGAAGCCACTACTAAACAAATAGCAATCATTTGATATGAAATTCTTGATAAATTGTCAGGTGTTCAATATTTGACTACAAGAAAAATAAAGTAGGTGAGATATGGTACTGCTAACTCCTGGGTTAAGAGTTCACATAAGTTGTAGGTATTTTGTTGTGTTGGTACTGAACTGAACACATTTTACATATCTCAGCTACCAGGACTGACTATCAAATCTCCTAATAAACCTTTAAGAGACTAGTTTCTTAACTACTGGTTGTATGTTCTTGTTTGTTAGTGAAGGTTTTTATTCTTCAGAAACTCTTTTCATTGTTCAATGTAGTCATTAGTTAAATATATTCAAATATATTCTCAATCTTTTTCCGAGAATAAATTCTTCTCAATTTAAATATCTTTATATCTAATAGACAGAAAATCCCTGATCTTCTTTTCTTATAAATGAAATAAATACTTAAAATTTTTAACAAGGTGAACACTTAAAGCAATTTTATGGTTCTCTACAAAATTTTATTACTTGTTTTCTTATGTAGTAAAGTGTTTTGAAGGTTTGCATAAAAAACATAAATCTATGGATTTAATGAGCTTTGTTATCACATAGTTTTGGATTCTCTCCCACTGTTTGGCATCTTCAGAAAGTGAGAGTCATCTACTATATCCTCAGCCAAACCAAAGCCTTCAGAGTGAAATTGGTAAAAGGAAACTGTATGGAAGCCTGTCATGTGAGTGTGTGGAAGCCTATCGTGTGTGTACACGTGCACATGCAAGCATGACTGCTTAAATTCCCCTATTTTTACATGACATCACCTGAGCAAAACAGTGATCTCATGTTTACATTCCCTATAAATAATATATCGTGTATCTCTGCACTTTCAAAAACCAGTGAAATAAAAAGAAGTCCCTTAAAAAAAAAGCAATATTCTATACTAGCAGTATCACCCAGCATTGCTCGGGTTTGTTTCGACCCTTTAGAATTGGAATTTTTGAAAAGTAAAAAGTTTGCATTATGTAGCTTGTTATTCTCTTTAAGTGAACATTTTTCTGGTTGAAATACACCAAAAAATGGCAACACAGCAGTCAAAAAATCATAAAAAATAAGGATTTTCATAGAAAAAAAGCACCTTTTTGATGTAAATAATTTTTGGTGTTAACATGGTCCGATTGAAGAGCAAGCCTTCTTCTATCATACTCTCAATTTTGGTCAACTTGTGCCGCAGGGTCTCGGAGGAGATAGTGTTAGTTGAAGGCTACCAAACCTGCCACACACAGACAACTTCAGCTTTATATATACAGATTATAGAATATTGTCTTAAGTCTCTGTCCAACACATGCCAGTATGGAATAACAGACTTTGAACAAAAAAAATATGTAATGTAAGATTACGTAAGAAAACTGTTTTGTTATTTAGTTGTTTGTAAGTTTAGATTCAACTGGAATATAGTATTTGGTTTTGTACATTCGAACTTTCTACTGCTGTAGTTCTCATATGTTAACTGTTGTAAAAGTTGTATTGTTTTCCTGTGAGCTAAGTATCTTCTGTATCTCTGATTCATGTAATTCACTTGACATCATATGAAGTTTTATCTTGTGAACTATGTTATATATACCATATAATGCATGATAACCCAATTATACATGTATATACGTATATATGTGTGTGTGCTTGTGTGCGTGTGTGTATAGATAATTAAATGTGATATTTTTAACATTCTTTATTCAATAGGCATGGGTATCCTACGTTTCAAGCACTCATTATGCTTTTTGAATATTTCCCTCTCTGTATTATAGCAGTTTGCATGTTAGCTTTTATGTCACTGTATATATTGATATATAAGATGAAATCTGAAGTTTGAACTTGTTAACTAAAACTAAGTACTGGCATATATATATATATATATAATCAAAATAAGCAACAAGGATATCCAGAGGTTATCCTGGATATCCTTGTTGCTTATTTTGATTATAATAACCCCATTTTGAATTATATGGATAATACCATACCAAATTCTGGTGCCTTTAACTTAAGTACCATATTCAACTGTATATATATATATATATACATACACACACACACATACACATGCACATATATATATATATAAGATCTAAAACTATAGTTTACTACATGTTTGCAGTTCCAAATGTTATATGCTATAATATAAAGTATGCTGTGGTCATTGTAAAGTGGAAGCTAAGTTTGTTGTAAACCAAGTCCAGAATCTGTCTCCCATTCTCATTTGCAGCTTTTTCCCTTTGCTTATGTCACTCATTCCTTTGAAAGGACCTCATTGCTGCAACACTCATTTTCTCCACTCCCTGAGTCAGTGCAAAGCCAACTGAAAAATTACTTTGCAAACAACCAAACAATAGATTTATTTTGTTTTGTTTTGTTTTTTTTCAAATCAGTATAATATTGATTGATTATATATTTG
The DNA here is from genome assembly GCF_006345805.1 of Octopus sinensis. Classification (NCBI taxonomy): domain Eukaryota; kingdom Metazoa; phylum Mollusca; class Cephalopoda; order Octopoda; family Octopodidae; genus Octopus; species Octopus sinensis. The sequence goes on from NC_042997.1 coordinate 176,267,116, forward strand.
AATTTCTACGATAATTGCTAAAATATTAATTATTTTTAAAATAATTGAAACTTTCCAGAATTAGAACAATTAATTCTAATAATTTGTGTTTGTTACTTCTATGTTACATTTTGATGTGCAATATTTAATATTCAATAATAACATATTAGCATATATAAAATAAAGAAAATGTTTATTGCTAATTATATTTAGAAGTTAATTCTTTGAATAATATTCTTTGAAGTAAAAGAAACAAAATTAAATGTTTATTTGCCACTGGCCAATTATTATTTTCTTTTTCCTTTTACTGTGTGACAGGCTATATAATTGATCAAATTGACTTCAATATATCAATAGCAAATATTTTATTTATAAAAATAATCACAGCAGGATTTGAACTCAAAGCCATATTGACAAAATTAAACTTTATGATGCATCTAATTCTCTGCTCTGTCATTTCATTTCTTTAATCCTTTTTTTTAATTATTACCATACATTCACTCAAATCATATTAATTTCCAACATTGGCACAATGTCACATTTTGATGAAGTGTATAGTTATGACAAGTATTTAATTTATTATCTGAAGAAAGATGAAGAGTACGGTTGGCTTCAGTAAGTTTTGAACTCAAAAATGTTAAGAGACATAAGGAATCACAACAGTTGTACCGATCCACCTACCTAGAGTATAGTATGCCGACATTAAGTGTAGAACCACTGAAAAATGTACAGAAACACAAGGAGAGAGTGAGAGTGTGTGTGTGTGTGTGATTTAATATCAATGCTGTTCATATGGTCTACTGGCCAGAGAAACACTTTTTTGCTTTGCATCATGTCATTACTGAAATGGGTTAGCTTCCACCTAAAATATGATTCACCAGAATCATGCCCATTAATTCTTCAGTATTTTTCACATTTTTATTATTAATAATATAATAGAGGAATTGGTTGTATTGACCTGCTGGATACTAAAAGCAAATTTCATTTGATATTGAAATTTACTTATTTGCTCATTTAGAAATGAGAATAGTTTCTGGATTACAAATCTAGGGGATATCTGCATCATGTCCAAGCAAGCACCTCTACATATACTATTATTATTGACTAATGATAATGAAACTCTTGGTGGCTACTTTCCAAGCTTTATTCAACTCAGTTGCTTAGTTACAGTTCAAAATATCATTGCTCTATGTACTCTTACTATGGTCACCTAGATTACTTCCAGTTGTACTATTCAGTTCCAGTTGTAAGTATGGAAACCTATACATGTGTGCATTAAATAATAGTAACATTATAATAACCATCTATGTCTTTGATTAAGATTATCTATATTCTTAATGGCCCTCTTTACAGAACAATACCAATGCTAGTATTTGTAATATTGGGATTTGAGCTAAGTCAACGCCTTAATTTTAGTTAACATGGAGCCTTCTTGCCACGTTGTCTTGTTTTCAGAGATATCCCTGAAAAGGAAACACCAAACAAAAATTGTGTATTATTCATTATTGTTGCTTCTGTTGTTAATAATTATACTTAATGCTATGTTGACTTTGTTTAATAATGTCTTACTTATTTTTCTGAATTTTATTTCGTTTACTATTTCTTTATTTTTGAAGTGTACGTGATGCCATTTCTTGCAAATCTCCAGTGGATGAAGACAGCCCTGAAAGGATATCCAACATGCCTTCGGTGATAAATGACTACCCTTCAAAACTTCCCACATCACAGGCCAGGGCTAAACAAGTTACAAGGTATGTTATTTCAACTTCACTGAACAGAAGCAAGCATCTAGAAACTCTTGGCACATACACTCACAGTTTATACCTTTGAGTGCATGTGTCTACATTTTAATACATCAAATACTAATTCTGCTTTAAAGGGAGGCACCATATTTTTGCTATAGTATTTCAGAATGAAAAAATTAAATGTAAATATCAGAGAAAAGAATTGAATTTTAAGATACTACATAATTTTACATATATAACTTTATAAATTAATCGACAACTGCTTTCCATTTGTTAAAATTTGAAATTTTAAAGGCTTTCAGGCTATTGTATTTGACTGTATTTTTACCCTTCTTATACTAAAAATAATTGGAATTTGATACAAAAATGTATTTATTTAACTGTTTTTATTAAAACGCCTTTGAAAGTCTATGATATTTCAAATGTATTTTGTTGCAAATGAGCAAATTACTACTAAGTAAATAGCATTTTGAAAAGGAACTACAATATCTCCATGATTGTCTCCCTTTAAAGATTTTTTTTTTTTTTTTCATATTAAAAATTAACGATTTTAATCAAACATTTATCTTATCAAAACATTTAAAAGTGGTGTAGAAAATCATTTTGCTTTCCATCAGAACTAGATTGTTAAGTAATTTGTAGCTAATTCTTAAATTTGATATTGAGTAAAATATCAGAAAGGTTTTGTATTTATACAACACCATGTGCACACACACACACACACACAGACAAACACACAAACACATATCATAAACAATTTTTATAGTTATAATAATCAATTTTTTTTTAATATTACCCCTTAATTTATTTAAGACATAATTTTTTATTTCCTTCTGTGAAGCAGTATGTATATATACACACACACATATATAGATATAGTCATAAGTGCATCATAAGTATAAACAATATAAACAGTAGCATAATGGCTGTGCAGCTAAGGTGCTGAATTGCAGACCACATCATCATGGGTTCAAACCTTATTGTTGCACTATTGTCCTGTAGTCCTGAACAAGGATTATCAGTTTGCATAAGTAGTAAAAGTAAGTTCCTCTCCTTCACATTTGAGTGGTTTGTGGCAAGAAAGATATTCATTGCTCCATCAAAAACCATTCCACTTTCACTAGTATGGAAAAGTTCATGTAATAGATGCACACATCAAACATTTTTTTAATTTCTTTCATTTAAACTAGAAGTGCAGGAGTGGCTGTGTGGTAAGTAGCTTGCTAACCAACCGGGTTCAGTCCCACTACGTGGTACCTTGGGCAAGTGTCTTCTACTATAGCGTTGAGCCGACCAAAGCCTTGTGAGTGGATTTGGTAGACGGAAACTGAAAGAAGCCCGTCGTATATATGTATATATATATATATGTGTTTCATATGCCTGTCATATTTGGTAGTATATATTGGTATTGCCTGACCCAGAGTATATATTGTTTGACTGATCCAAATATTCAACTCATGCCCACTAGCTAAACTAAAGATGATCAGTAGGTACAACAGACAAAATGTTGTTACTATAACAACCAAGATGAGCCTGAATATCTATTATTTGAACTGCAGCTAGTCCAAGAAATAGATAATAAACCGCAGCTAGTTCAGCTAAAAACCCTTCAGTGGTGCCCACATAAATTAAGTTACAGGAACTGACTGGCCCCTTGCTGGTGGCACGTAAAAAGCACCCACTACACTCTTGGAGTGGTTGGTGTTAGGAAGGGCATCCAACTGTAGAAACTCTGCCAGATCAAGATTGGAGCCTGGTGCAGCCATCTGGTTCGCCAGCCCTCAGTCAAAATTGTCCAACCCGTGCTAGCATGGAAAACGGACATTAAACGATGATGATGATGATGAATATAAGCAAACCAATTCCAGTTGTCAAACAATGGAGATTGAGACATACACTCACACATACACACACACACACCTATATGTATGTATGATGGGTTTCTGTGTATCAAATTCTCTCACAACACCATAGTTAACCCAGGGATACCAGCCTATTGTAAAAGACACTTGACCAAGGTGCATTGCAGTGGGACAGAACCCAAAATCATGTCATTGCAAAGTGAGTTTCTTAACCGCACAGCCATGCCTGCACTTATGTCACTGTATAATAATTATACTTCCCACCTTTCAAAATTTTAAACAAAATTTTTGCAGAGTAAAATAGCCAAATGTCAAGAATATTGGATCCTCATCTTAGTTCGTTGTTTAATTTGTACCTTCTGCTGGTGTTTTATTTTGTCTTAGAGCAAGCTACATTATTGTAGGGGCCTTACTTCATGTAGCTGTTAAGAATAGGTATCAGCTTGCTTTTGTCAATAAAGCTACCAGTGTAATACCACTATTTCTTAACCCTGTGAGATTCCTCTCATTCCACTTTCATACTACAAAACTTATAGAAGAGGTTGAATACTAGAACTATGAGCATTTCAGCTTCATGAAAGAAATAACTTTTAACAAATTTACCTACTCAGCAATTTAACAATTTCGTTTTTAAATGTAAAATGACGATGATTTTATCATCATCATCATCGTTTAACGTTCATTCTCCATGCTAGCATGGGTTGGACGGTTCAACTGGGGTCTGGAGAGCCAGTAGGCTGCACCAGGCCCAGTCTGATCTGGCAGTGTTTCTACAGCTGGATGCCCTTCCTAACTCCAACCACGTGCCACCTGCACAGGTGCCAGACGAGGCTGGCAAACGGCCACGATCAGATGGTACTTTTTATGTGCCACCGGCACGGGGGCCAGACGAGGCTGGCAGATAACATTATATATATATATATATACATACATACAGAGAGAGAGAGAGATGCAGGTATGGCTGTGTAGTAAGAAGCTTGCTTCTAAACCACATGGTTTCAGGCTCAATCTCACTACATGGTACTGCATGGCAAGTGTCTGCTACTATAGCCTTGGGCCAATCAAAGCCTTGTGAGTGGATTTGGTTGACAGAAACTGAAAGAAGGCCATCGTATACGTGTGTGTGTGCCAGTGTTTGTTCCCCTATCTCTGCTTGATAGCTAGTATTGGTGTGTTTACATGACTTAGTAGTTCAGTAAAACAGACTGATAGAAGAAGTGCTAGGCTTAAAAAATAAGTCCAGTCCAGACGTCAATTTGTTCAACTAAAAAAAAAAACCTTCAGGGCAGTGCTCCATCATGGCAGCAGTCAAATAACTGAAACAAATAAAAGAATATGTATACACACACACACACACACACACACACCACACACACACACAACACACACACACACACACACACACACACACACACATATATATATATATATATATATATATATATATATATATATATATATATGAGTCCACATTACTACATAAGGTGCATAGGGTCAGTTTCTCACTTTCTCTGGCATATAGATTATAAATTAAGGTTCACACTGTTATTTTTATCTTCTTTCATTTCTCTTTATTCATTTACTAACTCAAAAGCCGCACTCTGTGTGCACTTTTAAGCTAGTTCCTGTGGAGGGCTAACTGGGCCTGCAACCCAAAAGTAAGAGCTAAATAGCACAACTATAATACGTCTATAATGACTATTTGCCCTGGTGGTGTTTGATCAGATGGATGAGAATCAATTTTGTAATGCAATCGTTTTATTGTTCCAGTCCCAAGTTGAATTCCAACTGTTGGCCATTTTGTCTCAAAGTTCTTATCTCGGTATAAAATTAATGAAGCAAATGTCATTCATCTTTCCCTTGATCTCTGACATCATCTGACAAACACCAACCAAGCTGGCATGAATCAGCCAAGCTTTGCCTGCTAGAAATAGCAACCCAAATGCTTTAAAATCAAATCCCAATGCTGGATGCTCAAGAACCAAATGAAGGGAGATTTTCAATCCGAGAATCATCCCAATTCCAAAAAGTTATAATATGTCTATATAAAGCAAATATAGACTGAGATACAGGGGTCCCAGACGGACAGACAGAATTTCGCTTTTATTATTATAGACTTCTATTTATTTTACTTTTTATTCTTTTAATATATGTGCACAAAGAATTTCTAAATTTTCATGTTGTTGCAGTCAATAATTATTTGCAATTAGTTATATTAATTATACATCATGAATTACAATTAGGATTGAAAGAGACTCCAATAAGTTTTATTTTTTATTTTCTTCTATTTTTTTTCACAATCAATTCTACACAAACTTCTACTTTTTTGTTTGTCTTTTTCCCCCCTTGTAATTTTCCCTCATCCATAGTAGAAAGGATTGTTGTTATTATTTTTAGTAGTAGTAGTAGTAGTATTATTATTGAGTGAAAGAGCAGCACATGCCATCAAAGAGACACTGGGGTAAAATATATGAAGCCCATTATAGCCATCATGACTACCTGTCTGATAAGGGTACACCAGGCACTATTATTATTATTACTATTATTATTATTATTATTATTATTTGTTCATGTACACAACATACTGCCCAGTCCAGAAATTAAAATCACAACTACATACCTTAAGTGCACTGTAACATTGTTTCATCTCTCACTATTCCAAGATAAAATTTCACCAAATTGGACTTTTTGCCAGAGTACATGAAATAAGTATGGCCAATATTCAACACCAGGTTCTGTACACTAATTTATGAGATCGTTATTATGACATCTCTTGTTGACAATTGGTGATCTTAGGATTAATTTACAGTGGTAGTGGTGGTACCAGTTCTTCATGCTCTTTTGTTGCTTATTTTGATAACTTTTGCTTGGAAAATGGATCCACACCTGGACCTTGACTACTGATTGAGTATAAATATTTCTCATGAAGATTTTGATTATCACACTTTAAGATGGCTTGTCTTGAAAGCTTGTCATAAAGAATGAAAGAAAGGTAGAGTGGAATAAATGTTCATAGCATTCTACTCCAGTAATCTACATTCTAAATTGAAAACTTTATCAACTTTTCCATTCCTTCTTCGAGGAAATGATGAAATGAGTATCAGGTGTGTTCTAGGGTTGATTCAATTGATTATACTTCTTTGCTGTAAATTTCTAACATTATGCCAAAATATGATTTATTTTTCATAAGACATTCAAAGATAAATTCAAATTACACATCTTACCAATTGAGCTTCATCAAATTCTTTGATATGTTAATTACTAAAAGCAACAGAGGTTACTATGATCATAAAATACTAGAATTGGTTTAGAATGTTACTGATCAGATTTTACCCCTCATTGTACAATAGTCAGTAAGGTAGGTACCAGTAATTTATTAGTGCTTATTCAGTCAAATATACCTCTTCTGAGAAAAGTAACCTTACCAGTTATGCACAGTGGTCATTGGTATTCACTAACTCTTTCCTTTCAAAATTTAGACCTTAAGCCTAAATAAGAAACCATTTTTTCTGCTTAATAATTATACTGATATCTACTTTTTAGTTGTTTTCTTTTCTTTTTTTCTTTTTTGTTTTCCACTCTGCCCCTATCTAGTTACTTACATATCAATCTATAGCTAACAAGCTATCCATCTATCACCAGCTGTTAAGCATCCAATCTATCTTAATTTTATTCTACATTTACAATTTCTTTTGATTTTTTTAAAAACTAATTTTAATATCTAAACATCATCATACAGCGGTGGTGCCCCAGCATGGCCGCGGCCTTCGGGCTAAAACGTTTTTAAGGATTTATACAGAAATTAGTTTTTCATACACACAAGCACACACTGAAAAGATTAATTTTTACTAATTCATTCTTTAAAATCCATCATAAACAAAACCTTTGTTACTTGTCTTTCTTTAACCTTTGACTTCATATATATATATATATATATATATACATACATATATATACATATATGTGGGTTTTTTTATCATCTATTTGTTATAGTATTTTAATAATGTATAGTTATAGAAAAAAACCCTGATATTTTACACAAACTGGGTAAGTGGTTTGGTTGCTGTTTTAGGCTCAGCGAGCAGCTACTAAATTCCACCACTGACATGTTGTGTCACATAGCCAACAGTTGCTGCATTGGGGGGACAACGGCAACTGTTGCAAGCCTAGCAAGCTGTGGCATTACTGGTGATGGAGGAGGTGGGAATGGAATTACTACTACTGCTACTACTACTACTGTTGCTGCAGCTGCTGGTGATGGTGATCAGAAAGTTTCGGGACCAAAGTTCTACAGCAAAGAAGCTCCAGGAACCAAAAGCAAGGATCTGGCGAGCATGAGGTGGGAAACAACCGCCACTCTCTAGCAATTTTAACAAATTTTTAAAAATCCAAAAAGCCTGCTCGCTTTCTAGGGAACATGACTGCCATCTGAAAGGCTGATATGGCCATTAGTTCTGCATAAGTTTTTCCATGTTCATTTTACATTCTTCTATCGAGCAGTGTTTGTTTGGTCTCTGTTTTGTCTGGTGATCAGAAGTATTTAACAAACATGCTTTAATACTTAGTAGGTTAAAAATTAAAATATTTTCATATCCATAGCAATAAAAGTGCATATGTGAGAGAGACACTGTGTATGTGTGTGTGCATGTGTATACATGCATGTGTGAGGGAAGGTTTTATGCATTGACTGTCTATATAGTGAAGTGATAAATTCTCAGCAAACAGTCTCCAATGCAGTTTTTATTCACGGTTGGGTTTTTTGTCTTAGGTACATAAAAGTCTCCAGAAGAGGCAAGATTATTACATCTCACTTACCATCTCTCTGGCTAAAATCTTATAAGTATCTATTCTGAAGCAATGAAGTAATTCTCATTGTGATCAGAGCCTGACCTGTACCAAAGAGATAGTGCTAAATTGGATGTGATGAAAGCATTACTGTGTAGATTGAATTGATATAGTTTTGGTGGGGTTTGTTTATTTTTATCTACTGGATTGAAATAATACAACACAAGCATGTGGTTAGGATACCAAGGAAAGTGGGACCATTTTTTTATCAGTACAAGGTGCAAATGATAAATTATAAGTGGTTTTAGAAAATTAATTGAAAAATAAAATTGTTGAAAATCCTTTCTTTCCTCTGTTGCCCTAGTTAGTACTAAATAAATGAAATTTAAAACAACTTAAATTTAATGCAGTGGAACCTGAGTTCTTATTCTATTATTTCCCGTTCAGCAGTGATTATGCCTTAATGTTTTGTCAGTTAAACCATGGGAGTATTGATAGGTACCAGTGTTGGGTTGTGCACATGGCGCCAGTTGGCCTTAATTTGACTCTGGTCATGCACATCCTTCCTTATATTTTAGGACACAGAGTATCTAGCCAGGGCCTGTAAGAAGGAGATTCAGGTTGTACTTCAATCTTGGGCTCAAAAGGTTGAATAGGGACTTATGACTATGTCTTGAGTCCTTCTCTAATGGAAAAAATCAAACCTAACAACACGCTTGTTCCAC
>NC_042997.1:176581211-176813711 GCF_006345805.1 Octopus sinensis
ACCCCAGAGCTTTCTACAGGTATGCCAAAGAAACAGCTACTGTGCACTGTAGGATAGGGCCACTCCTTGAAAAGGATGGCACACTCACAGGAAATCCAATGAGGGTAAGTGAAATACTAAATGAGCAATTCAAGAGTATTTTCACTCCACCCCTAGGGCATTTTCAAGTCAGCAATCCAACTGACTTCTTTACCACTGCAGATATAAAATCAGAGGCAGTGATGATTGATTACATTAATATAAAGGAAGATGATGTAATAAAGGCTATTGATGAAATGAAAACAAACTCAGCTTCTGGCCCCGATGGATTCCCAGCAATCCTTCTAAAAGTATGTAAGAGAGTCCTAGCAAGACCACTGCAGTTCCTCTTTCAGAGCTTCCTTGCAAGTGGCAAACTCCCAAGAAAACTGAAGGAAGGTAAAATATGCCCTATTCATAAAGGAGGTAGCAGAGTGGAGGCCAAGAACTACAGACCTCACACATGAGCAAGGTCATGGAACGAATAGTCAGAAGGAAACTAATCACCTTCCTTCAAGAAAATTACTTGCTGCCTGACACCCAACATGGTTTCCGACCAGGAAGAAGCTGCTTAACTCAGCTCCTACAACACTATGACTGGGTGCTGAAACGACTGCTCAACCACTCAAATGTGGAAGTCATATATCTCGACTTTGCAAAGGCCTTTGATAAAGTCGATCATGGAATGATATGTCACAAACTGCGTGATCTTGGCATAGTTGGAAAATTGGGAGAATGGCTTCATGACTTTCTGAAGGATAGAAGTCAGATGGTAGTAGCCAATGGGGCCGCTTCCATTAACACGCAAATAGTGAGCGGTGTTCCGCAAGGCACTGTTTTGGGACCACTACTGTTCATAATGGCCTCTCAGACATGCCCTCAGCCACGCAGAGAGCCACGATCACAAGTTATGCAGATGATGCAAAAGTTTCACAGGCAATACAGAACCCTGAAAACACTATGCACCTGCAATGTGAGCTGAACAAAATATACAAGTGGGCTGAAAAGAATAGCATGCAGTTCAATGCTGAAAAGTTTCAAGTTTTATGCTATCAGCATGCAAAACTAAATGCAATATCCAATGAATACACTGGACCTGGAGGGATTGCAATGCCAGAGGAACAGTTAGTGCGAGACCTGGGTATTTACATGAGTGATGATGCACCCTTTCATGTGCATGTTGCTAAATTGGCAATGAAATGTAGGCGGCTGACCGGATGGATTCTTAGAACCTTTAGAACAAGAGACCAGGAAACCATGATGGTCCTCTGGAGGACACTTGTCCTAAGCCACTTTGACTATTGCTCTCAGCTCTGGTCACCATCCAGTGTCAAATTAATCACTGAACTTGAGGCGATCCAACGAAGCTACATGAAGAAGATAACCTCTGTGCAGCATATAAGCTATTGGGGAAGACTCAAGAGATTGAAACTCTATTCCTTAGAGCGTAGGCAAGAAAGATATGCCATAATATACATCTGGAAGATCCTAGAAGGACTTGTCCCAAACTTTGGCATCGAGAGTTACACAAATGCCAGAACTGGGCGCCTCTGCATAGTGCCAAGGACTCCAAATTTGCCATCAAGATGTAGGACAAGATACTGTGATAGCCTGGGCTTCCGAGGCCCAGAGCTCTTCAATATCCTCCCGAAGAACCTAAGAGACCTGCATGGGGTGGATGCAGATGTCTTTAAAATAAAACTGGATCTCTTCTTGGCAGGTGTCCCAGATGAACCAACTTCACGGCAGGAGGTGCAGATGAGGGCAGCTGCATCAAACTTTCTCATGCATCAAATGGCAATTGCTAAAAAGCATTTGTGAAGTAAAATCATGTAGCAACACCAAATGGCGGTGCCCCAGCATGGCCACAGCTTGTGAACTGAAACTAGATAAAAATAAAATAAAATAAAAAATACAAATAAATATCTGTAAATACAAACCATCCGATTTTCTGAGTACCTCATTTCTTCTAATATATATATATATATGTGTGTGTGTGTGTGTATATGTATTTATGTATGCATATGTATATATATATGTATATTTATGTATGTATATATATGTATTTATGTATGTATATATATATATGTATATGTATATGCATGTATATATGTATATGCATATACATATGTATATGCTTATATATATATATGTATATGCATATATATATATCACCGTGACCGACCAGGCTATCAGATTTTGCTACACATCGCTGGTCACAATGCGCTAAAAGCCTTCAAATGACTCCACCCCGCTGGCTAAGCAGGCAGGCCAACAGTAGAGAGAGTGAGAGAAAGTTGTGGTGAAAGAGCACAGCAGGAATTGCCACTACCCCCTGCCGGAGCCTCGTGGAGCTTTAGGTGTTTTCGCTCAATAAACACTCACAATGCCCGGTCTAGGAATTGAAACCACAAGTCCGCTGCGCTAACCACTGGGCCATTGTGCCTCCTATATATATATATATGTATATATGCATATATATATATATATGTATATGCATATATATATATATGCATATATATATATGTATATGCATATATATATATATAATCGACTTAATTCCTTTGTCTGTCCTTGTTTGTCCCCTCTATGTTTAGTCCCTTGTGGGTAGTAAAGAAATATATATATATAGATATACATACATACATATATGAATATACTATCTGTTGGACCCAGTGTTGCTCATGTTTTCCATGTTGAAGTTAAGCCCACCTCTGACCTTGTATTGAATAAGCATTTCCTTAGAGACCATTCTATCGATTTTGTTGAAATCAATGCCAACTGAGCATTATCGTGCTTTCAAAAAATTCCGGCCTTATTTGAACTTCAGGACATGTAATCTATCTATGTGTTAAAAATCATTAAAATCAGTTGGACGGTGTAGTAGGAGTTAGACTAACCTCAAACACACAGACAGACAGACAGATACCATTACACATTTATGCATATATATATATAAACATGACTATCCTGTGTCATACAAAAAATGATGGGATGGTCATGCCTGGAACACTTTGATCATTATGTCAGTGTTAGAAATTACTCCATAACATTATAAATAAATAAAATAAATATTTAAAAAACATGTAGTATCAATATTAATTATTCCATGGATGTAGAGTTTTTCATACATTACAACTTGAGAGCCAGTTAAGTAAAAGAGTGTGATGCTGAATGTAGAGTAAATATTAGCTTTATTCAACCAAAATTGCAGCTTTATTTAAAACCTGGTTATTGATTTTTAACTTTGACACTGGGCCATAAATTTGTTGGAAAGTGAATAATCAATTGAATTAACTCCACATGGATGGAAACAACTCAATTGAGATGGGATTTGAAACCAGAACACAACAAAGAGATGCATTGTAAGTGCTGCAAAGTATTTAGTTTTTTCATTTTAGCATTTCTGATACCCTACAATTCTGTTAGTGGAGGTGCGTGGCTTAGTGGTTAGGGTATCAGCATCATGATCGTAAGATTGTGGTTTTGAATCCTGGACCGGGCAACGCGTTGTGTTCTTGAGCAAAACACTTCATTTCACATTGCTCCAGTCCACTCAGCTGGCAAAAATGAGTAACGCTGCGATGGACTGGCGTCCTGTCCAGTTGGGGAACACATACACCATTGAAACCGGGCCCATGAGCCTGGCTAGGCTTTAAAAGGGTGCATTTATTTTTTATTATTACAATTCTGTTATAAAGCTAGTGAGTGAACTGAAAGGTATTCATTTGATTTACTGGAAATACTAGCTAAATCCTACTCAAATCACATTCTACTGTTCTAAAAAGTGGACACTGGAAATATGTTCCCTGGGTACACTCTCTGTCAAAAATGTAAGGATGGTAATGATTAGAATACCTTTGGATATAAGTCTACTCAGGTTCAACTGGGCCTAAACAACAACAATATCAAAAGTAAAAGACAAATTATCAGTTTTCATGTTCATACTAGAAGACAAATTTGTTAGAGATGGAGGAAAAGATGTTCAATCCAAGAATTCTTTCTCATTTGAAGGTACTAAGCCTTAGTGTGTTTCAAAAAAACAAGACATAGGGAACTATTATTGACTATTAAGTAAATGAATACATGTAGAGTTATATAAGTGTTCTGATGAGAAACAAATTTTTTTGTTGGCTTTGCTAATAGACTCAAAATGTATGGCTCTTTCGAGGGCAAACCACCACTTGTTATGTCCACATGACAAAACAAAATAAACAGACACTAAAAGATAATTTCAAGGATGATAATGACAGTGGTGGTGGTGGTAATGATGATGATAGGTAAGATATCATTTTATTAATACAATATGGATATGTGATGTAAATGAATGGCATATAAATAGTCATCTGAAGTCTGTGAAGAATAACTGCTACAGAAGAAGACACTGGAAGAAGTTTCTAGATTTTGGGCCTTACAAGCCAGATTGCATTCCAATTTAACATAACCAAATGGTCCTTGTATCCATTTGGGAGAGTTTATTCTATTGACCTGACATTCAACTTCACCTCACCATTTCGTTTCTCTCACATATAATATAATGGCATGCCCATTCTCTTTGATTAGAGAAATTTAATACAAGTATCAATGTCAAAGTTAGGGATGGGGTAGTATATCTGAGCGTGAAAAAAGAATGGTAAGAGGATAAAATATATTATTGCATTTTAGGTTTTAAATTATTATAATTGAGATTGCATTATGTTCAAGTAACAATAGTCTATGTAAAAATAAACCCTTTGCTATTAAGTCATAATCAAGAATCATGCAATATTTCAATTTTAATCTAATAATGCAGAATATTCTATAAGAACATATTTACTGTAACGAGCTTCTGGTCATTTGGTTTAAGGCTTGAGATATGTGAGCCTTCACTTGAGTTTGTGTGGGGAACCAGATTAGTGTATTAAAAGATTGTTGGTTTTATTAAGAAGCTCACCTGTAATTCATACAGTATTTCCCTAAAATATTATTTTTATGACTGAATATTCTTCCTAATAACAAATTATTGTATGATAACACATGGCTGTTATACTTCTACTTCAGCTAATAATTTCTATAATGAATAATTTTCTGTGCCTATGGATACAATTAAATGTTGGTAGCTAGGTTTAAACCTTTGATATAAACAAAGTATCCAGCAGAGTCTCTGATGTTATCATCTCTTCTATCTTTCATAATTATTTGGTAAATATTTCAGGAATTCCCTGTTTCATGTAGAGAGTAGATTTTAAAGGTAGCAGATCATCATCATCATCATCATCATTTAACGTCCGCTTTCCATGCTAGCATGGGTTGGATGGTTCAACTGGGATCTGGGGAGCCCGAAGGCTGCACCAGGCCAGTCAGATCTGGCAGTGTTTCTACAGCTGGATGCCCTTCCTAACACCAACCACTCCGAGAGTGTAGTGGGTGATTTTATGTGCCACCGACACAGGTGCCAGACGAGGCTGGCGAACGGCCACGTTCGGATGGTTTTCTTATGTGCCACCGGCACTGGTACCACAAAGATACAAATTCCATTGATGTTCATCTATTTTGATTTGGTTTGATTTTGGTTTGATTTTTACTTGCCTCAACAGGTCTTCACAAGTGTCACAAGAAGGAAGGTATGCACAGGTGGACTGACTACACATATATACATGACGGGTTTCTTTCAATTTCCGTCTACCAAATTCACTCAGAAGGCTTTGGTTGCCTGAGGCTACAGCTGGAAACATTTGCTGAAGGTGATACACAATGGGACTGAACCCTGAACCATATGGTTAGGAAGCAAGCTTCTTATCACAGCCACACCTATGCCTGTATATATATATATCATCATCATCATCATCGTTTAACATCCGCTTTCCATGCTAGCATGGGTTGGACGGTTCAACTGGGGTCTGGGAAGCCCGAAGGCTGCACCAGACCAGTCAGATCTGGCAGTGTTTCTACAGCTGGATGCCCTTCCTAACGCCAACCACTCCGAGAGTGTAGTGGGTGATTTTATGTGCCACCGACACATAACATATATATGATATATATATATATATATGTATATATATATATATATATATATATATATATATATATATATATATATGTATATATATATATATATGTATATATATATCATCATCATTGTTTAGCGTCCGTTTTCCATGCTAGCATGGGTTGGACGGGTCAACTGGGGTCTGTGAAGCTGGAAGGCTTCGTCAGGCCCAGTCAGATCTGGCAGTGTTTCTACGGCTGGATGCCCTTCCCAACGCCAACCACTCCGCGAGTGTAGTGGGTGTTTTTTACGTGCCACCTGCACAGGTGCCAGACAGAACTGGCGAACGGCCACGAACGGATGGTGCTTTTACGTGTCACTGGCACGGGGCCAGGCGATGCTGGCAACGGACACGAACGGATGGTGCTTTTACGTGCCACCGACACGGGGCCAGACAGAGCTGGCAACCGGCCACGAACGGACGCGAACTGATGGTGCTTTTACGTGCCACCGACACGGTTGCCAGACAGAGCTGGCAAACGGCCACGAGCGGACGGTGCTTTTACATGTCACCGGCACGGGGGCCAGCCAGAGCTGGCAACGGACACGAACGGATGGTGCTTTTACGTGCCACCGACACGGGGCCAGACAGAGCTGGCAAACGGCCACAAACGGATGGTGCTTTTACGTGTCACCGGCACAGGGGCCAGCCGAGGCTGGCAACGGACGCGAACAGATGGTGCTTTTACATGCCACCGACACGGTTGCCAGACAGAGCTGGCAAATGGCCACGAGCGGACGGTGCTTTTACGTGTCACCGGCACGGGGGCCAGCCGAGGCTGGCAACGGACACAGACGGATGGTGCTTTTACGTTCCACCGACACGGGGCCAGACAGAGCTGGCAAACGGCCACGAACGGATGGTGCTTTTATGTGCCACCGACACGAGGCCAGACAGAGCTGGCCAACGGCCACGAACGGACGGTGCTTTTACGTGTCACCGGCACGGGGCCAGGCGAGGCTGGCAAACGGCCATGAGCGAATGGTGCTTTTACGTATCACCGGCACGGGTGCCAGACGAGGCTGACAGCGGACACGAACAGATGGGTCACTTAACCCCTGCTTTCTGATATATGATTTGATTTTGATTGTTCTCACTGGTCTTGCCGGGTCTTCTCACGCACAGCATACTTCCATAGGTCTCGGTCTCTGGTCATTTCCTTGGTGAGACCTAGAGTTCGAAGGTCGTGCTTCACCACCTCGACCCAGGTTTTCCTGGGTCTACCTCTTCCACAGGTCCCCTCAACTGCCAGGGTGTGGCACTTTTTCACACACCTATCTTCATCCATTCTCACCACATGACCATACCAGCGCAATCGTCTCTCTTGCACACAACATCTGATTCCTCTTAGGTCCAACTTTTCTCTCAAGGTACTTACACTCTGTCGACTATGAACACTGACATTACACATCCAACGGAGCATACTAGCTTCATTTCTCGCGAGCTTACGCATGTCCTCAGCAGTCACGGCCCATGTTTCACTGCCATGTAGCATGGCTGTTCGTACACATGCATCATACAGTCTGCCTTTTACTCTGAGCGAGAGGCCTTTAGTCACCAACAGAGGTAAGAGCTCCCTAAACTTTGCCCAGGCTATTCTTACTCTAGCCGTTACACTTTCAGCACACCCACCCCCACTACTGACTTGGTCACCAAGATAACGGAAGCTATCAACTACTTCTAGTTTTTCCCCCTGGAAAGTGACGGAAGTTGTTTTCTGCAGATTTTCAGAGGTTAATGCTCCCGAGCATCTGCCACATACAAAAACCATCTTCCTAGTTAGCCTTCCTATGACATTGCTGCACCGGAATAGTCAATTATATTAACCACCAGCATTTGAGATAAATTAGCAAAAGAAACACACAAAAAAACGTAGGTTTCCCTACACAGTTCAAAATGTTTTCCTTTTACAAGGAATATACATTCAAATCCCACCCCCGTCAGGAGGGAGGTAGAGCTCAAAGAAACCTGAAACGGCTTTATTTGAACTTAGAAAGTAAAAGGATGTAGCTAAATACTAAAAGTATTTTTTTGGTGATAGTCTTACAATTCTTCCAATCCCCCATCCTTAGTTCAATGATAATAATTTAAGTTCAATTTATACACACACACACACACACACACACACACACACACACACACATGTATATATATATATATATATATATATATATCTTAAAACCAAGGTGCTACATAAAAGCATTGATGTAAGTGAGTGCTGGTTCCACATAAAAAGCACTGGTGATAGTGCCACATAAAAAGCATCAAGTAACTCTGTGGAGTAGTTGGTATTAGGAAGGGCATCCAGCCATAGAAACCAAGCCAAAACAGATTATGGAACCTGGTGCAGCTTGTGACCTTACCAGTTCTTGTCAAACCATCCAATCCATGCCTGCATGGATAATGGACATTAAATGATGATGATGATGACAATGGTGATATACACACACATGCCCAGTACATGTTGTAAGGACATTGGCATTAGGAAGAGCATCCAGTCATAGAAACCATACCAAAGCAAACATTGGAACATGATGGGGTCCTTGATCCCATTGGACCCTCTTAAACCATCCAACCCATGCCAACATGAAGGTGATACATATATACAGTGTGTTTGGGTTAAATTTGATAATTTTTTATGTCCCATTTTTTCTAAAAAAGCTTGATATATTGGTGAACAGTCAATGCCACCGGAGAGCATAAAGATTAAAGATGTAGCTGAGAAAAAGTTAGTTGACATGTAGGGATGGAACATTGGAAAATATTTACCTGTATCATGATGATTTGCACTGTGTATCAAAATGCTGACATCATAATTGCTGCCGAGTACTCTGTGAACACTGTAAAGGCTGTATGAAATGACATGGACATCATGAAAACCAAGTTTCCCAAGACTGTGATGGTCTTTAGGTGTGTCTCCTGTGAAGGTGACATCATGCTATCCCATGTGGGGCATAATTGAGAAAGACATCAACCACTCTGCTTACAACATCAAGACCAAGCAGGCAGCCAAGATTAAGGTGCTTGAACGCAGTGAAGAATGCGTGTGCCAGATTCTGGAGCCATCTTAAGACTGAGATGGAAGCTGAGGGAGGCTGCTTTGAGTAACCTGTTATTGCCACAACATAATTTAGCTGATATTTTTTGATTTTTAAAAGTACTTTTATTTTTGATGAGATATTGTATTTTCTTTTCCTTTGATACTGACTGTCAAATTTAGCCCAAATACTGTGTGTGTGTGTGTGTGTGTGTGTGTTATGTATGTACACACACATATACATTATTAGCATACCATTAACAATATAATTTAATTTTTTTTCACATTGATTTGATTTTAATGAGTTTATTCTGTTGTTGGGTTAGTAAAAGAATAGTAACTTTTTCATCAGTAAGAATGGCAAGCTTGTCTAGTTACTTCCAACACTTTTGCTGTACCTTTCTTAGTATAGTTGCTTTTGCTTGGCCCCAGCTTATCTCTGATTAAGTAGACCTATAGTCAAAGGTAGTCCATCCATGAGCATTTGTCCTTTTCCCCAGACAGTGTTTTCAGGACCACGTTATCCCATGTGGTTTTCTTTTCTAAGACAGTAGAGTATGATTTGAGGGAGTTTTTACTGACATTTCAAGTAGATCAAGTAGCCATGTAAAGGGTTATTTCATTGGCTTGTTACTGTCATAGTAATCATGTAGCCAGTAAATTTACTTTAAGCACTAATATGGCAGTGGTATACACTGACACCTGATCAGATTCACCAATTAACAGGTTTTTTAAAATTCTTTATGAACTGTTGTGTGGAGGTGCAATGGCCTAGTGGTTAGGGTAGTGGACTCACGGTCGGAGGATTGCGGTTTCGATTCCCAGACCGGGTGTTGTGTGTGTTTATTGAGCGAAAACACCTAAAGCTCCACGAGGCTCTGGCAGGGGGTGGTGGCGACCCCTGTTGTACTCTTTCACCCCAACTTTCTCTCACTCTTTCTTCCTGTTTCTGGAGTAACACTGCAATGGACTGGTGTCCCGTCCAGCTGGGGGGAACACATATGCCACAGAAACTGGGAAACCACGTCCATGAACCTGGCTAAGCTTGAAAAGGGCGCATAAATAAATAAATGAACTGCTATACACAAAAAATACTTCATCAGCAGAAATTAAGCAAAAAGCGAAGTTCGTTATAAAGCTACCACAGTTGGGATTCATAAATAGTTCATCCTCTCTTCTACTCCTTTAACCCTTTAGCATTTAAACCAGCCACACCCAGCCCAAATATCCTACTGTTTTATGTTCAGACTAGCCAAATTTGGCCTCTCACACATGTACAGTCCCTTCTCTCTTTCTCTCAGAGAGGCACACGCACCTACACACACATATACACACACAGCAGTAACTTCCACCTACCAATTTCAATCACCAAGTATCAGTCGACTCGGAGCTATAGCAGAAGACATTTGCCCAAAGTGTCACACAGTGGGACTGAACCCAAAACCATGTAGCTAGGAAGCAAGCTCCCTAACCATACAGCCATGCTCACCCCTACTATGTCTTTGTAAAAATAAGTAATCACATCATTGAAATCTCAAAGCTTAGAAATTTCAAAGATAGAGATAATTCAAATAAGAATTACATTTGACAGAATAATCTGAATGCTTTAGGGTTAAACTTATACCTACTTACCTACCTACACAATCTTCTCATACTTCCACAAAATATACATGCATATGCATATGGGATCACAGTCATGTCTTAGACTTTTAACTAGACAACTGTACAATTAACTGCAAACCTACACCAACTTCTTTGAAATCTGGCTTCAAACAAGTAGACAAAATGGAGCTGTCACCAAATCTGTCTCCATTCTAACAGTGGTACTATAGATCAAATACTGCTGACCATCACACTCAAACAACAAAAACATAGTGTATGTGTGTGTGTGTTACTGTCTCTATCTTGACATCATGGGAAAACTGTAACGTAGGCAGTGTTTTTCTTTTTCCAATTTTTCATGAAAACATATCTGGTCATCAAAGAATATTACTTTACTTGGAAACAGGTAAGGTCTGGAAATAGGAAGGGTATCCAACTGTAGAAAATCTATCTAAAAAATTTGGACAAACCCATGAGCATAGATAAGCGGATGTTAAACAATGATGATGGTGGTAGTAATGGTGGTGGTGGTGGTGATGGTGATGACGATGATGATGGCGATGATGATGATAATGATGGCAATGGCAGTGGCAGTGATGGTTATGGTGATGATGTTGATGATAATGATGATGCTGTCAGATTATTCCACATTTAGTATATTCCAAATTTGGGCCCCATTTCTGACATTCTTGCTGGTCTGTAAGAATTTTCTAATAGATTAATACTTAAAATTATCTAATTCAAAAATTTTCATTAGAATATTATTTTATGTTTCCCTTTCAAGAAATTTAAGAAATGAAGTAACCAAAATTTGTGTTCTGTTTTTTTTCCCTCTACATATGTTTTTTAACTAAGAGAGGCAAATGACTAAAAAATGAGAGAGGGGAGGAAAAGCTCAGAGAGAGAGAGGTAGGATTTGGTTTCTGTCAGTTTGAAGGACAGCAATAAAATTAATTCCCATAGTCACTTAGAAAACAGGATAACCCTGTATGTGTGTAAGTATTTATGTATATATACATATAAGTGTGTATGTAAACATGTACATAAGCATGTATGCATATAAGTAACTTAAGTGTGTACATATGTAAATTAAATGGGGATGCAACCACAAAGGAGATATGAAAGAGAATCTACAGTAATTAAAAGATTGGAATCAAATCAACGTCTCATTGCTGATGTTATAGTGCATTAACCACTATGCTAGTTCCACTGACCTAAATTCAACAGCTAAGCAAACCATCTTTTGCTTACGTATTCAAGTACACTATTTTAACCATTTGGCTAAAATAACTGACTGATGCTACTACATTTAATAAGGTGGTATGATTCTTATAAGAAACAAATAGAAAAGGGTGTTTTGGGCAGCAGGCATGGCTGTGTGGTTAAGAAGGTCACTTTGCAACCATGTGGTTTGACGTCTGGTCCCATTGCACAGCTTGTGGCAAGTGTCTTCGACAATAGCCCTGAGCTGACCAGTGCCTTGTGAGTGAATTTGTTGACCAAAAACTATGTAGAAAGGTGTTGTGTGTGTGTGTGTGTGTGTGTTTGGGTATGTGTCTTGATGGTTGTCTCCCATCACTGCTTGATAACTGTTGTTGCTTTGCCTACAAGCCCAAAACTTTGTAGTTCATCAAAAGATACTGATAGTATAAGTACCAGACTTTTAAAAAAATAGGTACTGGGGTTGATTGCTACCTAGGGGACCCAATTAACAGTGGATGGGAGGATATACAGAAAGTGCAGTTGCTAGAATAAGAATAGGATGGAGAAAATCCAGAGAGCTTTTACCTCAGTTGGCAACCATAGGTCACTCTCTCCAAGTGAAAGGAAGATTGTATGATGTGTGTGTATGAACAGCAATGCTACATGGTAATGAGACACGGGCTCTGAATGCAGAGGAGATGCAAAGACTAGAAAGGAATGAGGATAGTATGCTCCACTGGATGTGCAATATCAGTGTACATGTGCAACAGAGTGTTAGAGTATTGAAAGAAAAGTTAAAGGAGTGGCTGTGTGGTAAGTAGCTTGCTTACCAACCACATGGTTCCGGGTTCAGTTCCACTGCGTGGCATCTTGGGCAAGTGTCTTCTGCTATAGCCCCGGGCCGACCATTACCTTGTGAGTGGATTTGGTAGACGGAAACTGAAAGAAGCCTGTCGTATATATGTATATATATGTGTATGTGTGTGTGTATATGTTTGTGTGTCTGTGTTTGTCCCCCCACCATCACTTGACAACCGATGCTGGTGTGTTTACGTCCCCGTCACTTAGCGGTTTGGCAAAAGAGACCAATAGAATAAGTACTGGGCTTACAAAGAATAAGTCCTGGGGGTCGATTTGCTTGACTAAAGGTGGTCCTCCAGCATGGCCGCAGTCAAATGACTGAAACAAGTAAAAGAGTAATAGGCATAGGAGTGGCTGTGTGGTAAGTAGCTTGCTTATCAACCACATGGTTCTGGGTTCAGTCCCACTGCGTGGCACCTTGGGCAAGTGTCTTCTACTATAGCCTCGGGTCAACCAAAGCCTTGTGAGTGGATTTGGTAGACAGAAACTGAAAGAAGCCCGTTGTATATATGTATATATATGTGTGTGTGTGTGTGTGTGTGTGTGTGTGTGTGTGTGTGTGTATGTTTGTGTGTCTGTGTTTGTCCCCACAACATGGCTTGACAACCGATGCTGGTGTGTTTACGTCCCTGTAAATTAGCAGTTCGGCAAAACAGACCGATAGAATAAGTACTAGGCTAACAAAGAATAAGTCCTGCGGTCAATTTGCTCGACTAAAGGTAGTGCTCCAGCATGGCCACAGTCAAATGACTGAAACAAGTAAAAGAGTATAAGAGGAATTAGATGCAGTGTGCAAGAGAGAAGACTGTGCTGAAGGGGATTTTGTCTAGCAAGTCATTCAGTAAGCCTGTCAGTGCCAGTGGTACACAAAAAGTTCTGCTACAGTTGCCTCATAAAAGGCACTGGTACTGGTGCCATGTGAAAAGCATCCAGTACACTCTGTAAAGTGTTTGGTATTAAGAAAGGCATCCAGCTATAAAAACCATGATAAAACAGACAAGGAGCTTAGTATGGCCCTTAGCCTTACCAGCTCCTATCAAACTGTCCAACCCATGCAAGTGTGGAAAATGATCATTAAATGATGATGATGATGATGATGATGATTGTGGTGATGGTGTTGTTGTTGTTGTTGTTGGTGGTGGTGGTGGTGGTGGTGGTGGTAGTGGTGGTGGTGGTGGTGGTGGTGATGATGGTGATGATGGTGATGATGGTGGTGATGATGATGATGATGATGATGATGATGATGATGAAGCAGATTTCTTCCAAGAATACCAAACATGTAAATGAATGTTAATATTTTTTTCCACACAAAATGATGGTGAAAGATGAGTGTACCAATAGAGCACTTGACCAATGATACAAAGGATTTCAATTTTCTATTTTATTCCATTTCGGTTAATTTTGCTTTTTCATTCACCATAGTCAATAAAATAAATTCATTCAGTATACTTCCCTCAAGCAAAAAATAGTTTTCATCTCAGTCAATGAATGTATTTAATGCCTTTCTGGGTAAGTTGTAACTGTTTACTATATTTCTCTCTTTACAGGGACATCGAATGTTTCGCTGGGTTTAAAAAGCATTTTTTGAGAGACTGAGTCATAAAAAAAAATTATTGAAGATATTTGTAAAACATGTAAGAATTTTTAATTTGTCCACTTTAGAATGAGTTATAATTTAGGATAATATCAGTATTATACTTCAACAAAAGAATGGATGGGACATTTGAAAATTTGTATGAATGTGAGGTGTAGTCATTCATTTTCCAGTTCATTATCTGTTTATTGTTAAAAGCTTGTCTAGGATGCAAATGTCCAAAGAAAAATAACAGAGCAGTGCTGGAGAGTTCTCTTTTCAATAATTGTAGTATGAGTGTTAAGAGTGAAGCAATAATATTTCAGTGAAAGAGATGATTGTGCTAGAGTTAGTGTAGACAGTTCTTTTTACAGTTCATCATCTTGACAGTTGTAATGGTGAAGACCTTGCCAAATACAGGAAAGGATAAATGGTTTGCAGAAAGAATGCAAAAAGCATAGCTTGTTTCCCTTACTGAAAATGTTATGAGAATACGGCAAATGATCTAGTCAAGTAAGCTGCATGATAAATTCAATAGCTGAAGGAAAGTAAAATAGTACAGTGTGAGCTGTTACTAGATGCAACATCAGACAAATAATATTAGAATTATGACTTATAGTTGACACAGGTCTAGAAACAATCACTGAAGGTGTTGAATGTACACAAGGCGGTGAGCTGGCAGAAATGTTAGCATGCCGGGCGAAATGCTTAGTGGTATTTCGTCTGCCGCTATGTTCTGAGTTCAAATTCCGCTGAGGTCAACTTTGCCTTTCATCCTTTCGGGGTCGATCAAATAAGTACCAGTTATGCACCGGGTTCGATGTAATCGACTTAATCTGTGTGCCTGTCCTTGTTTGTCCCCTCTGTGTTTAGCCCCTTGTGGGTAGTAAAGAAATAGGTATTTCGTCTGCTGCTATGTTCTTTGTTCAAATTCTGCCGAGGTCGACTTTGCCTTTCATTCTTTCGGGGTCGATTAAATAAGTACCAGTTATGCACTGGGGTCGATATAATCGGCTTAATCCGTTTGTCTGTCCTTGTTTGTCCCCTCTGTGTTTAGCCCCTTGTAAGTAGTAAAGAAATAGGTATTGAATTACACATGCTAGTGTGTTGCAACATCTCTTAAGCAAGAAAAAAAAAATTGCAGGAAACATTGAATACCCTGGGAAAATGAAAACATTCGTGCAAAAATACAGGTAAAGAAAACCAGAGAAAAGTGAAAAAACAATGTGTGAGTGTATGATGGATGATGTGTAAACAAAAGAAGAGAATAAGACAACATGAAAATGTGTATCTACCTGAATTGAATGCTAGCTGCATATGACTCTGCAGATTGTGAATGAGTCATTATACAAAAAGTGGACAGCAGGAATTTGTAAGTTTTATATACATGCTACTATGAGGTTAAGATGAAGTTTACAGGGTGAAAACTATTGTCAATATGAAATGTAAAAACCAGCTGATGTTTTTGCATTTGAAGTGTGCAGGTGACAGTGAATAAAAAAAATGTACAAAAAAAAAATAATGTGAGGACAAGTTAACATTTGTATTGGTGTATGAAGTAAAGAGTATTTATGTTCATGACAAAAGGGGTGTGGTGCACCTTAGCATTGTATGCAATAATTTTATTATTATAGTAAAGTAGGTGCAATGCAAAAACGAAGCAAAATCTTAAATTGCAAAAGAAAATGACATGCAAGGTAAACAAATGAAAGAAATGGGAATATTTGATGCTAGGAATAGCAGTTACAAAAGAAAACCAAGTGTAAGCAGTAAAAAATATTGCAAGAAATAACAGTGTACTATCTGGATTTCTCTTTCCCTTTCTCTTTTACTTGTTTCAGTCATTTGACTGCAGCCATGCTGGAGCACCGCCTTTTAATCGAGCAACTCGACCCCGGGACTTATTCTTTTGTAAGCCCAGTACTTATTCTATCAGTCTCTTTTGCTGATCCGCTAAGTAACGGGGACATAAACACACCAGCATCAGTTGTCAAGCAATGCTAAGGGGACAAACAAAGATACACACACGCATATATATATATATATACATATATACGACGGGCTTCTTTCAGTTTCCGTCTACCAAAGACATTCTTTTTTTTTTTTTTTTTTTGCTTGGTAAAATAAGTCTTTTATTTTTTACAATGAAAAATTTCATTTTAGTAAAATGCACTTGCAGGTAAAAGATTTGCAGGCAATTTATAGAATCAGTTACTTATTTTCTTTTGTATTTTCATTCTTTATCTTCTTTGTTATGCATCTAGCAAAAGGTTTCTGCGTGAAAAATATCAGGGGGGCATATTTTCCAGATACTGGATGTCATAAAGCATTGGATGTCACAAGCTTTGTGTTGTGTATTTACAGGGATGTAAGGCAGCTGCACAACTGCTTTTCAGGGAAGGTCATCAGTTTAGACATTTTATATGTTGTCAGCTGCACATTTTTTTCTACATCAAGATCATGTGTTGGAAACAGGGCTGCATAGTTTATTTCATGGGTGTCACCAATTTAACAAATCAAATGAAAGGAGTGTTTGAAAAGCTGGATGAATGATTAAAGTAGTGATTCATTTTTGATTCATTACCCATTTTATTATTAAAAACTTGTATTGGATATGATGGTCTAAAGAAAAATGACAGAGTAATGTGAGAAAGTCCTATTTATAGTAGTAGTAGTAGTAGTAGTAGTAGTAGTAGTGGTGGTGGTGGTGGTGGTGGTGGTGGTGGTGGTGGTGGTGGTGGTAGTAGTGGTTATAGTAGTGGTTATAGTAGTAGTGGTGGTGGTGGTAGTAGTAGTAGTAGTAGTAGTAGTAGTAGTGGTTATAGTAGTAGTGGTGGTAGTAGTAATGGTGGTTGTAGTAGTAGTAGTAGTAGTGGTGGTGGTGGTGGTAATAGTAGTAGTAGTAGTAGTAGTGGTGGTAATAGTAGTAGTGGTGGTTGTAGTAGTAGTAGTAGTGGTGGTGGTAGTAGTAGTAGTAGTAGTAGTATGTGTATTAAAAGAGAAGTAAGAATATTCCTGCGGAGTGTGCTAGTGCCAGGGTAAACAATTCCTTTTACAATTCAGCATTTTGATAGTCACAATGGTGGAGACCCTGTCAAACACATGAACTTACCTGCCTTTACACTTCACTGCTCACATCACTAAGCTCCTGTCTGTCTGCCTCTATAAATCTGGCCTCTTCTTATACTTTTCATAACAAATCTGACTAAATGAATCCACAGTGAAGTCATCCCTTGACAATTTAAAAGATGTTTACATTCGATTTTATAGGCCAAATTGTAGCTGGTATCATTACTCAATCTGCCCAAACTCTTGTTGTTTACAATGAATTTATCGGATTGAAAACAACAGATCTGGTATTTGAACCAACATGTAGACCTGTTACATTACATTGCATCACAATACTGCTATTTGATAATAACAGATACACTCTACTAATTTCCTACTTTTCATTTTTGCATGGCTTATGGTTATAAGAAGTGTGATATAATCAATCTGACAATACACAGTTCTTAAATGTTATTTGCAAATAGTTTAAAATCTGTCAAAGCAGGGAAAGAATATGAACTGCTGAATGTACAGTTGTGATAAAGACTGAGCAATATAAATGACTGAAAGGATGGCATTTCTCTTAGATAGAGTAACTTACATATAAAGTTTCACTTTTCTCTATGAAATTAGTATTTGAAGTCAGTGTTTCAAGTCGAGGAAACACTTTTCACTTTAGATATAAAAAAAATACTGACATTGTTTTTGTATTTAGTAAAGTTTACAAATAAATAAAAAATTCAATAAAAGTATTTTATATCTATGTTATTTGCTAAGGAAACATATACATCCTGCAACCAGTTTTGGTATCTGTTGCAGACTCTTGACCATAAATGCTTTATTCTCTTCTTTGCCCATGTATTGTAATTTTGTGTTGTTTTGTGTTCAAAATAAAATTATATTGATTGAATTTAATTAAATTGTATCATACTTAATGGAAATTATGAAATATTACATTATTAGACAAATCAACTTCTGCAATAAACTACTTTAAAAGTGCACTGTATTTCTAGATATATCAATTAAGTAGATACATTTCAAACAAAAAGTTTATACTGCCTCTAAAATATTTTGAACTTCAGACCTCACAAAAGCAAAAAGCAGGTTTTATGAAAATGGATATCCAAGCTGTAAGGCATCAAGCATGAATTACATAAGAAATTGCCTAATTTATCTAGAAAGATGCATTTGAAGACAGAAGGATTGCTAAAGTGCCATAAACCAATGTTGAAGAGAGAATTAAGGACAATGAAGAATGTGTGGTGGCCCAGGATATCCTCTATCAGTGGTGGACTGGGTCTAAAAACATTGGTTGCCAGGAGACTAAGGAGGTCACCCACAACAACAATGCTATCATTTAATTTTTTTTTTTTTTTTTGTTAAAAGTACTCTTTTCAGCTGTCTACAAACACAGCCAGGTTGAAATAATTAATGCATTCTTCTAGGAGTGAATAAAAAATTCTCAAACTTGAGGGGATGGACTCCTTAAATACTAACATGGGCCCCCATATATGGATTGTAATGGCGCAGGGGCCTACTTACCGTCAGGCAAGCTGGCAACTTGGCCACTCCACCACTGTCCCCCATATTGAACTTACCTTCAATAAATAAGAATCCCAAACTATGTATAATTTGTTAAAATAAATAGTTGGTCCTCACCAATTAACTTTCACTCCCCCTTCAAAGAGAGAGATTCATTTTGATCAGTGATGCTGAACATATTCTGAAGCATTGAATAGAGTATTTCACACACCTTTTTATAACCTACCCACAATAGAAGAGAATGTAGATTGTTATAGAAGACATTCTACAACACAGTGTATTGCAGAAAGAGGAAATGGATAGAAATTCTAACATAGGCGTAGGAGTGGCTGTGTGGTATGTAGCTTGCTTACGAACCACATGGTTCCGGATTCAGTTCCACTGTGTGGCACCTTGGGCAAATGTCTTCTACTATAGCCTTGGGCCGACCAAAGACTTGTGAGTGGATTTGGTTGACGGAAACTGAAAGAAGCCCATTGTATATATGCATATATATATATGTATGTGTGTGTATATGTCTGTATGCCTGTGTTTGTCCCCTCAACATCGCTTGACAACTGATGCTGGTGTGTGTTTACGTTCCCCGTAACTTAGTGGTTTGGCAAAAGAGACCGATAAGTACTAGGCTTACAAAGAATAAGTCCTGGGGTTGATTTACTCAACTAAAGGCGGTGCTCCAGCATGGCCGCAGTCAAATGACTGAAACAAATAAAAGAATAAAGAGTAAAAGACTATACAAAATATCAAGCGAATAGAAATTCTAACATAGAGAATACTAAAATTACCATTAAACAGATCAACTCAAGAAAGACTCCAGAAATTGATGGTATACCAGCTGAAGTTAGTAAGAATAATTGGGTTTGAAATTGATGATCTTGTTACTTTATAAATTGTCAATGTGTAGAATGTATCACCAGTTCCACAAAATTGCAGAAATGCAATAATGATTTTATTGTTCAAGGGAAAGGTGTCAAGTCATAAACTATAGTAACTTTCATGGTATTTCCTGGCTTGTAACTGTTGGAAAAATTTTTGCCTGATTTTTATTGAAGTTTGCAGACATAAGTGGCATCATTTCCACCAGAGTCTCAGTGTGAATTCATATCTAGTAGAGACATTACACACATGAACTACAGAAGGGGACAGTTACAGAAGAATTGCATTGGAACTCTCTCTTTATTAAATTTTTGTTGAACAGAAATGGTGAGCAGAAATACTCTGTGGAGAATCCTGAAAAAGTTAGAGGTTTTTTTGTGTGTGTGTATGGTGAGGTACCTATGTCAGTTGGTGGATTTGTCCAACTTCATACTGGTATAAGACCCTACTTCATCTGTAAAAGTGTTCTGTCAGAATCAATCTTTGTGGACAATAGTACAAGTAAGGGGATATATGCATACCAACTTAATTTTCCACATACTTTGTAGTTGTTTTGTTGTTATTGCCAATGCTTTTCTGGACCAAATTAGGTATCTTTGTATACTACCATAATTGAACAAGTAAGCTGTTAATCTGAATTATTTTAAACTTAAATCAGTGACCTTTGTAGCTTTAATTTCTGATTTATTGTTTGAAGTTGACTGTGACCTAGTGAGTCACTCAGAGTAAGATAATCAGAAAGTAATGAGCATCTGCTTTAGGGATTACAATAAACCTTAAGAAAACTAAGGGAATACTTACATCTGCTTCAGGTGAGCTGTATGGAAAACCAAATATACTTGTTCAAGGGACCAGATTTTTTTGTTCTTTGGAAGTTCTGTCTCAAGACATTTTTTGTGCATCTCAGCAGCTCTGTCTCTAAAGATAGATTCCTAGATTATGAGATCAACTTGAAGATTAAAGTTTCCACCAAGTTTTGCATCCATGGTGCTTCCATTATCACATTTCTGCTATATTCCTCTGCAACATGGAAACCATATTGATCCCATGTTAAAGTCCTTGAAAGTTTTCACCAGAAGTGTTTAAGGCATCTAAACATCAGTTGGAAATCTTTACAACAAACCTTAAAGTGCTGGAAAGGGTGAGCTGTCTTAGTATGGAAACTCACCTTACCAAGTATCATGTGAAATGTGGTTTATGTCATCTGTCATGATGAGTTTAGGTTTCTCAAGTAAAGACCTCATGGGAAAATAGTTCTCAGTAAGTGTCTCCAGAACAAAACCCTAAGTCTTTAAAAATTAACACTTTAATGAGTTTGAGAAAAATTTTAATTCTCATCAAATAGAGTAATGTAACACCTGAGAACTGAAGGCTGTTGAAGTTCTGAATGGTAGAGGGTATAGGGTGAGCTCATCTTCTCTGTCTATGATTGTATTACATTTTCAAAACAGTTGCATATCCAGAGACCAACATAAAATGTTTATGTGCACACAGTTCTATTAGATCTACCTGAGCACTGCTGTCACTTATGTTCAAAGGTGTGCTTATTTACTGCTGAGTCAAAAGTCTATTTAGGGTGAATGCACTAGTGTGGAGCTGCTGTTGACAAAGTTCTTGACCATATTCCAGGCTACATTTGTCATAGAAAATTTAAAACAAAGTGGGGACTATGTATTTATTTAGGGCTGATATCAGAAAAGCTAATATATCTGATACAAACTAATGATTGCAATTAAAAAGTGGTTAGACTTGAAGGTAAGTTGATAGCCATTATTGTAAGAGTAAAATTGATGTACAACATTTCATATACTAGTAAATACAGTTATTCAAAACTCTAGATTGAACTATCAAGAATGAATGTTTTACATCTTATACCTACTTTCAGACATTGTAGAGAAAGATCTCTACAAGATTGGTTTTAAATTTTGGCACAAGACCAGCAATTTGGGTGAGTGAGTAAGTTTATTACATTGACCCCAGTGCACAATTGATACTTATTTTACTGATTCCGAAAGTATGAAAGGCAAAGTAAACCTCAGTGCAATCTGAATTCAGAACATAAAGATGGACACATTCTCATTACACATGTTTTTAAGTGTCAGCTACTTAAAAAGTAATTTGCTCGCAGGATGATTTATTATATAGGCTACATATTAAATCCTGACTTCATTGTTAAACAGACAATTGTGCTAACATAGGATTCACTCTCCTTATTACATATCACTTTCAACTGGATGTTAGTAACAAGAACTATAATGTACTTATTGTTACTCTGGTTGTAACTCTCCTTTCTCTATTCTTCTAAGTTCATCTACTGTCCATACTTTAATATTAATCAACACTAGTTTGGCTAATCTCTTGTGCCTCAACAAGTCAGTTATTTTAGTGTCTTTAGTCACTCCTGATCTATCTAAGACAACTAAGAAGATGAGGAAACCATCCACATAAATGTCTCCCCATATGCAAATGCAGTCTAGACCCAATAACCCACATGCTTTGTATATAACTGCACAATATTTACACTAGCAGAGAACACTGTCCTCAACAAAAGGTGGAAACTACCCACATCACCACCTGAGTGACACCTGTCCATTGTTGCAATGCATGCACAACATCAATTGAAAGAGTAAAGAATTCTTTTTACTTCCCACAACCTGCAAACTTTCTTATATCCCAAATTACAACTGATCAGTGTAGTCCCTTGCCAAGAAAGTCTCTACAAACATGGCAATTTTCAACCTACATACTAATTTTCAACCTAAATGTCCCTGTAAGCACTATACCTGCAGTTTTGTTTCCAACTCCATACTGCGTAAACCCAGAAATACTTCTTCCAAATTCTTCTTAACTCCTGACTGTCCCATTATTGTATGTACCTGTTTGCTATATGCATAAGCTTCTGCAGTCACGATCCAATAAGGGAGCATCTATGCAGTTGTTTGACCAAGTAGAGATATCAGCCAAATCTCACTCAAACCACACCCAAGAAAAAGAACCCATTAGATAATGTGGTCTTCAGTATACTGTACTAGAAAAAGAAAGAAAAAAAGATGAATGGTCTAGACAGGAATGACTTTCATCATAGGTCAGCAACAAATTCTGTGGTCACTTTATATCTTAAAATTAACTGCTGTAATACTCTCTGCATCAAAATCAATGTTGTACTCTTGAGCTGGCGACCATTTGTACCAAACTTTCTATCTTTTTCTTTCAATGAAGTGTATCCCACCAATAAAAAGAATGATATCTCTGACTCTGCCAACTACTTGTTTTCTTTTACTGTCAATATCTCAAAAAATATTTTTTTAAATGTTGTATGCAATAGAAGCAATATTTCATTAAAATAGTCATCTGTATATCATCACAGTTTTCTATTCTGCTAGGTAGCTGTTCACAACACAAGTGACTCGTTATTTGCTGCTTTTCCCTTATTGATGGTAGCAAATTTCATTTAAGCATGTGGTTGGTTGTAAGTAGATGCTATTGACAACTCTTATTAAGGCAGAAATGTGCATCTAGCATTCTCACCAGTTGCTACTACTTGATTTTTATCTGTTTCTCATATAAATCTCTTCTAGCACTCCATCGGTTATGATGACATTAACGTGCAAGTGGCTGAGCATTCCACAGACATATATATCCTTTGTGTAGTTCTCAGGGTGATTCAGTGTGACAAGGCTGGCCCTTTGAAATACAGGTACTACTCATTTTTTTCATTTTTGCCAGCTGAATGGACTGGAGCAACATGAAATAAAGTGTCTTGCTCAAGGACACAATGTATCACGGAGAATTGAACACACGTCCTTATGATCATGAGGTGAATACCTTAACCGCTAAGCCATGTGCCTTCACTGCTTCTGATATTTTTTGTTCTGATATATCTTGTTTTTAAATGCAGTACATCCATAAGGGATATCTCTGGATGAATACTGCTGTAAATTTGCCTTTTCTGATGTATTTTATATTAAGTATGATACACAGATGGCTATTAAAATTAAAATATTTGCAAATAGCCATTTCTATTACCACTTTAAGATTTCTTTCCTTCTTTCAGTACAACTCTTGTTTTGATAAATCTAATACATACCTGCCTTTCTATATCACGCACATGTGGTTTCTCACAATTTTGAACTTTGGTGGAAGAGATTTTGCATCTAATGTCTGCAAAATGTTTGACAGCATCAAGTATGAGAACTTCTTAGCCTGGCTAAATTTCCTATCCAAAACATTCTTGCTAGACTGTTTCAATGTAACATGTATCAACTAGTCAACATCCTATCAACTCTGATGCACCAAACATTTTACTTATACCTTATGCATTCTTCATCCCCTACATTTTTTGACTTGCTGGTTAATTCTAACCAAATACTTCAATACAAATGATATCTTCTTCCACTATTCTGCAAACAGACATGCAACATACACACTCCATATAAATTTTCACTACTTTGGACATGTCTGGTAACAAAATTTAAGATAATCTTGTTTCTACCAACAATCCACAACATACAAATGATATGTATAAAGGAATCATTCAATCACTAGTCATGAACAGTGATCATCGTCACTATCAGCCAGTTAGGTAACTTGCTTGAACCAATGCAACTCTTCTATGCCAGATGTCATGATTTTGCATTGCAGTCTTCATATCCTCAGTCTAATATCCAGTGTTTTCCACAAGTTGCTCTTATTTCTTTATTGCTCTTCTTGTTTCTTTATTGCCCACAAGGAGCTAAACATAGAGGAGACAAACAATGATAGACAAAGGGATTAAGTCGATTACATCGCCCCCAGTGCATAACTAGTACTTTATTTATTGACCCTGAAAGGATGAAAGGCAAAGTTGACCTCAGTGGAATTTGAGCTCAAAACGTAACGGTAGACAAAATACCACTAAGCATTTCGCGCTAACGCTTCTGCCAGCTCGCTGCCTTAAGTGCTCTTCTAGGTCTGATGATATCTATATGTCCATGCATGGTTTTCCAGATGATATCACTGGATATTTCATCCTTGCTTCTCCAGCAGTGTGATGAACTATTCACTACTAAAACCTTTACATTCCCTGAAAATGCTTTGGCTTACAACATCTGATGACCTTTCATGGTAGGTTTACTTTCATAACAGAGCCAAAATTGCTTTCCAAAGATTAGACTCTTTCTCAGAGTCTGAAAGTACTCTAAATACTGTTCCCTTTAATTCTTATTGTGGGAGTTGCAGAAATTTGCAGAAATTTGATTGTGTGCAAGTTTTGTCTTTTTATGCAAAATATGTGCCCATTCACACAAGCAAACACCTACAATTACATATAAAATCTAATTCCATCTCAAAAGCCTTGTGTGCTCACATTTTTTCCTTTGTGCACTAGTTGTAAAACGTATGTGTGCATACAAAAGAATGCAGTTCAGAAGGAACATTGTCTCTGAACTGCTTATTCTCTACAAGACTCAAGAGCACCCTACCATTGGAGTTGTGTTTACATATTTGGATGGATGCAATTGTTGTCCACACAAACATGTTATAATGCATCCAATCAAAAAACAAGGCTGACTAATTAATC
Source organism: Octopus sinensis (assembly GCF_006345805.1). Lineage (NCBI taxonomy): Eukaryota > Metazoa > Mollusca > Cephalopoda > Octopoda > Octopodidae > Octopus > Octopus sinensis. The sequence goes on from NC_042997.1 coordinate 176,606,558, forward strand.
TTCATTCACCAACATGTATTGTTACAACAATTTCTGTTCCTCCAAAATATCAAGTTGTCTACCAGTCTACCAAAGCACATTCAGTCAACCCATCACTCATAATTTCCACTGTATCTCAGTTTCCAAATTTGATATTAAACACTTATTCTAGAACTTTCTCAGAAATACGACCCTCTAGAATTCTCACCCCCAATCCATTACCTCCTGAGAGATATCAGTTTAGAATGAATTGCACCAACCTCACTTATATTTGAGGACAAGTAAATTCTTTGAACACTGACTCTTCACAAAATCATATATATTTTGATCCTAGTTTTAAAATATTTTGAAAGCAATTCTGTATGATGTCTTTAGTTTGTTTTTAAATTTTTACATCATAAAACTGTAGAGGCTGGCTAAGTACAGGACACTTTTCACACTTTTACTTTGAATGAACGTTAAATTTACATAAACTAGGTATGATTCTTATGAGTGGAGCAAAATATCAAAAAGAAACTCTGTCTCAAACAAGTAATTTTCAATTTTCTAATTCAAAGTATATGAAACAGATACCAAACAAATCCTTGCACACATACTTTTGAATCAAAACACTAACAAGACTACTGTTATATTAAATTACAATGAAAATCATTACTACTTTTTAAAACTATTTCTCTCTCATTAAGATCGTTTTCACCGCATCTCTATTTAAAGCAATTGTTTAATTGGAAAATACTAATCCCGTACAAAACAGAGCTATTTAGTTGACGACAACAATCGGTAGATTCTTATCAAATTACACACTAACTACATTCCTATGTACATATTATTTTAGTTTATTGTAATTGTTTTCTCTTTTTATAAAGTATATACATATCAACTCGTAGAGATTGTACTAACCTACTATATCTAATGGAAAGTAGAAACTATATTATTATTCTAAAACATTCGGTGAGTGTTTTTTGTCCTTAAGGGAGGTAATATTTATTTGTTATTTTTACTAAGGAGTTATTTCTCTTGCAGCTATGGCAGTCTCCTTCCGACGAAATAAAATTGTTGAAAAAGTATTCGATGGAAAATAGAAGATCCACTTAGCGATAAACTGTTGATAAATAGTTTATTTTAATAATAAATTCTCAGAGGAAAATAATAATAACATATCTCACGAATCATTTCCATTACGAATCGATATTATTAAAAGTTGGGAAGATTTCGTAGTTCGCTGTCAATTCCTGAATTTAGATACAACCAAGCAGTACAGCTCCTTGTTCAGGAAAGTCAATATGGCTTCTACCAGCACCGTTGAAGGTAAGCATTTCAACTTTAATTCTTTTTCTCTTTCGTAAATTCTTGTTTTCCTTAAATATAGTACATAAAAACTAGTTTATTTTATTTCATTTATTATTCTCACATATGTTTCGAAAGCTGGCATATAACTCTCTTATTGTTGTCGTATTGTTTGTAGGCGCCATTTTCTCTATTATTTCAACTTGTATATTTTGTCTCTTATCATCATCATCATCACCCCCTTTACCGTATTGAAAATTACATTTTATTTACCAGTTTTTAGCTTTAATTCTTTTTATATAGTAAATACGTAATAAAACGGACGTGTTTTTTTCCGTTTTCACCCTCGCAATCTTTTAAACATGGCTTTTAGTCCAGTACAAGCTCTTCAGGAACATTTTCTCCGAAAGGAACGTTTAAAAAATTCCTAATTGACAAAAGGGTAATCGTGTCTGTTACCCATTTCTTTTTAAACTACGTACTTAGCTCTTTATGATGTTTGTTTATTGAGTGACTAACACCAGTTCAATGTTTCACATGTTGCATTTAACAAAACACTATGCTCCGAGGTTTTACAAATTTTTTTTAACCTAATTGCTCATTATTGATTTTCGTATGACCAGTCTTCTAGTACATCTGTCATTTACAGAAGGCGACATTTCACCGTCGACAGTCCATCCTTAATTATTTTTCCTCATCTAGAAGACTTTCCGAACGTTGTTCTTCCTCTGCAGTATTGTGGGTGACGATATTATAGGAAAAAATTGTAATTTCAGTCTATTTGGTCGTTGTTATTTTCCCCCATTTCTCTGTATCTTGTGTGTAAATCAATGACCAACGTTCATGTTTTTTTTTCCATCCCTTATTAATAGAAAATTGAGATATTTTAATATTCTCCAACTTCAACATCGGCAGTCCTTTTTTTGCCCGGGAGAAGGGATACATGTCATATTTCCTTGTTTTATTTGTTTAGTATCCTGAAACCCATTGTTACATACCTTTGTTACTGTGTTTTTATTAAACTCTCTCCATCCATCTATCTATACTCTTAGTTGTTTCTAATAGTTGTCAGTGATATAATGGTTTTAGTACCCTTTCGTTTTAGGACTACTTTACAAAGACATTTCTCTGAATTCTATTGTTTTTATCTATTTTCATACAACAACTCATTCTCTCTCTCACACACACACAAGCTTTTTGGGAAATATCTACTCCGTTCTAAATGGCCTCGGCTGCCTTGATGAAACAACGTTGCTGAAAAACATTAACATTTCTGTGTATGTCTACAAATCATCTCTTTCACAACAGTCGCTGTTTTCTAGAATGTTTCAGGCTTGGTGGGTCCACTTACTAGGGAACTTAATATTTTTTACTTCACTCTCGAAAACGCATTAAACACACCAGCCTGGAAATTTATAAAACAGGGGGAAAACAGCAGAAACAAAAAAAAAAAAAAAGCAAACCACACACAAAACAAAATATTACTCACACACATGCACATATGTGTGTGTGTGTTTGACTTTTTATTCGTAACAGTGAATGATCAGAATAAAAATTTGTGCAAATTCGGAAATTGATAATGGCTCACATGATTTAAATAGGTTGTCAGTACAAAATATTAATCTAACTTGGTCTTAGCTTCACAAATTTAAAAAAAAAAGTGTAACTGCGAAGAGAACTGAAATGTAAAACATTTAAATATTTTCATATTCTCCTATAGCCTTGAAATAACTTTCAAGTATTTTAGAAACAATTCTTAAGAACGGCTAATTCAGTGTAGTGTTTGTGTGTTTATACACATACGCATCTACGTATACAAACACTTCCTACTTTGTAAAATAATTTTAGTATTTTATTAAAGTACGTAAGCATTTTTTTTAAATGCGATAATCATTTCTATATTCCCTACTTTGATTTTAGTTTTCGTTCTGTTTCTTAAATTTTGTATTGACATTTGCGTATTTTTCTAGTAATTTCGAAATAACAGCTTTCTCATAATTTCGATACACCGAATATTTTTACCACCTTGAAATTATTTTAAAAAAAAAGTATTTTTTTGAATTCTGTCTGTTTCCAGATGGAGGAAGATTTCATTAAAGAAATTATGCCTTATGTTTATAAACATCGCTTAAGTGACCTTCATTTATTTCCCAGTTCATCATTGTCTAATGATTTGATTAAATAAATGTTCTCTAGATCATTCGCTGTATTTCATTTATATTAAAAAGAGAAGGAAAAGAACGAATTGTGGATAAACGGCTAAACAAAATTGCTGTTTCGAATAGGAATGCTTTTCTCCAGTTCAAAATTTGGTTCGTTTAAAGTGATTATTCTGCTTTTTATTACATATTTTCGATTATTGAAATTTACTGATAAAAAGATAAAGCAGACAAAACACGTCAGAGAATTATAATCAACGCTGTAACATTTGGGTTTGGGGTTCAACTCTTATACGTAGTTATCGTTTAGTTATTCCTTCTCGTGATATTTTAAAAACTAATTTGTTTTTGTTTTAAATTTTTTTAATATATTTATCCTAATTAACGGGAGGTATCGTTAAGAGTTCTTTACTTGCTGAGAACAAGTCGGTTCTTACGTTACTTAACTTTAAAATACAGTATTACTTATGGCTTATATATTAATTTTCATTGTTCACTTATATCTTAATTCATTGGAGATTTCTTCACCCTCACTGATCCTCAGTTTTGTTTACGCCTTTTATAAATAAGTAGCATTCTCTGTAGTTTCACCTTGGATAAAGTCTTATTTCAGAATTAGAAACCACTTTCAGTTGTTAAATTAGTGCTAATAAAAGGGTTACAAAATAACTTGCTTCGTAGTTGCAAAAAGTAACAGTACATTTGTCAACATGAGACTTACAACATCCGAAGTTGGTTTACATCAAATGGCTAGGCTCTCGTGACAGTGTTTCAAACTTCAGTCGTTGAACGATAGGTTGTAATCACCATATTTGCAAAATTAGCCGCTTATGATTTAGCCAAAAGTGTCTTGGATCTATGTACTGTGTTCTGGCTCTGTTGTTGAAGCAACAGAATAATTTGTACTTGAATTGTTTCTATCTGAATTACAAAACATGTCATTTCGCAATTTTACCTGATCTGCTTGTTGTTTATTGATACTACCATCTTCTAAGTTCATTTCATTCATTTTCTGAACCAATGCTTCATTAGATCAAAAGTTCATTTCTCCAGATAACCTTGAAAAGATTCAGTTTGTAGAGATATATTGATTTAAAATTTTGGCACAAGGCCAGCAATTTCGAGGAAGGGGATAAGTTGAGTACATTGACCCCAGTGTTCAGTTGGTATATATTTTATTGACCTCAAAAGAATGAAAGGCAAAATCGACCTTGCTAGAATTTGAACTCATAACTCAGACGGAATGGTGCTAAGCATTTTGCTCCGCCTGCTACCAATTCTGCTAGTTTGCTGCTTTATACTGCAATGTTTTTCTTTAGTAATTTGGTGGGACTGTATCACAATAAGCTTCATTTCCATACCATTATTAAAAATTATCTTCAAATCTGTTATAATTGATTGAAATTAGTGATATCATGAGATTTTTTTATGTGTAGATGTTTTTTGCAAGTCCACTAGTAATTGTAGATGACATGGTGCAGGGAAAGGTAACTGATACTTTCTAAATATTCTTTTCTTTTTACGAAATGCAGATTGCTGCTAAAAAAATTTCTTAGATTGACCATTCTTGATGAATGTTTCAGCAGCAAATGCAGTGTACCCTTGTCTAAACCATGATGGTAGCTGAAAAGCAATGGTATTATCATTAGCTACATTAAGGCAATTACCACTTGTCTAACTTCTAGCATCACATTAATAGCCATGTAAAATTTGAGAGGTTTGGCTTTCCCTCATCCTCGCATAATCTGTCACTCAAAAAAGCAAAGGGAATACTTTTCTGTACTAAAAAGTTTGGTTAATACCAAATTTAAATGCAGAATTGGTGCAAAACTTTTCTAACCATTTAGAATAAAAAGAAAACAACAGTTAAAAGATTGTTTTCTTAGCTAAAGCATATCTGTATTGATCTCAGATCATCAGCTAACTGTTAGCAATTTCATTTTATTAGTTTTGTTGTTAAACACTGCCATAACCTAGATATGTTTCATGATAAAGCCAACAGACGTCAGAATGTAAGTTTGTACTCTAGTAAGTGTAAATGTGATCTACTTTTTAAAGATGTATTCATTGACCTGAGGAGAAACAACTGTTCATATATTGCTTTTCATCAGTCTTGGTTATGTAATCTACAAACTTGTGGCCCATCCAGCATTGACCGTGAATGCTAAATGATGTTGTTTGTTTGTTTGTGTGTGTGTGTGTGTTTATATACACATACATGCTTACATGATAGATTCATTGCATTTAATCAATCATCTGAGAGCTTTCTCTCTATCAAACTAAATTCTGAAACCTTGGGAGACAATTCTGTTGCATTAAAACATAAATATTGATGACAGCTAGAGAAAGAAGCATTTCGATTGATGAGTGAAGGCTTAACATATGGCTTTAAGATGCTGTATGGAAGAGAATATTGTTTTCAAGATGATATAGTGAAGAAAATTTTAGACTAACACAGTACTTTAAACTTACTGAAAAAGAGCTGAAGGAAATGTCCACTAATGGCATTAAAAGTATCAGTAGTGAAAGGAGTTTGGTAAAGTTCAGAAATGAGGATTTTAATATTATAATGTAGTTCTGTTCAAATTGTTTAGCTTCCATATAAGAAAGCAAAACATTAGGAAATATCAAACACCTGATATACAGCTTGTATCTGATGATCTGGTCAATCTTTGTATCATTGGTGAATGGAAAACTTGAGTGGCTGTGAGATTCCATCTGCAAAGTTCTGAAGTTATTAATAAAACTTTGCAAAAAAATGTTATTTACCAATGAATTTACCTTTCAAAGTATAACCAGGCCCAGGTTGCAAGAGTTGCCAGAGTGTGTTATTTTGAGTGTACACCTAGTTGAACTCTTGTATGATAAGTGGTTGATGTTAGGAAGGATATACTGCTGTAGAAACCATACCAAAGCAGACATTGGGACTTGATGCAGTCCTCAGGCTCATCTATTCATATTGAACTGCTCAACCCATGTCAGGATGAAAAAAATGAACATTATCTTTTACTTGTTTTTATCATTAGACTGCAGCCATGGTGGAGCAATTCTTTGAAGAACTTTAGGCAAATAAATTGACCACTAGTACTTATTCTTTAAAGCCTGGTACTTGTTCTATCAGTTTCTTTTGCTGAACCACTAAGTTATAGGAATGTAAGCACTAACACTGGTTATCAAGTGTTGTTGGGGGACAGATTTATATATTATGTCATCATTTAATGTCCATCTTGGATGGTTTGACAGGAGCTGGTAAGCCAGAGAACTATGCCAAGCTCCACTGTCTGCTTTGGCATGGTTTTACAGCTGGATACCCTTCCTAATGCCAACCACTGTACAGAGTAGACTTGGTGCATTCCACATGGCACTGATGAGGTGCTATGTGAAAAGTAATTTGCAACACAAAAATCCCTTAATTGAGAGAGGGAGGTGGCTTTGTGTTAGGTAATGATAGATTGGAATATGACAAAAGGACAAAAACAAGTGTCTTATTGTAAAAGAGATACATGGTTACTTGAGTTAGAGGAAGAGAGAAGGAGATACATGACTAGTAAGAGATGGTGATGTGCCAGAGCATATTCTCGAGGTACAAGGATGTGAATATAAATGGACTGGTAGAGGAATGAGTTGGGGGGTTCATGAAAGTGCAAAAAAGAGAGGAGGGAATATATATATTGGGTCATCCCATAAATAATGCAGTTTTTTTAATACTAATTTTATTTTTCAAAATTAAGATAAAGTTCTTTTTTAATCTAAAATATACTCTCTTTCATTTTCTACATTGCTCTTCCATTTATCTGGTAGACTTGCAAGGCTCCTTCCAAAATTCACTTGTCCATCACGAAAAATACTCCTCCAGTACTGTTCTGATGTTGTCTACAGAATTAATATTTTTCCCAGCCAAATGATTTTGAAGACTGGAATAAATAATAATCAAATGGTGAATATGGTAGGTGGGGCATCATTTCCCATTCAAACTGCTCCAGCTTTTAGAATGTCATCCTTGCTGTATGTGGGTGAACATTATCCTGATGGAAGAATACCTTTGGTCTTGAAACCAAAGATGGTTGTTTTTCTTCTAGCAGCTGACTTAAGCTGCTCACAGATCTCCTTTGTTATCATATGGTTTGGGTTTAAAAGTTCAAAGTGGATTAATCATTTCATATCCCACCAAACGCAGCAACACCTTACTTGGGCAAAGACCTTCTTTACCCTGGGATGCTGGTGTTTCGCCTTTCCTTACCCACTGTCTTTGGTGCTTGAGATTTTTATAGAGAACCCATTTCTCATCACCAGTCATGATTCAGTCCAAAAACAGTTCATTTGTGAGACATGACAGCAAAAGAGAGCACACATTCACTCTCTGTACACGATTTGACTTGGGCAGTTTGTGAGGAACTCATTGACTCAATTTACTGACTTTTCCGATGGCACGCAGGTGTTGACGACTGGTTGAATGACCAAATCCAAGCTTCTCTGCTAGTTCCACCAAGGTTTGCAGGACATCCTCATCATACTCTACAGATTTTCCAGGATGAGGCTCATCTTTTAGGCTGTAGTTTCCGTCTAGGAATTTCTGGAACCACCATTGACACCGGTTTACACTTATTGTCTGATCCCCATATACTGCATTAATATTCCTCACACTTTCCATTGCATTGTTGCCTTTATTGAACTCAAAGCAAATTATGCCAAATATGCTCCTTTGTCACTTCCATTATAGCTTTGAAAAAATAACTTTAAAATGAACTGCACTCTTCAAAACTTGCACTAAGAAATAAGGTAAAATTACTACCTGCTTGTATAGCAAGTTGATGCAATTTTCATGCAATTGAAAAAAAAAACTGCATTATTTATGGGATGACTCAATCTTATGAGTTTCTTGCAGTTTCTACCTATCAAATCCTCTCACAAGGCTTTGGTTAGCCCAAGGCTCTATTAGAAGATACTTGCCCTACATACCATGCAGTGGGACTGGACCCAGAACCATGTGACTGAGAGAAATAAAACCATAAAATACAAAAAGAAGGAATTTTAGTAAATGTGTAAAATGTTAGATCAATATAAGACCCTGGGCAGTTTTTGTATTCCCTACTGATGAATTTTTGGTTAAAAAATTGTCATCATCATCGTTGTCCTTCTTAACACCAACCACTCTGTGAGTGTAGTGGGTGCTTTTTATGTGCCACCGGCACAGGGGCTAGAGGAAGCTGGCAACGGCCACAATCGGTTGGTGCTTTTTATGTTCCACTGGCACAGACGCCAGTCAAGGCGGCACTGGCATCAGCCACATTTGGATGGTGCTTTTTATGTGCCACTGGCACGAGTATCACAACTGCAATTTCCATTTAATTTTTATTTTGATGTTGATGTACTTGACTCAATAGGTCTCCTCAAGCACAGCAGGTTGCAGGGAGCCATGAACTCCATTTGTTGGGTCTTCGCAAGGTCAAAACTCAACCAGAAAGAACATTGAACAGTGTCTACTTTCTTTAGGCAACCTGTGTTCAAAGCAATTCATGTTAGGATCTGGGTCTGAAGAAACTCATAAGCTTGAAGAAGTAGTTGTAAAGATTAGGACAAATTTCATGAGATTGTTGGATTTCTGTGTAAAAATATCTAAACAATTGTTTTAGACTTTTAAATTTTAATGGCAAATGCTCATCACTTAATGATAATTGTTATTGAGTCTAAGGAAAATATGTTCTAAAAATAAAGCAATATCTCTGAGGTAGTTCTGAAAAGCATACAAGCTCTCCCACTCCCAATACTTGAATATTTTAAATAATTGATAATAATATGCATAATAATATGATGCATTTACTGGAAATGGTGAAAATATCTTTTCACACACCATAAAGAAAAATAGTAAAACACTGAATTAATAAAAAAAACCCAAACAAAATGCTAACATTGTAGAAAGTAGTCTTACAGTATATTTCCAATTTTAAAATGTATTTCATAAATACGCTGGCTTTATTTATAAATTGGTGTATATAGCTGGATGCCTTTCCTTAAAGCAATCTCTGAATTTATGGGGACAGAATTTTTATATTAGGTTGTTGTGAAAATAATGGCCAATTTCAGAAACCTAATTTTATTCTGGAAAAATTAACAATAGAAATGTTTTGATTAGTCAAAGTATGAGCCGTGAACATCTATGCATCTCTGCCATCAATCAATGAAATTATTTATGCCTTGTTGATAAAAATTGTTGAAGAGAAAAATGATGAATACATTTTTGCTCCACAGAAGGTTACAGTGAGGTCATTACAACCTGCTTGAGATAAATCTCTCTTGAATTACGCTACAATAAGGAGAAGACACATTAGACAATGTAGTGCTACAAACTTTTGAAAATGACAGAAATCAGGGTTCACTTAGTGCTAAACAACAATGACAGCTGGCCAATATAGAGAAGTATAATTTTGAATGTAATTAGGGAATCAACTCTACCTTACCTCTGTTGGCTTTGTGCCTGATTAAAAGGAGGAAATATATTGAATGCTTTTTTTTTTTTTGTTGCAAAAAACTTGTTTTGCTAAATATAAATTGTTTTTAATCTGCTTAGTCAAATGACCATTAGAAAATAATTTTTGAGTTAATTAGTAAAATATATATTTTTATATTTGAATTTATAAAATACATTTTTATTGTTTGGTTATTATATTTGTTTTAGAACAACTTTTGTTTTCTATTTTATTTTATAATGATTTATCTTTATTTAATGTAGTAAACAGGAAAGTAATTAGCAGATGGAAAAACAACATGGGGTAGAGAAGACCTTTTGGTCTTGTTGGAAACAAAAGTGCTGATGTCAATGAAATGCATCCATTTACACTCTGTAAAGTAAATTAAGTGATAGATAGAAAAGGCACTCAACCATTAAAACCATGTCAAAAAAATGGAATATGCAAGCAAGATGGAGATCTGTGATGACCCATCCAATCCTTAACCAGCTTGGGAAGCAGATGTAAAATGATGATGATGACAAAGTTTTGTCTTCAGTATATTTCTAATTTTAAAATGTATTTCATAAATACGGTGGCTTTATTTTATAAATTGGTGTATATAGCTGGATGCCTTTCTTTAAAGCAATCTCTTTGAATTTATGGGGACAATTTTTATATTAAGTTGTTCTGAAAATAATGGCCAATTTCAGAAACAATTTTATTCTGGAAAAATTAACACTAGAAATGTTTTGATTACTCAAAGTATGAGCCGTGAACATCTATGCATCTCTGCCATCAATCAATGAGATTATTTATGTCTTGTTGATAAAAATTTATTGGCTTTGATGCTAAGAAATCTTTGAAAGCTGATTTCACCTCTGGTTTGGACCTGAAAGTTTTATCACTTAAAAACTTGTTTGAATGCTTAAAAAAATGGTAGTCAGTGGGTGAAAGATCAGGAGAATATGGAGGATGTGTCTTGTATCCCAAGTCTGTGAGTTTCTGCAACGTCATTCTGGCAACATGTGACTTTGCATTTTCGTGGAGCAGAATTGGGCCATACTGATTCACCATTGCATTTTTTTAAAGTGAGCATGCATTTCAGCAGATTGCAATAAAACTCTGTTGTAATGCTCTGATTGGCTTCCAGAAAACTGTAATGGACAACACCAATTGCAGACCACCAGACAGTTACCATAATCTTTTGCTGATGCAACTTTGGCTTTGGGAAATGCTTAGGGGGACTCATTACAGTCAACCCATTGAAATGATTGTTTGTGGTTATCATAAAGGATCCACTTTTCATCGCAAGTGACTATTCGGTCAAGAATAGGATCATTGGTGTTTCGGAGAGAGAGCATCAAGCACATTTCAAAACGCGGAACTTTATTTTCATTGAGCTCATGTGGTACCCATTTATCAAGCTTTTTCACCTTACCAATCTTCTGCAGATTGCATGAGACCGTTGCAATACCGATACCAAGTGCCTGAGACATTTCTCTGACACACTTTGATGTGGGTTTGGTTCAACAATTGCTTTCAATTGTTCATTGTCAAGACTGCATGACCATCCTATATCTTCTTCATCTTCAAGGCTCTCATCACAACTTTGGAATTTCTGAAACCACCTTTATACTGTGCGATCACTTGTGGATCCCTCTCCCTATGCTCTGGCAGCAGTTTTGGAAGCATTGTGCACAAGCTTGAACTCATGCAAGAAAATAAGCGAAGGTCCTTATTTGCCATGTTCATAATTAAGGGCGCTTATGCTTCAAGTATGTTTTCTGTTTGAAATAAGTAGAAAATTGTTGAAGAGCATACATCAATTATTAAGTATGTTGAAATTCACCTAAAATATAATTAAAATACTATGATAAAATTGTGTTTCAAACACAATACTTACAGCAGCCATTATTTTCAGAACAATCTAATAATAAAACAGTTCTGTCATTTAAAGTCATTATATGAACCTAGCACCCAGTACTCTAACTTGCAGACAAAACGTATTAGTGTGGCTACTGTTTTCAAATCTTTTTGTGGCATGCAATTTTTTTGTCCTGTAAAAAAAGCAAGCAACCATTCCTTTGTTTTAGTCAGTAATTCTAATATTTGGCAATTGGTTTCATCTCTACTGAACCAATTTAATTCATTTAGGATTTTGCCTGGATTACATATTTTACACTAACTGCATGTTTTAAAATTAATTTTATTTGAATTGAAACACACTGCTACTGCATATGCAGAATTAAATGCTATACAAACCTTTTGTGGGTGTTAATATTGTGGTATTGTAGTTTTCAAATAAAACACAGAAAACATATCTCTCTCACTCTCTCTCTCTCTATATATATATAACAATTTATGGAATACACTCAAAGATAACTAGTATTTCAAACAAAAGAACTGTAACACTTATTGATAAAGTTTTGCCGATTAATTGAGTTTATGTTTTAATTCAGGAAATGTTTTTCACTGTGTATACAAAGCTTTGAGAAACAACATAAATTTTTTCAAGTTAAAATAAGAGAGAATTTTATAGTGACCATTATTGAGTTACATTCAGTGTGTTCAACCTGTGGGCAATAAAAACAGGACTATTTTATTCCAAGATCATCATTTCTTACTATAATAGTGTTTAGTAAATTCATTGAGAGGAATTTCATCATGAAGTAATTATATCGTGAGCTCATGCAAGTACATCATCAGGTGTTTTGTCTGCAGAGTGAATGAATCTCTTGACCTTAAAGCTTTTATTCACAGGGAAAATAAGTTACATTTCATAAGCAATAGAAAAAGTCATTCAAAGATTAAAACTGGTCCAATTTATTCAATATAACCTCATTTAACAATCTGCTTGTCCATGCCTGCATGAGTTAGAATTTGTTGAGGCAAATTTTGTATGGTTGGATGCTCTTCCTGTCACCAACCATCATGTTTCCAAGCAGAGTAATATTTTCCATGGCCAGACATGTTTTCTGCAGAAGATTGGAAACAAACATCATTGTTAGTGTGACAGTGATGTTCACTTAAAACTATCCACTGATGGCAATACAAGAGTATACACACACACATACATGGCAGGCTTTTTTTTCAGTTTCTGCCTACCAAGTCTACTAAATAAGACTTTAACCTTTTAGCATTCAGATTACTTTGCCAAATGCAATGCTTATTCATTCATGTTGTTTTGAATTGATTATGCACTATCTCATAGTTTTGGGACTTTGATGATGTGATTATTTATTTTTAAAATGACATTGTAGGATACCTGTGAGAAGCCAGATCTGGCTGATTTGAAGATAAAACAGGTAAAATATTTTGGCTGGATATTGCTGGTTTGAATGCTAAAGGGTTAATCAGTCTAGGGCTACAATGTGCCACAAGGTGGGACTGAATGGTGAACCATGTGATTAGGAAGCAAGCTTTTAAGCCACATAACTATGCCTGCATTTATACATTAAAAATGTCAGTTCATCATCATCATCATTATTCAGTGTCTTGTTTTCATGCTGGCATGGGTCAGATGGTTTGGCAGGAGCTGGCAAGGCTGGGAGTCACAGTATGTTCCATTGTCTGCTTTGGCATTGTTTCTACAGCTGGATGTCCTTCCTAATACCAACCACTTTACAGAGTGTACTCGGTGCTTTTTATGTGGCTCAGCACCAGTGTTTCTTAAGTGGCACCATCACCAGTGTTTTTTAATGTGGCACCATCACTACAGCTTTTTATGTAGCATCAGTACCAACTGGGCATTGAGGGTGATAGCAGGAAGCAAGGTGTTGATGATAGAGGGCAGTACAGGGAGGTGAGAGAAGGCACTCAAAGGAGGTGATTATTGGAGACAGGAGGTGGGGGTAGCAAGGTAACTGGATAGGGAGGTAGAAGTAACTGAAAAAAACCAGGGGATGTAGTATGTGCCTATTATGCTTTCAGATAAAGTGATGGGTGTTAGATGATGAAATGTGGGAGAGGGAGATGGTTGACAGGTGGTTTTAGGATATCAGTTTTGTTGTGGTGGACAGGTCTTGACAAAGCACCAGATATCTTGCTCCTTTGTAAAGCACAGTGTCTTGAGATTGGCTTTCAGTACTTCAACCCATATCTTTCTGGGTCTCCCTTTTCCATGAGTTCCATCCACTTCAAGATTGACGCTTTATGCAGTTGTCCACATCCATACGCATTACATGACTAAACCATTGCATTCTTGTCTTGCACACTGCATCTAATTCTACTTATGCCTAACTTCCCTCTCAATACTCTAGCACTCTTTTGCACATGTATACTGACATTGCACATCCAGCAGAGCATACCAGCTTCATGCCTCTCTAATGTTTGCATGTCCTCTGCATTCAGAGCCCACATCTCATTACCATGTAGCATTGCTGTTCATACATACACATCATGCAATCTTCCTTTTACTCTCAGGGAGAGAGAGACCTTTGGTTGCCAACTGAGGTAAAATCTCTCTTCAAATTTTTCCATCCTATTCTTAATCTAGCAATAACACTTTGAGAGTAGAGTCTTGTCCGATTTCTTGCTTACTAGGACCTTAGTCTTTGCTAAGTTAACTTTAAGGCCATTTGATTCCAGGTTTTTTTCCACACCAGGAATTTCTTTTCTAATTCTATTACAGAATCTGGTATGAGAACAAGATCATCAGCATATAATAGTTCTCTTGGACTTCCAGTTTTAAAATTCCTGTTATGGTCTGAAGGTTGATGAATAAGCAGGGTGTTGAGGATTGTGCCTTGGTGAACACTTACCTGTGCATTAAATTCATCAATATACTCATGGCAAATTCTTACCTTACTAACAGCACCCCTGTGCATGGCCTGTTCTGCTTTCACAAGCCTTTCATTTTCCTTTTCTTCAGAGACCACCATGTCAAAGGCTTTCTCCAGATCAACAAATACCATGTACAATGGCTTATTTTTAGCTAAATACTTCTTGTAAATAATGTAAAAGTATTTTGTTTGAAGGAAAAGAAGAAACATTCTAAAAATCCTTATGAACAGTGCATCTTAAATGATCTAATATTTCATGATTTTGAAATTCATGATATATTGAACTTTCATCACTGCACTTCCCACAACACAATTTTTGTGTTGTAGAAAAATCTGCACTAGTGATGTATTGTTTCTTTTTCAAGATTTCTAAGAATTTCCAAATCATAGGATGGAATTTTTTTTGTCTTTGAATTGTTCTCATTGTTAATGAAATACCATGTATTCACTTAGTGAATAAAAAGCACTATGAATTTACTTATGATGTATTGTCTTATCTGACAGTGATGGATGTATCTACAGCAAACTTTATATTAGAGCATGATATTGAAACTAATAGAAGTTATCCGTACTGGAGATTTTCTGTCATTTAGTTTGTTGCTTCTCTAGTTTTTAGTTCACATGCTGTCTTGTCATTGGCCATACTCATCATCATCATCATCGTCGTTTAACGTCCGTTCTCCATGCTAGCATGGGTTGGACGGTTCGACCGGGGTTCTGGGAAGCCAGAAGGCTGCGCCAGGCTCCAGTCTAATTTGGCAATGTTTCTACAGCTGGATGCCCTTCCTAACGCCAACCACTCCGTGAATGTAGTGGGTGCTTTTTACGTGCCACCTGCACAGGTGCCAGGCGGGGCAATTGAAAAAATAAAATGAGCTAAAAGAAATGATTTAACCCTTTATTGTTTAAACCGGCCATACCCGGCCAAAATATTCTACCTATTTTATGTTCAAACTAGTCAGATATGGTCATTCATAGCTACCTTATTGTGTCATTTTAAAAATAAACAATCACATCATTGAAATCTCAAAGCTATGAAATGATGCAAGATTAATTTTACATGGTGTGAATACATAAGCTTTACATTTGACAGAATAATCTGAATGCTAAAGGGTTAAATAACTGATTGACCTGATCCTGGATAAGTTAAGGGTTGATGTAATGAATGCCAAGCTGAAGAGATTTTTAATTCAAATTTTGTTTTTAGTTGGTGAAAGAAAAAGGTGAACAAAAAAAATCTAACACCAATTATTAAGGACTTTTAAAAGGGAAGCTAGTTTCAAGAAATTGAGAATTTCTCTCTCATTTAATGCTAGGTTTGAATACTAATGGAAAAGTCTGATTTTTGTATGCAGTGAGGATAGTAGCTGACAGCTATTTATACTATACATAAATTCAGAAGTAAATTTACTTGATCTAATTTGCATAACAGTACAATCATTAGCAATGAGTATTAATTAATAGGAGCACAACATGGTGCTGGGGTAAATAGAGATGTGTGATAGACTTACACTGTATTATAATTGTGCTCCTATAATTGATACACTGCCAATGATTGCACTATTATGTGAAAGAACTAAACTGGTCTGCCCAAATTTGTAAATTATGGCAGACTAATTTAAGTTTATTCCAGTTTGTGTGTATCATAAATAGCTAGAAGCTACTATTCTCCCTGTAGTTAGGAAAATGATTAACAGACCTGGTGATATAGTAAAACACTGAAACCTGTCAGAGAAAAATGGTTTATTAAAGCATATTATCACAAGTTTATCTTAAATCCCTATTAAAGTAACATTATCCTTAGAGAAACTAGTCTTGTACATGAAGTAATCAATATGTTGAATTAATTTCTTAGTTTTGTGAATTAAGTTGAATTTGCTTTGATATGCTTATCTGCATAGGCAAGAGCTCAATCTCTTGGGTCATTCGCAAAGTATATGCTTCACTTAAAGCTTTCTTGTTTTATGAGCAATTTTCATAGTTCATAGATTGTGACTTGTTTCTTAAGTGAAATTATGTAGTTTTCTATGTTAATATGAAATAATATATATTGATGTGATATGCTCTAACAAAAATATTTTATAATATAGTATAGTATAGGAAGGACAACATCTGAGACAAGTCCTCTACCATAGCCTTGAGTAAACCAAAGTTTTGCAAGTGAATTTATCTAGACAGAAACTATGTAGAAGCCTGTCTGATGAATAATATTTGTTCTTAATCCTACAATCATTTTAATACTATCACCTGACCCTTGAGTGTCCACTAATAGTAAGATCCATGTGCACTAACAGTAAGAAGCTAGCTAATTTTTTTCTTGTATTCATTGCATATCCTTCATATTCAATACCCTTGTTTTACTACTATGCTGTATCTTATATTGTACATGAGCATCATGAAATCTGCCCTTTAATCAAAGAAGAAAGTTATTTGTTGCTAACAAGTAATATTTCGCTGTCCTTACTCTGTGCAGCATCCATCTCCACTGTTGAGATAAAAAGCTGTCAACTATTTCTAGTGAGCCTTCTGGGCAGTTGAAAGAATTCATGGGTGCTGTTACTACTAATTACTTCTATGTATCTGCCCTATATGAAGTCTGTTTCTGCCAGCCTGCCTGTGATCCTACTGCATCTTTTATTCATCTTTAAGTTACATTTGCTACACAGTATAGAATTCCTACTGGTTCCTTTTCTGTGCATTGAGCATATCCAATCTCTGTATTCTTTCTTGCTTACTGAAACTTTTGTCTTTGCTAGGTTTACTTTTAGGTTTTTTAATTTTAGTTCTATTGTTCAAACTTTTTGTCTAATTCTTCAACTGATTCAACAAGATGAACTAAATTGTCAGCACACAGGAAATCCCATGGACAATTGGTCTTGAACTTTTAAAATTCCTCTGTTATGGTCTGGAGGTTGATGAATAAGGGAGTGCTGAGGACTGTGCCTTGGTGAACACTTACATGTGCATTAAATTTATCAATATACTCATGGCAAACTCTTACCTTACTAACAACACCCCTGTGCATGGCCTGGAGTAAGCTCAGAACTGTACTCTGATGGACATTTATCTGCACACTAAATGCCTCATTGAACTTGTAACTCTCACCTTGCTAACAACACTCTAATATGTGGCTTACTCCCAGAAGTCATTCATCTGCATTCAATTTTTTATATCAAATCTCTCTCTCTCTCTCTGAAAGGCTTCACTGGGTTAAAGAGTGCTAGGTATAGTAGCTTGTTTTTGGCTATGAAATTCTCTTATAACTGCCTTTATATGAAAAGGGCATCAATGGTTTTCCATCCTGGCATAAACCCAAACTGTATCTCACCTAAGCAAGTTATCCTAATTATTTGTGCAAATTAGTTGCTCCTTTCTGGAGCATACTTTTGTAACAATTGATGCTACTGCTGTGTTGCCAGACAATTTTAATAGTTGTTTCTTTGTTGGGTTATTTACACTGACCTATTGCTTCATAGTCTTGGACACTTCTCATTTTTGATTCTTACAATGCAGAAGGGTATACTTGTCATCTCGCTACCTGGTATTGTTCTTTGATAAACACTATTACATCTCACAACTTCTCCAACCTTAAAGACCATAGAATAAACCAATTTCTTATGTAGTAGAAAGGGCTGGAGCTCTTTCTGTAATAGTATTTATGGTTATGATGAGGTTACAAAGAATGAAGGCGTATCAAGTTTCTTGGAATTCGGTGACAGATTCAGAGTATGGCTCCATTTTCTTCCTTATCTAATAAATGTTGCCTAGTATTGTATTCATTTGCATTTACACACAAGAGAGATTTTTCAGCTCTATACCTTCCTTTTTTTTTCTATTTTATTTTTGAGATTCTTTAGCACTTATCCTGAAGTCACTAATCATAAGTCAGTACTGAAGGGTACATTCTTTATGTTTAGTGTTCATAATCTGTTGTTTATCTGACTTGCATATTCACCGGAGTGGTTGGTGATCAAGTGGTTGTCCATTTAAAAAAAAATTAAAATTGCTACAGATGATTAGGCCATACTGTATTGCACAATTCAAGGAAACTTGACTTCCCTCTATTCTTTGCATCTTGTCTATAGTTATAAACAAACATATTAAAGAAACTGCTGAGTTTCACTCTGTTGAGTGAAAAAGAAACAGGTTGATTTCTATTGTCTTTGAAGTTGTGAAAGCTTGGAAATGTGATACAGCAACATGTGATCAACAGTTAGGAATGCTGCTGAAGTTAAGCAGAAATGGATGTGTGTGTGTGATGAGTGTATTCTGGGTTGGCAGGAAAAACAATTTGGAAGTTCATAAAATTTATGTGTAGAATGTGAAAAAGATTTAAATGGTACTTTTACCTCTTTCAAAGATAATGAGTGCTCCAGTTGGTGTTCATTAATGAGGTATTTGTATTTTAACTTTTTTTTCATACTTCAGAGTCTTTATATCATGGACTATAAAATTGCTTTTGTCATATGAAGCAATTTTATTTATATAAATTTGATGTAGAAACTAGTTGAAAAATCCTGAATATGTTCAACGAAAGGCATATCTAAATGGCATGGTTGTGGCTACATTGTTATTGAAATACTCTGGACATCTTAATTTGAAGTTTTGAGGTTAATGTGCTACATTATCAAGTAAAATGTTCATGAACTTAAGTATAATTACAGCATTTTCTTGTGCTTAAGTCTTCAGAGTTGGTCGTTTCATGGAAGGAAAATTTTTCTCTGTAGGATAAAAAAAAAATCAGTCCTGAACTATTGCTATGGATTAATGATTCTGAATTATACTACTCAATTGTTTACTGCTCATACATATATGAGGTGTACATATATACACATTACACCCAAGGAGAAACTACTTGATAAGCAAGTTCCCATTTGTCTCTCAAAATGACCCACATTTGAACAGTGTTCCTATCTTACTCCTCAAATTGGTCTGTATGACTGGATCTCTTCCTATCACCAAGTACTTCATAGAGTGTACTGGGTGCATTTTCTTGTGACACCAACACTAGAGAAGTTAAGTCCTCATTGTGACAGAACTAAAAGGCTTCACAGTCCTTAACTTTCTCTTCTCATTTATGTACTGGGTACATATTTCATGGTGTCAGCATTACAGAGGTTGTCTTATTCAAAAGGAAGCACAATAATGGTGGGTGTCTTAATGTGATTGCACCAGCACAAGAGGAGTATGCCTTGTACACAATAAATGTGAAATCTGCTGGGGAGTGGTTGGCAAAAGCAGAGATGGATAAAGTAAGAGTTAGCAGTGGGTGGCTAACTATCCAAATTAGAGCTACGTATGCATTTCTTGCAAACTTGTACACTTCCATTTAAACCAGGAGTTCTCAAACTAGGGTGCATAAATCCCTAGAGGTATACAAAAGAAATTACATAGGTGTATGAGATTTGTTAAAACTGAAATTTTCAAGGAATCACCTACAACTATATTTCATTGTTGCAACCTCAGGTTTAGTAAATAGTATCATGAAGAATACATTGACAAATGTGTTGTTTGAAGGTCTTGACTTCCAGATATAATTAATAGCAAATAATACATTGTTTTATGGTGTCTATAAAATCACACTTACTATTGTTGGTTTTATAGCATCCAGCTTTTTAACATATTCTTCACAAGGAGTACTCCATTACTGCCAGGTGTGATGAATGGGTTCACAGGGAGAAAAGTTTAAGAACCTCTGATTTAAATGAAACCTCTTGACATTTTAAATTATTTTTCTAAACTTTTTATTGTAAAAAATATTTCAGAATAACACTATAATTCATTATTTAACTGTACAATTTTTCTCTCATCTATCTTGCTTGAAAGATTAGCCTTAGGGATCATCATCATCATCGTTTAGCGTCCGTTTTCCATGCTAGCATGGGTTGGACGGTTCTACTGGGGTCTGTGAAGCCAGAAGGCTTCATCAGGCCCAGTCAAATCTGGCAGTGTTTCTACGGCTGGATGCCCTTCCTAACGCCAACCACTCCGTGAGTGTAGTGGGTGCTTTTTACGTGCCACCCGCACGGGATAAAAGATGATAATCTGGAAATTTTCAGAGTTTGGTTTTTTTCTTAATAAAATCATGCATATCTTTGTAAAACATATTTTACTCCTAAAGTTACAGTTAGTAACTGATATTGCAATGTTTGGATTAAATAACCTATATAAATACTACATTTTAATATGCCAAATTTATGAAAGACTTGTTTGGCTCTTTTTTTTTTTCTTAAATATCCAAGAATGTCTGTTTCCCATGCTGGCATGGTCAGGACAGTTTAACAGCATCTGATGAATCTGGGAGTAGTGTGAAATTCCTGTCTACTCTGCCACGCTTTTCTATGGCTGAATGCTGTTCCTAATGCCAACCACTTTACTGTGTACTGAATACTTTTTCATGGCACCAGCTTTAGTGAGGTAACCCTAACCACTTTAGTATTACTACAGTGCAGAACTAGAGGATGATTATGTTGGCAGGGGATGTCAATAAACATCAGTTTTTAGCTCATCACTTTTCATGTAAAGCAAGATATATAAACATTTACACATATGACTGGCTTCCTTACAGTTTCTGTTTATCAGTTTCACTTGTAAGGCATCAACTGACTTGGGGCTTTGTGTATACATGTATTCATATAAATGTGAAACCATATGCACATGTAGTAAATCAAGTTTTAGTTACTCATTTTAAAATTTCTCTGTATTTTGGAAGCCATTTTTCTTAGATAGGAATGCTTTTCATTTTTGAACTTTGGTAGTTTCTCATTTTAAAATTTCTCTGTATTTTCGAAGCCTTTTTACTTTTGATTTTTGAACTTGGATATATTTTCATTTAAATCTTTTGAATTGCTTCACTAAAATGTTCCATTAAAGTCAGTACTTTTTTTTGCTTGGTATACAAATTATTAAAAAAATATCTTTTAATGTATATATATATATATATATTCCATCTCTTTGTTTTGAATTTAATGAGTACAATTTGATAATTGTTCTTATTGTTATTTAGTTCCTAGAAATTTCCGGCTACTTGAGGAATATGAAGAAGGCCAGTCAGGTGTAGGTGAGGGAATAAGCTGGGGATTGGAATCAGATGATGATCTTTTATTTGTCCATTGGAACGGGACCATTGTAGGTCCAACTAAGGTGAGCTAATATGTTCATTTCTGTATTAATAATTGATTACTTGTTTTTAGAGTAATTTAAAATCTTTTTTCTAATATGTAATATTTTTATTTGGAAAAATTAATCAATGTGATTTCACATACACACACGTTATTATTTTTATAAAGGCAACAAGCTGGCAGAATTGTTAGTGTGCCAGGCAAAATGCTTAGTGGCATTTCATTTGTCTTTATGTTCTGAGTTCAAATTCCACTGGGGTCGATGTAATCAACTATCCCCCTCCCCAAAATTTCAGGCCTTGTAGAGAGGATTGTTATTATTATTATTATTTCTTTCATTATTTTCTTTGGATAAATTACTGAAATCTTACCATTTAAAGTCAGAAAATGGGTTCTTGTTTTTAGATAAATGAAAATTATTAAGAAATCTGTCTTCATATTATTCTTTAGACAGTCTAATATAACTCTACATTGAAAACCTCTGTGGTTAATTCATGCATAATCCTTCAAAATTTAAGGTAAAATGGAAAAAAAAAAAAATACAGGAGCAATAACTTTTGCATATTTTTAAGAAGTTTTCTCTCTCTAAATGTCTCCATTATGAGAGCTCTCTTTTGCATTGCAAGCTGCAAGGTAAACCCACTAGTGATGATGCCACAAATAGCACTCAGTAGGCATATGTTATGTTTTTATGCATGTTTTTCCATGATTGTATGGACTAGGTGAATATATTATTATGGAATTGTTTTCCTGTTGCCAACACCTTTATCTCTTTTTCAAGTAATAAATTTTATTTTTCACACTTTCGAAAGTACAAAGCAAGGTGATTTGATAGTTACAACACCACCACCACTTGTAGCTTGTGACTTGTATAGAATGCAAATGTAAACAACATGGATAGGGGAAACACACATGTTATGTATATGTGTGTGACAAATTTCTCTTTTACTTGTTTCAGTCACTTGACCGTGACCATCCTGGAGCACCACCTTTAGTCGAGCAAATCGACCCCAGGACTTATTCCTTGTAAGCCTAGTACTTATTCTATCAGTCTCTTTTGCCAGACTGCTAAGTTATGGGGATGTAAACACACCAGCATCGGTTGTCAAGCAATGTTGGGGGGATACAGATACTCAAACATATACACACACGTACATATATATACATGCATAAATATATACGACGGGCTTCTTTCAGTTCCCGTCTACCAAATACACTCACAAGGCTTTGGTCGGCTCGAGGCTATAGTAGAAGACACTTGCCCAAGATGCTGTGCACTAGGACTTGAAACAAGACTTGTTTCAAGTCCTAGTGCACAGCATCTTGGGCAAGTGTCTTCTACTATAGCCTCGGGCCAACCAAAGCCTTGTGAGTGGATTTGGTAGACGGAAACACTAATCTACCTTCATGAACTTTACAATTTTTGCATTATATGTGTGTGTGAGACACATCAGGACTCGGTTTCATATCTAGGGGTCTAGGATTTTGAAATATCAAAAACACCTATGAATTGTTTTCTTATGAAGTTTTTAGTATTGCATTCTGCATTTGAAGATCTGATAAGAAACGTAACTCATTACATATCGATTTTTTCATTGTTTGAAGTAAGTTATTTCCCTTAGGTTGATTAAAATATATTTCAAGTTAGACTTACAAAGTATGGCATGGTTAAGGGAGGTGTTTCTGTAACTGCGATGTAGTAAAAAGTAAGAAATATAATGAACTACAAGATAAGTGAATTGCTGGCAAGGATTGACACTATAAGACTATAGGTAAAGTAAATGAGATAACAATATGTGGGTATAATTGAAGAAAATTTGAACAAAGATTTGTCAACTATACTTTTTCCTTCAGAAATTTAGCAAAGAGAAATGCAAGCAAACTATCCTATTACATCTGTTGTTTGAATGGAGTAGCGTTCTACTCCATTCTTCAAGAGCTGCAGACAAAACAAATAGTACAAAAAGCTGTGTGTTATGCACTGCTTAAAAGAGCCTCAGGATATGTGGATTTAAGATTCTTGAATATCTGTCAGCTCAGAGATCATCACCAAATGTTGCCACTTTAGTAAATATTTTATCACAAGGCTTTGGTTGGCCCAGCATTATAGTAAAAGATACTTGCTCAAGGTTCTGTGCAGTAGGACTGAACTTGAAATATCTACACTATCGTATATACAATACTGAAAAGAATTGGAATTTTGCATATTGATGGAGGATAAGGGACTATGAAATTCTGTTTTCTGCTTATCAAATATTGTGAAGAGGTATTACTACATTTATAGTTATTGTTATCTGAGTTCCAGTATATGTGCAATAAGGCTTGTTTATGTAATTTTATATCCGCAGCTGGTAAACAGTGCTTATTGGACCTCCAGGAGATCAAACACCAGTACTTATTGCAAATCCACGTGGAACTTCATAAAGCATTAGTTTTTCAGTTACCTTACAGATATACACCTGTATAGTCTCTATCTACCAGATTCCACTTACAAGGTATTGGTCAACTCAAGGCTATAGTATGTGCTGCACAGTGGATTCAAATTCAGAATCACTTCTTGTGAAGTAAATTTCTTGACCACAGAGTCATACATGTAAACATTGATTTTTGACTGATGAATTTAAGGGTCATTATAGTTATATTATAGTCTGATTTGACAGTTTATTGAAATATCATTTAATGTTAATTGGTTCATACATTATCTGTGCTACACATCATCTCTTCAGTATACAGTTTGATTCCACTGGTTAGAAAGTGTTCTTACAATAGACTATTATCATTTGCTTTCTTCTCTTTTACCTATTCTGGTTTGGTTATACCTTAAGAAATTTGTTTTGCCTTGAGATACTCTATCGTCTTGTAATTATCTTGATAAGTAGGTGTTTCCACTGTTTACATCAGAAATCACAATGAAATGGGGATAATGAAAAATATTACCAGTTAGCTCACATTATACAACAATTGCAACATGGAAGGTGTTTATAAGCCATTTAAAACACACACAAAAACCGTTAGATTCACTTCCACATATTTAATTTGCCGAAATATTTTTGTGTGTTTTATATGGCTTATAAACATCTTCCACACTGCAATTGTTTTTGTTTCAGCACACGATCTCCGATCAGGTGACGTGCTATGCAAGTGCATCACATACAGCAATTGAAGAAACAAGGGAGGCAACTCGAAACGTTTTTATTTATTAAGCTTCATTAGCAGATGTATTGTTGCTATTGCATCTGGTTTGCTCTCCAAAATGTTCATAAAAAAAAAAAATTCTATATAGCAATGATATTAATTGGATATTTCATTATAAAAGGGGCACTGATCATATATTTAAGTAAACGGGAAAAGGTGTATTATCTGAACTGATTCTTTTTCTTTTTTCAATTCCCCCACACATTTCTCTCAATAGATGGTTAGTAATAGTGTTGATGGTGGCTGCATTGAAACTAGTTGGTTCTGAAACAATCTTGCAGTCCCATATATTTGACATTAATATATAAAATTGTTTGTATTGGCTTTATTTAGTTGAATGTTTACTTTTTTTTGCCTTCTACACATGCAGTGAAGATTATAGCAGCAATCACTACCGAGAGAGCTAATTAAGTATGAGTGCATTAAAGATTTTGTTTCTTTTGTAATTTTAAAAAATTGTATGGAAAATAGTATGTGGATTAACTTTCATAGTTTTAATATTTTATATTTAATTAAAATAAGTTGCTCAGTTGGATTTGGTTTAAAATATTTCAGTTTAGTGATTAAATACCAAAATACCAAGTGATCATTTCAAACTATACACATTGAAAAACAGTTCATTTCATAAAAATAATAATCCGTTGCCAAAAAGCTTAAAATACTTTTTCCAAATGTGTCATTTTCTAGACTTGGGCTAATGTATTGGGCTGGTGCATAATTATTGTGGCTTTTTTCTGCAAATTTTATTCAACAAAAGCAATAATATTTAACAAAAACATCTTTAAATGACGGTCTGACCGTCTGCCAAGCAAATGGGAAGCAGTAATTGAAGTAGATGGTGAATATGTTCTGGAATAATCATTAAAAGATGTTTTTGTTACATGTTGTTTTTGTTGAATAAAATTTGTTGAAAAAAGCTTGGATAATTTGTTTACCTTCTCCATAATTTAGGTGGCAGCTCCTCTGTAGTCTCTCTGTTGAGATATTATCTATACCATAATACTGTTCTCTTCTTTTGTAGCTTTAGAGCCTTTAGTATCTTAAGTACTGAATACATTTTTGTAAGGAATAAATGCTTAATCGCAAAGAAAATTCTTAAAATAGTCACTTAGTTTTTTAAAATATTAAGATATAATCTTATGGTAAATTAGAGATTCCTGTGGTAAGGCAAGCTTGAGGAAGAATCAGAATATCAGGTATTATTATATCAAGTCTTCTAAATAGTTGCGTTTATTATATTACTCATCAATTACTAATTGGGCTCTGTTCATTAATTGTGGAGAATTGAGATTTTTAATGTTGCGAGGACTTAATTGTCAAAAAAGATCACATTTTATTTTGAAATTCTTGTGTGTTAAGTGATTTTGCTCATTTTCTACAACTACAGGTTTAATTTGTCCAACACTTTGTATTTCTTCAATTTGTTGATTTTGTAAACTGCTGTAGTCAATCCATCTGCCTTTTATGCTGCCGTCATGTCTTGTCATGCTCTTATTACTAAAAATAACTTTCTGTAATGTTTTGTTGTTGCATGTTTTCCAGGTCTTGCACTGTGCCAAGATATAATTTATAAAAAAAGGTTGGGGCGGGAAGCATAGGACATAATATATTAGTGAAAATGTAATTGAAAATAGAATGTGGCAGATATTTGGCATCTCTTATTCTGCGACTATTGAGATGTTTCCTTTTGAATTAACACTTTAAATCTAAATAACATTATCCTACTACAACCACATCACAAGGAGTAAAACATAGTTTAAAACACATTAAGTGCTGCAATATAGAAGTTTATGGGGATGGGGAGGTGAAATGGTCAAAGTATTGGATAAATATCTCAGGCATTGAGCATCATCTTCATGTTAATTTGTCTCACCTTTTACTGTTGAAAAAATGACTGATTTATAAAATTACATGTTCTTTTAGTGGTTTCAGTCATTAGACTGTAGCCATACTAGGGTACCACCTTCAAGGGTTTTAGCTTATCACATCAATCTCATATTTGTATCAATTTGTATTTACTGAATCACTAAGTTGCAATTTTTTAACACATTACCAACAAACAGATGCACTTCTTCACTGTAATTTGTTTACTGAATTCTGCCTACAAGATATTGTTCAGTCTGAGACTATAGTAGATCACATAGCCAAGGTGCCACACAATAGAATTCCACTTGGAACCACATAGTTACAAGGTGAATCTTTTAACTATATGGCTATGTTAATATATATATATATATATATATATATATATATATGCATGCATGCACATAGATGTTTTTAGGGAATATTTACTTCTCTATAGTCATGGACTTATTTACATTGTTTCTGACCATGGCTAATTAGCTTATACAATTTGTAATATTTGATATAAAACTAAATTGTGATGTTTTTGTTTGCATGATTCTTATTGATTGAAATTGATTGACATGGAATGTGGCTTTTTTTTAATATATATATATTTTTTTTCCCTTTCAGACTCCCTATGAGGGTAGAATATATAATTTGAAGATAGAATGTAGTCCTAAATACCCAGAAGAACCTCCTAATATTAAATTTCTCACAAGAATTAAGATAAATGGTGTTAATGATACAAATGGAGTTGTAAGTTTAAATTCTTTTTCACTAATATTCTTTATGCTGTTCTTTGATTGTGATATAATGACCAGTTAAGCATTGCTTATTATTTTGTAAAATGTTGTTTGTGTACTATTAGGTCAGCTCTGATTGAGCAGGCTTAAGTAGTTGGCTGCACAACTAGATTGCAATCTACAGATCTAGAGCTTTGACTATTCCCTACCACTGCATGAGGTATGGCATGTATGAGGGTCTTGCTGCACATTCTGACATGCAGGTGTTAATTGTACTTGGTGCAGTATTGCAGTATGGGCAGCTTGTGTCTAGTGTGTTTCTGTATGTTTAGATTCTGGTGGCTACCACACTAGATAGCAGTAAGCTGAAGTCTGTCTGTTTGTCTGGCAAGTGTCTTCTACTATAGCCTCGGACTGACCAAAGCCTTGTGAGTGGATTTGGTAGGTGGAAACTGAAAGAAGCCCGTCACATATATATATATATATATATATGTGTGTGTGTGTCTGTGTTTGTCCCCCCAACATTGCTTGACAACTGATGCTGGTGTCTTGATACTTAACACTGGTGCCTATCAGCAGAGTATATGGGGCTAATGAAGCTGTTGATGCTATTTTTTAATCTTTTTCCTGTCTTATTACTATGTGAGCGAAATAGGGTTCTAAGAATGATGTTATAGATATTTTTGCTTGTTTGGGAGTGTTGTAGCAGGGGCAGTGAAGGTTGGATCTCAGAGCTCACATAACCAAGTCTTCTATTTTTAGTATTTTTGTTTTGTTGTGCAGGTAGTTGGTTCTTGAGAAAATGAACTGTAGCTATGTCGGGTCACTGCCTTGAAGGGTTTAATTGAATAAATTGACACAGTACTTATTTTTTAAGTCTGCTACATATTCTATCAGTCTCTTTAGCTTAACCATTAAGTTAGGACGTAAACAAACCAACACCAGTTGGGGTACAAAAACAAAGACATGCACACATGAATACACACACACACACACATGATGGGTTTTTCTCAGTTTGCCTCTAACAAATCCACTCACAAAGCTTTGGTCAATCCAGGGCTATAGTAGAAGACTCTTGCCAAAAGTGCTGTGCAGTGGAACTGAACCCAAGACCACATGGTTGGGAAGTAAGTTTCTTAACCACACAGCCACACCTGTGCCTGTATGTTTAATTTTTTTTAGTTTCGTTTAAGTGGTGAATATTTTTTTGTTGCCATTGTGTGTATAAATTCACTGTAGAACTGCTAATGTTTGAAGGGAGATAATGGTAGCACTTCTGGCTTTTTATGGTCTAGGTTCATTTGTGTGTTTTGATATTTTGTGTGCATGTGTGTGTTGTTGGGTTGTAGTTTCATTTCAAAATAGTTTTTGTTTCATGCAGAGCCATCATGTGTTTGATGTATAATTGTATGGTTTTTTCATGTTCAACTGCTATGACTTTCTGTGATAAATCTTTAACCACTAATCAGCCATCTAGCTGTGACCATACCATCTTTTCTGGTATATTATATCCAGGACTGCATTATCTTGTAATTGCAGTCATTTTAAATACATTTGGATGAAGTTTGAAGGAAATTCAGCTTCTCTTTCTCATAGGTCAAAGGACTACACAAGGGCTTCCTCATTGACTCGTATAAAAATATTTTATGAAATGTAGGCAAGTTTTATCATTTAAGAACTAACTAATGTAAAAATTATTGCTTGTGATTGCATAAGATTTTACACTAAATGTATTTGTAACCCTTTAAGCTCTGATCTCAAGATTCCTGATAGCAACTAAAATATTTTTGTGACTTAATATAAAGTGATTAACTGGTGCAAGAAAAATGCTTGTTAGTAGCAATCCTGTGATTGTACTTTTCCTTGCAAAACTTATACTTCTTTTGTTTTATATATTTGATTGTTATGGAAATCTTTTCATCTTTATCAGTCAAAAAATGCAGTTAGGATGTGAAAGAACCTTTTAAAAACACTCAAAGCTGTGTTAGTTCCACATAAAATTTATTTGAGGTGTCAAAATTTTTGTCACATAATTGTAGATTTGATCATTGACACAGTTCCATCATCTGTGTCAGTGACTAGTTCACAGTTGTACGATGAAAATTTTCATATCACATTGATTATATTTAAATTTAAAAGGATTTTTTAACTGCTTTGTGACTCCTTAAATGACTCCTTCACTACATAGTTGCTTCAGTTTCAACACAATCTCAGATCAAGTCACTTGTTAGTCAGGTATAACTCAGAAACATTATTTTACAATTTTTAATTAATTTTTATCTAAATGTGGAAATTTCAAACTTTTAGTAGGTTATTGTTTTATTAAAAAATATTCCACCAGTTCTTTTAATTTCGTTGTCTTCTCATTTGCCCTCGTTTTGCAGGTTGATCGGAAAAAAGTGTGTGTTCTTAATTGCTGGCAGAAAAACTACACAATCAAACATTTACTAACTGAAATAAGACAATTGATGTACATGAAGGAGAATCAGAAGTTATCACAGCCTCAAGATGGTTCTATGTTCCAGAATTAGCAATTTTTCTCTACCTCTCTTTTTACAAATCTAGCAGTGGGCTGAACGAAAATCTATTTCTACTACTATTACACAACACCTATTATTTTTCTTTTCTTTCCCCCCAGCTGCAACCAACATCACTTAGCCTATCCACTTCCCCTCTGTTTCTTTCTCTTTCTCTGTCCAGTTGACTGATGTAGTTATGGTCACATTCCTGTTCCCTCTATCTTTACCAATCCTTTATTACCCCCTTTTTTTGAGGACCCATGACTAAAATTAAGTCTCTATTTGTTCCCTCTTTCAATAATGCCAAGAAAAGAAATTCTGTTAACATTATGGCTTGTCTCCATTATTATATGTCTAATTATTGCTTCTTTCTGGAGAATTTAATGAATTTATGTGCATAATTACTGTGCACTAGGCAAACCAGTTTCAATATACGAGTAAAGTTTAAAAGATTAGAAGAAATATCTGAGTGTAACTATGACAATCTTTATCTACAACAAAGTAATAATCCTCTTTCTCTTGATTTAAAAACAAAATCCTTTGTTCTTTCTTTAATCTAGTGATTCTGTTAAAGGCAGTGATCGGTAATTCTTGTGTAGGCTTTCTTTTTTTAAATTCTGAGCATTGCACACTCTGGATCACTTTAATCTTTTCTGGAATTTCTGGTCTTTAAAATGAAAGCAACTCTATAAGATAATCCATTAAAAAAAAAAAAATTTGTGAAAGATACTCTGAAAAGAAAAAAAAAATTTTTTTTTTTATATTTTATATTTTGCAAATAACAATAGAAAAGTGTGAGGGCTGGATGAAAGCAAACCTTATTTTGTGAATATGTGCTTCAATTGCTTTAGAGATGGCTTACATTTTTTAGAGCCTAAAAACAGCACATTCACTCTGGGAAAAATGAAGTTAATGAAATAAATTCAACTTTTCAAAGATAGTGGTTCGTTATATAAGTTATAATTAAAGATAGAAATATTTTTCTTTCTCTTCTTCTTCCTCTAATCAGCTTAGTTGTTGAAAAACACATAACTCCTGGACATTGTTATTCTGGACAAAAAGGAAGAAAGTCAAAACAGTTCTTTTATTTGTCCAATAATCTGAATCAATAAATTTGGTATAATAATAACTAATGAAAAGGAAAAAATCATTTTCTTTCAATAAAAATGGTTTACTGTTACTTCAGATTTAAATGAAAAAAATATATTTTCCCTAACATTAATTTTGGCATTCATCTTTTCCTCTTGCTAATGCATTTTTGTGTTAAGTTCCAGGTGTTGACTTGGCAATCTCTGTACAAGTGGATAATAGCTGATGTAATTCTCAAATTAAAAATTATGAAGCATATAATCTCATGAGAATGTAAACGATTATAACATTGACATGTATATCTCCATAAACACTTTTTAATGCATATGAATGCATGTCCTAATGTGTAGATTTTCAATGCAGGAGTATTGCTTGTGTAGACGTGTAAATACACATCTTTAGAAACATTAAATATATAGCCCTGTGCACTCTTCCATTTGTCAGCATTGATGTACATTTGTAAACTATATTGTTTGCCAAGGTGATTCATTTTATTGAGGATGTAGTAAGATCTAGAAAAATGTCATTTGTAACAGCTAAGTTAAAATGATTTCCTTTTTTTTTTTTTTTTCCATTTGTTTCCTAAAAAGAATACTAGGTTGGTCTGTTGGTTTCATATTTTATCTGAATGGACCTGTTAAAAGATATTTTTGCTTCGCTATCAAAAAAGCCACTGCAAATTTGGAGAACACTACCAAGACTCTTCTTCACTATGTTGGACTTGGCTTTTAGTAATTTTGATTACTCTTCCAAATAAAGCTTAAAAGAACTAAGTTTTGTACCTCATGTGTCAGTTTTTATCAAAATGTATCCTTGGTACGGCTACAACAGTTCTACCTACTTTTCAAGTTTAACTTTTTAGTTCTTACTATCTTAGTTTTTTTTTTTTTTTTAACGATTAAGCAAGCTTTTTTTTTTTTTTAAATTAGATTTGTTTTGAATAAATTTATTTCTAGGTTTTCAAGAAATAAAATGTATGTCTTATAATTTGGAATAAACATACTGATAGTATTCTATAATGACTCTTGAGTGAAGCAATCTACTACTGTTTCCCAGCTTTCTGTTTCTGTATGATGATGTTTTATTGAACATGTCATTTGATTAATTAAAACCTGTTGTTAAGCATTTTCTGTAGTTTGCATATTTAAAATTATCCTTTAAGGCAATATAATAAAAATACAGTAAAAATATCAGGTTTTAATGTATGCATGTATGGCACTCTGTATGGGACTTGTTTAACTGTCTTTTCTGTAGCCTTATTTTATTTTTGCTTTAGATTGTCAAGTATTTCATTTATTTGAATAGCTAAATCTAATTTTTGTTGATTTTTTTTTTTATTTATAATAATCTTAGTTATCTATTATGGTTTCTAAAATCAGGTTGCTTGATATAAAGAGTTGTGATTTATTGGAAATGGTCATTTGATGAATGACATCAAAATAAACATAGGAACTTTTTCAATCTCCTTGTTTTCTGATAGTTTTTTTTTTTATTACACTTGTCATATAATACAAGTATATACATCATTACAAAGAAATATGTTGTCATTACTTCCTAGTCCTTTCAATGAATTTTTTCGCAACTGTTCTCTAATTGAATCTTAGATGTTCAGTTGGCCAAATGAATCATCTGTAAGTAGTCGAGCTGCATAGATATTATATAACTAACATAGGAATTATGCCATTGTTCAGTATCCTGAAATCTATTTATGTCTTTGCTTATTTTGGAAAGTATACAGTTTCATTGGTTTGATGTTTTATTATACTCTACTATCAAAACTTAAATTATTACCTTAAATATAATATATACTAATCAGATGAAACGTTTTATAGATATTTTGCTGTATGTAGCAAAATCTTGATGATTGACTTATTGTGTGAGGAGTTGTGGGTGATGTCTGTATTCCTCAATTGAATGTTTGTAGAGATGAGTTTGGGAATTCTGGTGTTAGATTTTGATTGATATCAATGATCCCGTGTTAATTTATTTGGAAAATGACATCTTTACATACCTGCTATTGTAAATTGACTTCTAATTTTTAAAAACTATTCCTTACCAACTTAACCCTCATATCGTGTTTACTATTTCAATATTTTGCTTTGATTTGCAAGTTATGTACAGGGTGTCTCAAAGGTCACTGAAGGGTTAAAATTTTTTAATAACTTCCTTAACTTTACAAATAAATGCATGAACTTTTGATACAATATAAAGGACATAATGGCAATTAATATGCACAAGTCAAATTTTGCAACACCACTACATCACATGAAAATGACATTGCTTAGATGGTAGCCATTTTTGGCTTCACATGCCTGTACTCTTTCCAAAACTTGCACCATAACACCCTCAAAAGTTTGACCTCACTTCTCTGATTTCTTTATTGATGTTCTTCAGTTGCACCAGGGTCTCTGGTTTGTTGACATAAACCCTCTCTTTCAGGCATCCCCACAAGAAAAAATCCAGACTAGTTAAGTCTGGGGAACATGAAGGCTAGTTGACATTGACATAGAGGGAGATTTTTCTCTTGCCAAAGCACTGCTGTAACAACTACATTGTTTCTCTTGAGGTATGAGAAGTTCTACTTTACTGGAACCATGTGTGAGGTCTACTTTGAATGACCTTCACATTCCCCAGACTTGACTAGTCTTGCTTATTTCTTGTTGGGATACCTGAAAGAGAGGGTTTACCTGAGATCCTGGTGCAACTGGAGAACATCAATAGAAAAATCAGAAGTGGGGTCTGAAACTCTTGAGGGTGTTATGGTGCAAGTTTTGGAAAGAGTATGGGTGTGCGAAGCAGAAAATGTGATGTAATGGTGTTGCAGAATGACTTGTGCATATTAATTTCCATTATGTTCTTTATACTGTATCAAAATTTCATGCATTTATTTGTAAAGTTAAGGAAGTTATTAAAAATTGAAACCTATCAGTGACTTTTGGAACACCCTGCAGATAATAAGTCATATGCTATTTGTATCCTCTAATTCTGTCTAGTTTATCTTCCAGCTTTAATAATCTGTTCTACGAACAAGGCTAGTCCTAGTAGGGATGCTAGAATTGTCAGACCAAGCAATTTAAAATGGCACCATTATTAAAAATATACCAGTATCTAAAAACATCAGCTGTTACCATTATTACTGACTACTATGCTTCTCTGTATGAAACAGCAAGTGATTTTGTATGCAAGTTACACATAGTATTAGATAATTGTGAACTGAGATTTCAAACTCTTTAAGGTCATAGTAGTTTGATAGTTTTGGAAAGCTAACTTTGGTGTTTTTGTTTTTTTTTAAGACCTTATGTCTATACTGAACTAGTCATATCTTCATGTAATGGTATTGTGACAGTGGTTAATTTATTGGGCTGCTGACTTCATCCATTTTAGTGGGAAATGATTTAATGTGGGCACTGTAAGTCTTTCCCCGTGCTGGTGGGTTGGTTACCATATTACACAGCCATCACTTTTTGTGGCCAGATATGACAGGTTTTAAACAACTTATTGCATCCTGGACCATAATTTCTCTGAACAGAATGAAAGCATAATGCTTTTTACGTATTGGAAACCAAATTTGCTCTTTGGAATAACCATAAAATTCATATTATTTAGAATTCATACCTACCTGCTGTGTTTATCTTTTGTTCAGCTTACTTGCTAACCCTAACCCTTATCTTGTGCTATGGAGGTTCCTCCCTACCATCATTTAAATAGTTTCATTCTTAGCCATCTGCATTTAGCTCATAAAGACTAATTTTGGCAAACTTCAGTCTCAAATGAGACAAGCTAGTAGTTATATATCCTACACCGAGGAAATGTCACACCACAGTACCCGAAGCATGATCAGTAAAGGAAATCAGGTCACTTTATTCAGAATGTCTACCTACATAAATTCTCACCCTATCATCACACTGAGTACCTTCAGAAGAATGATGCCAGGATGAGGGACTTGACAACAACCTTCTGGGAAAGCAGTAACTTTAAACACAATGCTTCATGGGACAATGGACTCTGCAGGCTAGGTTGGTAACTTAAATGGACATATTGGGAATATTGTAATGATTATTCTGATGTATATGGTGGCTATAGTTATAGTACATAAAATGAAAAGGGATCAAGGTTCATGGAGTTCTGTGACATTAACCCTTTAGTATTTAAACCGGCCATATCTGGCCAAAATATTTAATCTGTTTTATGTCAAAACAGACCAGGTCCAGGCTCTCACACCTACCCTACAATGTTATTCTACATTAAGTAATTACACCATCAAGATCTTGAAGATATGAGATAATGCATGATTAATTCAAATCAATAGACATTATGTTTGATTGAATAATCTGAACACTAAAGGGTTAAACACCTACTATTTGCAAGACTAACTTCAAAAAATCAGCCAATCATGATAGGAGAATACCATAAATCAGATGAACTTTCAAATGCCTCATGAAATGGAAAAGACATGTGAATACCGTCTTTTGTTCACTATCATTCCCCATAGATTTGTGATGGTACTTGTCCTTACTGATGTCAAAGAAGCACAGACATGTTACCACAGATCACTAAGAAAACCTAACCATTTGAATCCTGTGCCTGGTCTCTTGAGCCATTTGTGCTTGGTTTTGACAGGGATTAGTGGCATGGCATATATGATACAATTTACAAACTCAGTTGGCTTAGACTTGCCATTTATGCTAGGCCTGTGCTGATTGTATCTGCATTGTCTTTGCTGGAATTTAGTTTTGTAGTGCCATTGCTGGATTCATTATCTGAATCATTTTTGCTGTCACTCACTGCCTTCGCTTCCTATACTGTACCTCTCGTTGTCATGAACAGATTTCAAGTCACTATCCAGGTAATCTGCATCATTTTCAGTGTCTAATTCACTCCAATATTTCAAGCAGTGTATGGCTTCTGGCTCTTGCATTTTGATCTTGACAGCCCTTGCTCATGTTCACACTGGGACTCATTTCATTGTGAAACTTCTTATTTTTACAAGAACATACTGCCAAAACAATTGCACAGGGTGCAGATATATCTTATTTTTGGGTATAACATGTTCTGATTGGTCAATCAAAACAGGGTTAAAACCTGCATAATCAAACACCTGTGGCACTCAATGATCCTGCACAATTTTACTGGTGCTATGGTATGTGCAGGCCTACGATTATCATAGCTATACCAGTGTTACAGGTTCTAAGGATTAAATGAAGATAACTTGTTCAGTTCTCAGAAATCATTTTTGTACAGATATGCTGTTAGCAAGGTGAATCATCTGTAAAGAATTTTGGAATGTAGGTTGGCATCTATAAGGGCCCAGTTCTGGTTGTAAGCTGACGTAGTTTCCATTGCAAAATCATTTAGAGAATTAGGGAAGTCATAAATGTGGAAGTAAAACCTAGGATTGAGAGATCTTAAAGGAAATCTAGCAAAGACAGAAGTCATACTCAGAAAAGACTGGAATTTATTGCCATCTTGAAAGTGGCCATGCTCGATGTGCAGTAAAAGAATTGGTAGAAGTTCCATGTATGGGTGTAGTGGAACAACAAGCAAACTCATAGAGTATGTAGTAGATGCACAGGAGTAAAAGTAGTTAGCAATGAGGGCACCCATGAAATGCTTGGAGGGTCCTCCAGCAGTTGAATCTTCTGTTAGGTGATCTAATTGACAGTGGTTGAGAACATTTTGAAAGCCTTGTGGTCTAACAATATAATAGAGAAAGTTCAGCAAACTATTACCTCTTTAGCATGATGACATAGGGTGGATGTGTCATCCTGGTGAGTCCACAGAGTTATTGCCTGCCAGGATGAAATGGAGGACTGTGTGTAACTTGTATGTTCCATTTTTTTTAATGGCTTCTATTGCTGGGTGCCCTTCTAACATCAGCCATTTAGCTATATACTGCATCATCATTAGAGAGGTTATGATGCCCCAAGGAGTCCTTGATCCTTCATTTGTATACCATTTACTTAACAGATTGTACTGGGTACATTTTATTATGACACCAAGCACTAGTGAGGCTGCCTTATATTGGGTTCACTAAGAAAATTTTTTTCTCATATATTTAATGCTTTATCAAAAATTTTAAATCATTGATACATTCTCCATTGTTCATGACTTTTCGCCCTTGTTCCACTAGCTTGTCAATTGCAATGGTAGAAATCACAGGGTTTTGACTCAGAGAATTTATGGAGGCACATTTTCCTCACTGACTTTTGGAGAGCAACTGAAAGGTGTTAATTGAAGGTGCTATATCAGGAGAATACAGTGGATGTAGTAGAACTTTCCCACTAAGAACTTGAATAGCAGTTTTGATCAAATTAGCAACATGGGGTTTATTGTTACTATGTTGAAGAAGCATGCAATGTTCTTGGTCAGGTTGTTTCAGCTGGATTGCCTTGTTGAGCCAGTGCATTTGCTGAACATATTGACCATGTGATTGTTTTTGAGTATTTCGTAACAAATAAATATCAAATGGCAATTGTAGTTGTGTTACCTGTGTCGGTGGCACGTAAAAAGCACCATCCGAACATGGCCGATGCCAGCGCTGCTTTGACTAGCTTCTGTGCCAGTGGCACATAAAAGAGCACCAACCGATCGTGGCCGCTGCCAGCCTCCCCTGGCACGTAAAAACCACCCACTACACTCGCGGAGTGGTTGGTGTTAGGGAGGGCATCCAGCTGTAGAAACACTGCCAGATCAGCCTGGTGCTGCCTCCTGGTTTTCCCAGACCCCGGTCGAACTGTCCAACCCGTGCTAGCATGGAAAACGGACGTTAAACGATGATGATGATTATCCCTTCCTAATCCTACCAAACACAGACAATTGCCTTGTGTGGATGCAGCTCTGGTTTGGCTTGCTTTTCTGTCATTTTATCATCTACTTCATATTGACATAGATGCAGTTTTTCATTGCCAGTGATGTGGTAAAGAAATCTGTGTGTACAAGTAACCAGCTGTTGAGCGAGCAAATTGGTGATAAGAGAGCACTGGAATTTGTCTCGTTCAGAGTGTGTGGTACCCATCTACAGAGTTTTGGAGCCTTACTCTGAGTGAAGGTGAAGGGTGATGTTAACATGAGATCATCCCATATGCTGGGCCACTTCACTAGTGAATTGGTATGGATCCTTGTGGATGAACTTATTCGATTAACCTTCATTGAAGTGAGCAAGTCAGCTGCAATGTAGAGTACTTGAGATCAAATTTCTGTAATAGTACCTTCTCTGTATGCAACACAAATATCTTGAGTGACTTTGGCAGGTTTGGAACCTTGATTCGAAGAGAAGAGAAGCAGGTGTTGGAAATGATATTTTTTTTTTTTTTTTACTTGGCACTCTATTATCATGTCTAAAAAGAGGTAAAATTTATTCAACTTTTCAAAAATGATTAATAAGTGTTGTAGAGGAAGAACTGAGCTACAAAGAAATCTATAAAACACTGATAATAAAAAAAAAAATTGTATTTATTCAAACAATGCTAAGAAACAAACCATTTTATCTGATAAGTCAATATCTTCTAAGACTAAAGTGTACTCTTCTGCACTGTTATGGCCTTTGCACAGTGGTTCCCAATTCTTTTATTTAAATGAGTTTTTCCATGGACCCCTTTTAATATGCTTATCCTTATGTATATATATGAAATTTTGAATTTAGTTTACAGACCCCCTTTGTGGACCATCAGGGGTCAGCAGACCCCAGGTTGAGAACCACTGACCTAGAGGATGGATAGCCAACTATGATGAGTGTGATAGGAAAGATAGAGTAATTGGAGTGAGAGAATGATGGCTAACAGTAGAGAAGGGTGATGATTCGGTGTATCAAAAACAATCTCATATTACATGTAGAAGGGTATTACCTAAATCTCAGTTGATGGGTAATCAAATAATGAAGACAAAAGACTTGGAGTGAATAGCTTACGATCTATATCAGCAAAGTCCCAAGGTCAACATGCACAATTAATAATGATGGTAAGCTTGATGGTGAAGAACTAAATTTCATGATGAGCAAGGTCAGTTCAATAGTTTGAGAAGATGAAACAATGAGTTATGTTATGGTGCAAAGTATACTTCGCAATAGTATTTGTATGACCTGTTGTATGAATTGGAGGCTTTAATGTAACACTGCAAACATTAAAAAAAAAATGAAAACTGCACACATTCATGCTGAGGTGTTAGGGGCAGATCATGAAAATCACTTGAAAAGACAACGTCAACAATTCCATTATTCTAAAGAAAGCCAAACTCCCTTGCATGGAAGAAGTATTGGGTGGAATGAAACCTGCTGGTTTGGAGTTATCCAAAGAATGGCCAAAATACTCTTTTTACACTGGATTAGGAGTATGAAAGAGCAGAATAGACTCTAACTGAGAAACAAGAATGTATTTAAACACACCATGAGGAGATTGAAGATTTGAATTTCTACAGCTGAACCACAATGGTTCAGAAAAGAAACTTGTGGAGGAGAGTGATCAATTTTTGGCACTCAGACTCATAACTATATATTAGTCATAAGGTGGTGAGCTGCCAGAAACATTAGCATGCCGGGCGACATGCTTAGCAGTATTATGTCTGCCTTTACGTTCTGAGTTCAAATTCCGTAGATAAATTAAGTACCAATTACGCACTGGGGTCGATATAATCGACTTAATCCGTTTTTCCCCTCTGTGTGTAGCCTCTTGTGGGCAGTAAAGTAATAGATATTTCGTCTGCCTCTACGCTCTGAGTTCAAATTCTGTCAAGGTTGACTTTGCCTTTCATCCTTTTGTGGTCGATAAATTAAGTACCAGTTATGCACTGGGGTCGATGTAATCGACTTAATCCCTTTGTTTGTCCCCTCTTTGTTTAACCCCTTGTGGGCAGTAAAGAAATATGTATATATTAGTCATTATCATTGACAGCCTATGATGATTGATTTCACTAGTTTGGAACATGACAAAATGCTTCTTGCATACAATTATGATGGAAATTCTTAATTTACATACAGAACATGTTAAATTTGAATAAATATTCACAGCACCAAATGTATGCTATGAACTCATAAGAGATGCAGTAGAATCACAGTTAGATTAACAGATGAGGTCACCTTTGTGTGTGGCTTATGTGCAGGAACAATAAGCATAAGAGCACATGGGACTTGAACTCTCAAATGTCCAGGAGGCTCTCTTGAGGTAGTAGAGTTTCTTGTTACCTAGGTGACCAAATTAGCAATGGGAGTGGATGCTCTGGAAGTATTGTTTCTAGAGCAGCTGGTCTTGGTCACTGTATGCATTAATGATCAATAATATATATGATATGATATAATACATGCACAAATGAGAGAGCATAAATGAAAGAAACTGGCATTCAATACATCAGATAGGAGTTATATATATTTTAAGCAAGTTTTACTCAGTTCCATATGAATAGGATGGAAAAAGTGTGCAGAGAGCTACTACCTCTGTTGGCAACAAAAGGACTTTCTCTTAGAGTGAAAGGTAGACTGTATGATGCTTATGTACAAATGGCTATACTCCATGGTAGAGAGACATGGGCTTTGAATGCAGAGGACATGCATAGACTAGAGAGGAATGAAGGTAGTATCCTCTGCTGGATGTGCATGAATGACAGCATAAATGTGTTGAGAGATAAGTTGGGCATAAGACGAATCAAATGCAGCATGCGCGAAGAGACATGATGTGTATGAATGAAGACAGCTGTATAAAGAAGTGTTAGTCACTGAAAGTGGATGGCACCTGCGGAGGAGGGAGACCCAGAAAGACATGGAATCGAATGTTGAGGACTGATCTGAGGGTGTTGGGGCTCATGAAGGAAATGACAATGGACTGAGATGTCTGGCAATATGAGGTTTGAGAGAAGACCTGCCCACATCAGCAAACCTGAGCTCTAGAAGCATTGTGTTCCACCCACACATCACAATAAAAATTTTCACACACCCTACCGCAACAAACCAAACTCCTTTCATGCTGGCACGGGTCGGACGGTTTGACAGGAGCTGGCCAGGCAAGCTCCTGCATCATGCCAAAACAGGCACAGAAGCATGATGCAGGGGCCTGCCTGGCCAGCTTCTGTCAAACCATCCAACCTGTGCCAGCATGAAAAGAGGATGTTAAACGATGATGATGATATATTGTGTTGAAAGCTTCAATTGTATCTAAGGAAAGTAAAATTGAAATAACCAGTTGCCAAATATTCTTTATTTTGTTTGATAAATTCCATGATATTTTGATAATCTAAATGTGAAAACCTAAAAGAAAATTTTGGTTGATATTAAACTTCCTATGCTGAAATAATTTCTTTGCTTGTTGGGACAAGGAATTATCAACATTAACCCTTTCATTACCAACCCGGCTGAAACTGGCTCTGGCTCTGAGTACAAATGAGTTTTCATAAGTTTTGAATTAAAATTCCCCACCAAAACTTAGTTGCAATTTATGTTCCTAACACTAACTTAATGATAACTAAGTTATTTTACTAAATTCTTTGTTATAGTAATTGAAAGAAACACAGAGCATCTCAAAATAAATACAGTAACAAAAGGGTTAAAACTGTTAATCTTAATTCAAAAATATCTAAAATATGAAAGAAGTGAAGAAGTATTCAATGTTTTATTGACTGGTGTACAGTTTTAGTAAAACAAATTAAGAGTCAAAAAAAGTTAGTTACAATAATAAAATGCTTGACGAACTTGAACAGGGAATTACTTGAGTGATAGTCATTGCATACACATTCAAGTAAAAATACACCAAAAGCCAGTGTTCTTTTCTTTATAAAAATTCCAAAAAGAAAGGTTTTTGTGTTAAAAAAAAAAAATGTAAATAAAAAGGAAAACACATTCTTTTAGCAACCAATATCCTAACAGAAGCAAGAAACAAATTAAACCCTTGCTTAATTGTTTTAGAAGTGTAGATGTGAAGATTAAAAAATTTAAAAAGAAAAAAGTTAATTTATTTTTTTAGTGCACTTGGGAAGTGGAGGTTCTCAAGGAAAGGTTTAAAAATCACTGTTAAAACATAAAGTGATATTGAAATCTTGCAAACGGAATAAATTTAAAGCAGCTTTACTCTGATAAAGTTGGCATTTTCAAAATAAACAATTCTTTATAGTAACAGCTTTAAAAAAAGTGAAGATATTACAAAGTGTATAAAATAGATTCAATATTTAAAGAACCTCATCAGTAAGTAAAAGCAAGCTGTCGTAATAATCAATGTTATTCAAAGACTCTTTAGTAATGTAGCTGCCATACAAAAGATGATTACAATTTAAGAGTCAATATCAAGAAATATTTTTCTTTATATAAGTAGAGATTGTTTATCACATAACCAGAGTCATCATATCTTTGATAGGTTCTTCAATAATATAGCTGTCAAAGAAGCAAAGAACAACAAGGAATCAACAGTGTTGTTGAATATTTTTTTTTCTTAATCCCCATTCTAATGTCAATATGAAAGATCAATACTATAGCTGTCAGTGAAGTTTAAAAGAAAATTATTTACATGTTCATTTGTTGGCAGCTCTGCTAACTGCAGACAGCATGGTTTAATAGGTAACATAGATAAATTAAATTGGAAAGATTTAAATCATAGATCATAGTACAACCATCAGCAGTCCTAAAGTTTTCCCAGAGAAGGGTTGAGCAGTTAAGACATTATTTTTCAAAATATAAAGTGTAATCAGTTTGGTGCCTCACCACCACCTACATGAGGAAAATAAAATTTTCATACAATCAATTACATTTTATAAAATACAGGGTGACTTGCTTATGGCCTTTGCTGGCCTTCTAGACTGAAGTTGATGCAATCAATGTGCCTCTTCCACCTTTTGAAAGTCAACACTTGTGGGGAAAGATATGAGCTGGGAAGGAATTCCAGAGGGCTAACATTCTTTGGAAGAAAGGGTCGGGTATAGTGATTAAAGTGAGGCCTGTTGGAAGGAGCACAAACCCAGCCCTGCCCAGGTCTTGTTTTAATCACTGCACCCAGATTTGTTCGTTCCTTCTCGAGCCATGCCTGGCTCATTAGGGCCGGTTTCATTGGTGTATAGGTTCCCCACTTGGACGGGGCACCGGTCCGTTGCAGGTGAACTGCAAGATGCAGGAGGAAAGAGTGAGTGAAAATTGTGGTGAAAGAGTTAGCAGAAGTTCGCCATTACCTTCTGCTGGAGCCGCGTGGAGCTTGGGTGTTTCACTCATAAACACACACATCGCCTGGTCTGAGATTCGAACCTGCGAGTCCGCTGCTCTAACCACTAGGCCATGTGCCACCACACTGCACCTAGATGAGAAGAGACAGACAAGTAGGATGGGAATATTTGAATGGAGGTGGCATGTGGTTAGCTAGATCCAAGGAGCAGAGGTTATTATAGTAGTAGCAGAAAAGGCAGAGATAGGAGACAGCAGGATTGTGGACCAGTAGCTGGAATATATCTATGAGAGACTTCAGGCCGATTAGTTGAGTAGCTCTTTTCTGGATGCAGTCGCTTGGGCAACCCTGATGGCTCATCTTGGTCAAGTACCTTTACCAAACCTTGTGAATGAATCAAGAGTAGAGCAAAACTGTGAAGAAGCTCATCAGATGGACTATATCTATAATTCAAACAGTCCAGCCTAGTCATACTGTATCATACTGATTCCATTTGTGCATTAGAATAAGTGTACATATGTCTGGGATAGACTAAGCCACTTCACATGCTAATTTTCAATAAGTAGGTTCTTTAGTTGATTGAACAACTGGCCACTCACATATCAAAATTAACATCATCATCATTTTTTTAATGAAATTTTTTTAATCTTGGATGATTTGACTGAGGACTAACGAACCAGATGGCAGCACTAGGCTCCAATCTTGATCTGGCAGAGTTTCTACAGCTGGATGCCTTTCCTACCGCCAACCACTCCGAGAGTGTAGTGGGTGCTTTTACGTGCCACCGGCACGAGGGCTAGTAAGGCGGTACTGGCAACAGCCAAGTTCAAATGGTATTTTTTATGTGCCACCTGCACAGGAGCCAGTCCAGCGGCACTGGCAACGACCTCGCTTGAATGTTTTTTCATGTGGCCAGTCAGGCGGTACTGGCAACAGCCATGTTCAAATGGTGTTTTTTACGTGTCACCTGCACAGGAGCCAGTCCTAGCGGCACTGGCAACGATCTCACTCAAATATGAAAGTATATATTTATTTTTTTTTTACTTGCTAGCAAAAGTTAGATGGGAAGGTAGTAGAAGTAAGAATTTTATGGAATGCTATTCCTGTCACCAACCCTTACCTGTGTTTCAAATAAAGAAAAAAAATTTCTATTTCAGAACAATTTCAAAGCAAGGAGTTAACAAATGATTTGTTGTCGGAAAATGTCAACAAAAGTCTCCAGTTGCAGTCTAGCCACAAATGGTGACATCATCATCTACAGCTCAGCCGCAAATCATGAAGTCAACATATGTTGCATAACTAAGGTCTGTAAATATTTGTAGACACATATATGTAAAAATACTTGATTCAAAGAGAAAGGGGACCAAAAATAAATATGTACAATACAATGGTATAATTATGCGTACGCACAACTGGCAGACTTCT
This sequence comes from Octopus sinensis, assembly GCF_006345805.1. Taxonomy (NCBI): domain Eukaryota; kingdom Metazoa; phylum Mollusca; class Cephalopoda; order Octopoda; family Octopodidae; genus Octopus; species Octopus sinensis. The sequence continues at coordinate 176,651,275 of NC_042997.1, forward strand.
TTCAGTTTCCATCTGCCAAATTCCATCACAAGGCATTATTTAGCCAAAGGCTATGGGACTGAACTTGAAGTCACATAACTGAGAAGTAAACAATATATGCATGCATATAGATACACATACACACATCTGAAAACAAAATCGTCATTTCATGCCTATTGTTCAAGCTGGCAGGGATCAGGTGGTCTGATTTGGCATAGTTTCTATGGCTGGATGCTTTTATGTGGCAAACAGAAGGAATGGTCTTAAAACTTTTGCTGTGGAGTATGATATATATATATATATATATATACACACACACACACATGCAAAAACAATCATCATAGTTAGCTGAACTTACAGTGCACTGGGAGAAAAGACCTGACATTTCTCACCAGCTGAAGGAAACCAAATTTCAGGACTTGGTTCATGAGACACTAGTTAAGGGATGGCATGCAGCCTCATTCCCTACTGAAGTCAGCTACTGCAGCTTTCTAGCTGCATTGGTGCACTATTTCCTGCAGAAGATTGGTCTGGGATCCTGACAAATAAAGAAAGCCACCAAGGGGAGAGGCATGGCAGCTGAAACCAGCTGTGATTAAACAAGAGACCACAAGAGAAATCTTCCAAAAGCAAAGACTAATTCAGTCCCCACTGCCCCTTTCAAGCAAAGCATACAAGTTAAAGAGTAAAACTCTTGTGGTCCTGAGATACCTGCTGATGATACAGAAGAGTTTCCAACACTGATAGATTCAGAGAAGGTTGCAAAGCATCTCTGATGTTTTTTTCCACCTGTATATATATTAATATATTAGAGTGTTTGTAAAATAATTGTGTTTTTTCACCATTATGAAATACGAATCAACCATTCACATCAGAACCATGGTCAAGATGGGCGGGTGCTGTCTAGAAATAGTATATCATCTCTTCTATTCGGCAGTTTGTCATTCATAATCATTTCGGTAATTAATCCCATGGAGGATAAGAACTTTATGAAACAAAAGTACTGTTACAGAAGCAATGAAAAACATTTGTGAAGTGTATCTGAATGCAGTGAAATCTCATACATGTCAGCTGTGGTTTAAAGATAGTGATTGTGGCATATCCAACAAACTTTGCTCTGTTACACGATCATTAGGACGGGAAGTTCTTCTACATCTTCCATGCTCACCTGACTTAGTACCTATGGATTTCCATCTGTTCTGATCACTAGAACCATTTTATAAAAGGCAAAATATTCAGAATGAGGAAGTTGAAAACAGACTTTCAGACTTTTTTCAGGAAAAGAAATAGGTTTCTTTGAATGTGACATAAAAAAGTTACTTTCCCACTGGGCTGTGGTCATTGCAAACAATGGTGATTACATTCTTGATTAAAACTATTCAGATAAATGTAGTTTACATTTGTCCTTTCTGGTAAAACAAACTACTTTCCGAACACCCTAATACATACATACATATGTCCACTATAATTTCAGAAAGATCCCGCACACAATATAATATTTACTGAAGTTGGAAAATATCCTATTTAAATGTTGTACCATATAAACATTTCCCAAAAATACATAAAAGATTGGATAACATTAGAAAGTTAAACAAAATTCTCCATAAAAATTATAAACAAACAATGCAGGTGGATTGTGAAAGAAATACTGTTCCTAACAAATGAAAGTAATAGCCTTAGGCATTGACTTAGACATTTATTAGTGAAGCAGACAATTTGACAGAAGTGATGGCCAATATGAATTTATAATCCAGATAACATACAAACATGAAATTTTAAAAATCAATTCCTAGTCATGAGTGAAGAACACACAATGTATGCATTTTGAACAAATATTGTACAGCTTTATCACATAGTAAAAAATATAATCTCTTATTTGAAGTTTCTCTAAAATTAAACAACCAGATAATTTGTCAGGACTGAAAGCAGAAAGGTGTGTCCTGCTTGCGCACACAGACAGAGGGTCTGGCAGGAAAATCTAATGATTTTTAAAAGGTAATAAATTTAATTGACTGTGATTGGTGTTTGCAAGCTTGGTGATGTCGAGCAGCAAAAATCACACCATTTCAATAGCTGTTAAACAATGGAATGCATACTGTCATGCCTCTGTGATTGAGATATAAATTTTAAGAGTGGTAACTCAGTTACTCAAATGCAACAAAATTTTTATTTGTATTTCAATACGAGTCATCACGGATAATTGTGTAGTGGGAATATAATACCGTTGTTGTTGGTAAAAATATCAGGAAGAGGTCCAGCTTTGATTTAAAAACCCCTACATCTACTTTGTGCAAGTTCCTCAGACTCTTTGGGAGAATATTAAAAAACTGTGGGCCCTTGAAACTCAGGCTGTTGCAGTAACTGGTCTTGAAGCGTGATGGCATTGCTGGGACCTTTGGCACTATGCAGTGTCGTCCCGTTCTGGCATTGGTGTAGCTTTCAATGCTAAAATTTGGCACAATTCCTTCCAGGATCTTCCAGATATATATTACTGCATACCTCTCCCATCAAATATAGTTAAGCTGTGTACCTATTGCATAACTTCTTTCCTCCAGAACTAAATAGATGTGGTATTAGTATCATTCCAACATGTGGTATTAGTATCATTCCAACAACATGGTATCACCACCTATACAACAAGAACTCCCATGGCTTCCATACAGCTACAGCTCCTAATTCCAGATAGGAAAACATTACAAAGTTATATTCAAATTCTCTATAAAAATTACAGATAGGTAATGCAGGAAGATTGTGAAAGCCATTGTGATTAAAAGAAAGAATTACTGTCTCTAACAGGTGATGGCAATATTTTTATGCATTAAAGTTGACCATCACCATCAACATCACGATTGTCATCATCTTCCTCCTTTAACATATTTTCCATGCTGGCATGGGTCAGACGGTTTGACCACAGTTGGCAAACCAGAGAGCTGCACCAGGTTCAAGTCTGACTTGGCCTGAATTCTATGGTTGGATGTCCTTTATAACTTCCTAATGCCACCCAATGCTGGGTGCTTTTAACGTGGCTTCAGCATGAACAGTAAACATCAAAGAACGTCTATAATTTTCATGGACTTTATAAAGAAATTTTTACTAAGCTTGTAATTTTCCAGTGTTGCAAAATAATCCTAGACTTTTGTGAATATTTCCTTTGGGGTTACCTCAAAGAGAGAGTCTTTATCAATGAAAGAGATGGACTGAGCAAACTATTATAAATTTCAGCAAAGGTATAAGAATGTATGTGAAACAAGGCAGGCATCTGGATGATATCTCTATATATATAAATGGCAAAATGTCTGTGTGCGTGTCCTTTATACAAATCCACAATTTTTCAGTTAGAGGGCTCGCACTTTCTATGGTCATTCAAAACTGTCCAAGGGTGGTCATGCACATCTTTACATTTCCCCAGTCACCCTGCAAAGCCATTAAAAAATCAATAGAAGTGACTTTTTTTTGTGAATTTTCTATCCAAAACCCAAACAAAATGCCCGAAACTTGATACGCCAATTGAATGCCAGCCAGCTGTATGTGATTGGTGGGAGATTTGGACAGTACTCGCGTGTATGTGCGCATGCACGCAGCTGTATATGCATGCACTAGCACTATGACCCGGCAACGCCGGGTCATAGTGCTAGTATTTAGACTAAATGAGTAGTTACTTATGTATTCCCTACACGTTTATAAATGGCAGACACCATTCTGTACCTTCAGACAACAAAGGTTGTCAAAATCTATTGGATCTTCTTGCTGGACCATATGTATGTATGTGTGGTAAGAAGTTTGCTTCCCAATCACAAGAGTCTGGGTTCAGTCCCACAGCATGGCACCTTGGGCAAGTGTCTTATTTACTATAGCCTAAGGCCAACCGAAGCCTTATAAGTGGATTTAGTAGACGGAAACTGAAAGAAGGTCATTATATGTGTGTGTGTGTGCATGTCCCCCACCATCACTTGACAACTGATGTCGGTGTATTTACATCCTCATAACTTAGTGGTTCAGCAAAAGAGACTGATAGAATAAGTACCAGGCTTAAAAAAAAAAATAAGTGCTGGAGTAATTCATTCAACTAAAATTCTTAAAGGCAGTGCCCCAGCATGGTCAGTCATTAGATTGTGGCCATGCTGGGGCATAAGTAAAAGATATATCATCATCATCGTTTAACGTCCACTTTCCATGCTAGTATGGGTTGGATGATTTAACTGAGGTCTGGCGAACCAGATGGCTGCACCAGGCTCCAATCTGATCTGGCAGAGTTTCTACAGCTGGATGCCCTTCCTAACGCCAACCACTCCAAGAGAGTAGCGGCTGCTTTTGTGTGCCACTGGCACGAGGGCTGGTCAGGTGCTACTGGCAATGGCCGCGCTCAAATGGTGCTTTTTAAGTGTTACCTGCACAGGAGCTAGTCCAGTGGGGCTGGCAACGACCTCGCTCGAATGTTTTTTCCCGTGTCACCAGTCACCAGCACAGATGCCAGTAAAGCAACGCTGGTAACGATCACGCTTGAATGGTGTTTTTTACGTGCTACTGGCATGGAAGCCAGTCTGTTGCTCTGGCAACGATCACGCTCGGATGGTACTCTTAGCGCTCCACTAGCACGGATGCTAGTCATCAAATTTGATTTCGATATATATATATATACACACACAAACACATATATACATTTATATACACATAAATACATACATGTCTTATTCTTTACATCTGCTTATATATATATGTAACACCTATAAGATATATAAATATATATATAATTCTGGTTCATTCCCACTGCGTACACCTTAGACACGTATCTTCTGCTGTAGCCTTGGGTTAACCAAAATTTTATTTGTGAGTGGATATGGTAGATAGAAACTGAAAGAAAACTATCACATACACACACACACGTATATATGTATGTTTATATATTTGTACATACATATATGTGTGTATTTGTGTGTGTGCATAAATGTATATAGGTAAACGTGTGTTTGAGGCTCTTTGGATAGTTGTAAATGTGTATCACAATCATATAATTTGGTCATTCATTTTCACTGATCTGTGAGTAACCTATTTGGAAGTAATACTCATTCTTGAAAATAAATGAGGTTTGGCAACAGGAACAGCATCTAGTTGTAGAAAAATCTGACTCAATGAATTTTGCCTGACCCTTGCAAACATGGCACAAGTACATGCTAAAACAATGAGGACGATAATATATAATTAGTAATAATAACAAACTGAAACAAGAACTCATTACCATTTTTTCAGGTGAGTAATAGAATTGGCTGAGAGAGAAATGTGGGATTAAAAAGAATAAGGGCCGGGGGATAGATATGAGAGTATGTCTTTGAAGGTATAAATCAGTAGATTCAGCCTCTGTAGACCAATAAATAAAGCTTGAAAGGATCAATGAGATATGTAACAAAAACCATTTACCTGTATGTATATATGTGGAATTAGTTAATCCTTAATCATCTAAATTAATCATTTAGATGATTAAGGATCATTTTGTAAAACTTGATTCTTGGAGGGTAGGCAATAGCAAGCAGCAATACCTGTGTGTGTGTGGTGAGAGAGAGTATGTGAGAGTGACATTGTTAAGTTCAGATACTGAACTTTTCAAAAGTCTTGTAGAATATTACTTGTCCACTGATTAACAATGGACATGAGTAAATTTTTTTCTTAACACATACTCACACATATAATGTATGTATGTATGCATATACACAGATATGTATGTATGTGGAGAAATACAACAATACAGATATTGGAGAGTATAAAAGTAGTTAATTGCTCGTATTGAATATATCTGTCACAAACACTCTTTCAGTGGAGAATACTGCATGTCTCTTTGTTGGCCTGGTATACGGAATCCACTAGAACAAGCACTGTTATTACCATCATCAAATTCCTGGTTATTCATATCAATGAATCTGATGCCAGCTTGGTCATCTTTCCGTTGATTTCTGTTGAGTCGTTTGACTTTGGTACAAATACGATGGTAGTATAAACAGACAGAAAGGAAAACTAACAGGAAACAGACAAGAACAATAAGAAAAATCAATGTGCCACTCAGTTTCTGAGATTCCACAGATGTCTTTTTTTTACCAAATCCTGAAAAAAATTAATATAAAGGATATCAAAAAATTCCACTGTTAGAGAAATATCAGAATGAAAAAAAGCAGAAAAGTTATACATTTTTTCTTTTGTTTAATATTAAATAATATAGGCGCAGGAGCAGCTGTGTGGTAAGTAGCTTGTTTACCAACCACATGGTTCCGGGTTCAGTCCCACTGCATGGCACCTTGGGCAAGTGTCTTCTACTATAGCCTCGGGCCGACCAAAGCCTTTGAGTGGATTTGGTAGACGGAAACTGAAAGAAGCCCGTCGTATATATATGTATATATATATGCGTGTGTGTGTTTGTGTGTCTGTGTTTGCCCCCTAGCATTGCTTGACAACCGATGCTGGTGTGTTTATGTCCCCATTACTTAGCGGTTCGGCAAAAGAGACCGATAGATTAAGTACTGGGCTTACAAAAGAATAAGTCCCGGGGTCGAGTTGCTCGATTAAAGGTGGTGCTCCAGCATGGCCGTGGTCAGATGACTGAAACAAGTAAAGAGAGTATTGTAATTTTCATCAACTATATTGGCACAGGTATAACTCTGTACTTAAGAAATTTACTTCCCAATTTTACCAAAATCTGGGTAATCTATATGAAAAAAAACAACAAAAAAAGCCCAACTTCTTTGTTTTTCTTTTTTTTTACAATATCCAGTTTCATACTCTGACCAAGAATTAACTAGGTATAAATGATCATACATCATGGTTTCAAAATTAATGTTAATTTTAAAATTGCCCCATGAAGTTTGATACCTACACTATACACTGTGTAACAAAAGTTTCATTTTCTTTTTATCTTTGATCAGTAAGTGTTATATCTTATTTGCTTCTATCTAGAAATCAAAGGAAATGACTACTATTCCCTTCAAACTTTGCTTTTGTGACCCGGACATCAATGTTTTGAAACTGACCTATTTTCCATTGCAGTTCAGACGGGTTCAGCATTGAGTTGCTGAGGCAGAAATATCATTATAGCAAATATTCTGCTCAATACCAGAGATTTGCTTGTCAGTTACTTGACCTTAACCTCTTGAGCATTTCCCTTAGTGGCTGACAGTAAGTGCACCTCTGATCATGTGCAGGCGTAGTAGGGGAGCATTATAGTCATGTGCCAAGAGGGATTCTTTGGGGTTTGAATAAATGTAACAAAAGCAAATTTTGAAGGAAATATTAGCTATTTTTCATACTTTCTAAGGGTAAGCAAATAGGAAAAAAAGCTGCTACCCAAGGACGAAAATTGTGTTATGCTGTGTTATAGAGGTGAAACATAGATTAGAATTAAAAATAAAGAAAGAACTCAAACAATAATAATTCACCTTCATATGTGCAGTTCTTGTGTAGAATTGGGTCACCAACAAAACCAGGAAGGCAGTCATCACAAGCAAAACCAGTAGTATTACGAAGGCAATGCATACATGCACCTAAAGAAATATAAAACACAGATATTTTCTTTTCACCTTCAAAGACTGTAGAAAGGAAATGACTACTATTCCCTCCAAAGTTTGCTTATCACTTGGTCAGGATGTATGAGCTTTTAATAACGTTTAACACAATAGATTTGGACCAGGCTGAATTTAACTATGTGGCTGCAAAACCACTTTAGCCAATCTTCTGACAAACCATCAGTGTGTCAGTCTGTTCTACAAGGCTTTATGTTTGGTTCACTTTTATTCTATGTTTTTGTACATTATTTTGTCAACACTCGTGAAAAATCTGTTGAAAACATGTGTTATTTGTAAAACTAAAAGTGAGCGAGTGATTTTAAGATAGACTGTTTGAACTAAAACAATATCAGGATGAAAGCTTGGTTGAATATCAGATACAGAGGAAGAGTTACAACAAAATTCCTAAATTATAAGAATATTAATAGAGATGCAGCACGAAGTTTTGTCAGTGAACAGGTCGCGGTCTCAAAGCGACGAAAATATTTTGACAAATTAAATTTAAATGTTGAAGTGAATCTAACGGTTTTTGTGTGTTTCTTAAATGGCTTATAAACACCTTCCACGCTGCAATTGCTTTCGTTCCAGCACACAATCTCAGATCAAGTCACTTGCTATGCAAGTACATCTCTATAAGAATATTATATGTCAGAAAATACAAACATTGCCAATAGTAACAAAGGTGAAAAGCTTAAAACCTTACCAGTGCGGGGATCGCAAATCTCGGGGGAGTTAAGGTCAACATTGTCATTGCAAATGCACTTGGCACACTTGTCATAATACGAGAAGTAGCCATTGTCACAAACTTCACAATTTTTACCATTATAACCCTTCTTACAGTAGCAAGTAGCTACTTCTCCCACTGAAAGAAAAATAAGTTAAAAAATAATAAGTAGTGTAAGAAAAATTAAAGCAATATAATAAAAAAAAATCCATTTTAAGACAAAAAGATTATTATTATAAAAGTTCATTCTTTTAGTTGTTTCAGTCATTTGACTGCAGCCATGTTGAAGCACCGCTTTGAAGGGTTTTAACTGAACAAATTGACCCCAGGACTTATCTTTTAAAGCCTAGTCTCTTTTGCCTAAATGCTGAGTTACAGGAAGGTAAACACACCAACACTGGTTGTCAAATGGCGATGGGAGGACAAACACAGATACAAAGACACACACACATATATATACATGTGCCGGTGGCATGTAAAACGCACCAACCGATCGTGTCCGCTGCCAGCCTGCCCTGGTACCTGTGCCGGTGGCACATAAAAAGCACCCACTACACTCACTGAGTGGTTGACATTAGGAAGGGCATCCAGCTGTAGAAACACTGCCAGATCAGACTGGAGCCTGGTGCAGTCTCCTGGCTTCCTAGACCCCGGTCGAACCATCCAACCCATGCTAGCACAGAAAACGAACGTTAAACGATGATGATGGTGATGATGGGCTTCTTTCAGTTTCTGTCCACCGAATTCACTTGCTTTGGTTGACCTGAGGCTATAGTAGAAGATACTTGTCCAAGGTGCCATGCAGTGGGACTGAACCTGGATCCATGTGGTTAGGAAGCAAGCTTCTTATCACACTGCCACGCCTTTACCTATGTGCTCGTGTGGTAGTATTTTACCAAATTAAAGTCTAGACTTGGAAAACAAAAAAGGCTTGAAAATATAGTCAAGTGGGCAAGTGTTTTCATAACATTGAGTTGACCGATGCCTTGGGAGATAAATTTAGCAGGTGGAAACTCTGTGGAAGCTCATCCTGAATGTGTGTGCGTGTAAATTGGTCCACTGAACAATAGCTTGAAATATCTAAGTGATGAGTAAGTGGTGAGCTGACAGAATTTTAAAAGCACCAGCAAAATGCTAATGGCATTTCATCCACCTCTATGTTCTGAGTTCAAATTCTGCTGAGGTCGACTTTGCCTTTTTATCCTTTTGGGGCCGATAAAATAAGTATCAATTGAGCACTGGGGTTGATGTAATCAACTGGCTCTCTCCACCAAAATCATTGGCCGTGTGCCAAAACGTGAACCCAACATTTAAGTAACAAGTTATGTCCCTTTATGATATTCATTAAATATAGATAGATATACCAAAGTACAAGGAACAATGTAATCAATCATAACAGTTGACAGTGGTGCTCCAGCTTGGTTACAGTCCAAAGACTGAAATCTGTACAAGAATAAAAAAGAAATATAACAAAATTATCTCTGTTGTTGTTAGCAATTTATCTAGTCACATTCATTTCCATTCTGAGTTCAACTTGCACTGAAATCAAGTTTTGTCTTATATCCTTCTTTAGTGTCAACCAAATAGGGTATTAGTCAAACACAGATGTAGATTAAATCACCTTATACCCTCCCACAAAATCTGCTCACATGTCTGTATAAGAAATCATTGTAATATTTAGTGTTCAAATTACACAGGGGTTGAGAGCCTGCTTTCTTTATTTCCAGAGTCGACATACAGGAGTAGATTCAGTTGATTAGATACTCCCTACAAATTTATAATTTTGCCCCAAAGTATGAAATCATTATTATAAAAGGTGCTAGAACAACAAATTATAGGAAGTCAGATTAATATTCAGTTGTGTCCCTTTTTTGTTTTGTGTTTAAAATTCTGTTTCATTCCTCGTACCTCAGCAAATAATAATTACTATCATATCAGGCACAACAATAATAATTCTTTCTACTATAAGCACAAGTACTTATTTTATTGATCCAGAAATTTGAACTCAGGGTACATAGCTGGAAGAATCGTTGGCATTCTATCCAGCATGCCAACAATTCTTCCACAAGATATTTTTTGCCAAGCTAGCAGAATCATTAGCACAATTGATACTTGATGAAAAGCAAAATCAACTTCAGCGGAATTTGAACTCAGAACGCAAAGACAGACAAAATACCACTAGGCATTTTGCCTGGCATACTAACGTTTCTACCAGCTCACTGCCTTCTGAAGCATAAATATTGTTATAGCAAATATTCTGCTCAATACCACAGACCTGCTTGTCACTTGCTTGACCGTAACCACTTCAGCATTTCCCTTCGTGGTTGACAATATGTGTGTCTCTGATCATGAGCAGGAGTAGTGGGGGAGCATCATAGCCGTGTGTAGAGAAGGATTCTTTGGGGTTTGAATAAATATAACAAAAGTAAAGTTTGAAGGAAATATTAGCTATTTTCCAAATTTTTCTAGGAGTAAGCTAATAGGAAATAACAGTTGCTACCCAAGGACAAAAATCATATTACACTGTGTAACGGACAGATTAACAGATTTGGTTATGTCATTGCTGAAGAAGAAAACTGATATAAAAAAATGGACTTACCTAAGGTACAAAAGAAACTCGAGTCTGATTTGCAAGGGCAGGACAGGCAATGGCCATCTTTTTCATAGAAAAAGTGCTTACATTGATGACAAAACAAACCAGTGTATCCTTCCCGACAGTGACATATATCTAAGGAATTCAGGTCACATTTCTCATCGCCAGGTTTAACTCCAGGAGGGTGACAAGAACAAACTGAAATATTAGACAATGTCAGATTTTGAAATAAGAGCAATTGTGTAAAAGTGAATGCCAAACAAAGAAATATATAAAAAAAAAGAAAGAAAAAACTTCAGAAATAAAGAAGAAATGTGTAATTATTAAGTATTTGGCTTACTGACAAATTACTAGAAACAAGCCTTATATTTGGCCACATCATATCTTGACCAATTTCTCTAAGATATTATATCTATAGTTTTAAAATGAATAAGGTTGTTTCCAAATAAGGCAATATTTACCCATGACCAGACATATAATTCAACGAAATTATCCCTAAGTCAGCTTCTACATGCCAGGATCAGATGATTCCTGTTTGTGCCACCTACCACAGCAGCTCCCAGACAGTCCTTGGAACAGTAAGGCTAAAGTCAACCCCCCACCAACAATTCCACACTCTAGAGGATTCAAATCAGGAGAGTAAGAGAGTCAAATGATCATAGAGAATATTGTGATCTTGGATTTAATTTGCCCTCTCCTCATAACATAACATTTGTATTAGATGTCCCTATGCACCACAAGTGAAAAAGTGAACTTCACAAACTTGATCTGTTTAGTAATGGCTTTCATTAACCCGCTGGAGTCATTGTTAATGATATCCTGGGCTTACTGGATGAACCCAGCCATCCTGGAGACATCTGGCCATTGAGAATGCTTCTTTCTTTTGGCCTTGATAACACATTCTCATCAGAGGTTCCCAGCTCTTTTCTCACCCTGAACACACAAGACTTAGCCACATTGAAAAACCAGTGATCTCCAAAGGACTGTAATCAGTAGCTAGTGTCATGAGTATAGTGTACCTTTTTATTTCTCAGTTAAGATCGAAATCTGCCATATTTATGATGTTTATATGTTTGTAAGTGAGAAAGTCAAATTTGACACACACCATGTAACATTACATCAGACGATCTTCCATTTATGGCCTATAAATTCGTTCACAAGTACTTATAACATTCTGCATAATTTACTGCATGTTCAAGATGCCATACTGCAGATTATTGGTAAGTTCCCAACAAGCTAGGTCTGTGATACTATTTCTACTTTCATTTATGCCGCATGTTTAATTTCTGGCTGTAATGATGGGCTTTGGCCTTGGCACATTATATGAAAATGAAGTCTTAAGTGGTGTGATCCAATGAGCTTTTAGGATTTATAAGCAGCCTTTTGTTTTACACCTTTGAAATCGTTTGGTAATCGGTAGCAGCTTTACTAATAATTTCCCCATATATCTTTTATGGTGATTCCTCCAGAAAAGATTGTAAAAATATATACATGGTTCTACCACATGTTGATAAGAACACAGGAAATTGCTCTCAAGACAATTTAGTTATTGTATAGAAAACTTTTAGTTTCCTACATTTGAATTTAAGCTGCCTTTCTTCCAAATCTTGTCATTTTCTCAATATCCATGTTGTGCTTCAAAAATATGCAAATATTTTTTTTCAATTTGTGTTAGTTAAATGCTATTTAACCCCAAGTTCACACTGGTTGAACAGCCTACAATTAAAGCTGTCCTATCAATGACTTTCCCATCAATTCATATATATATTTAGCACTATATTGTCCAACATTTCCTTTAATTTTTAAGGCAGTTGGCTGTAATTTTAAGATTTGGTTGCTAGATCTAGCAGGTTGACCATGTATAGACTGCTCTACCCTCATCACCACTATCTTTTTAGTAGGCTTAAATCTGAGCTTGGCACCAGATATGTTGTGCATGGTGCCTGAGAAACTGGCAATCCAGCCATATGCTCTTTACAAAGTAATATGGACTAACCGTTATGCTAAACTAGCCAGAACTGGCCTCTCACACCTACCCTACAACGTCATTCTAAGAATAAACAATCACATCATTAAAGTCTTGAAGTTCCAAGATAATGCATGATTAATTCAAAACAATGAATAAATAAGGATTGCATTTAACAGAGTAACCAGAATTTGGTTTATTTTTACTAGGTACAAGGATGATCCATGCAGAGAAAGAGGTTCAGTTTATCAGGTTGAGAATTTTTCCTAAAGACCAACTTAAATTATCTATTTGAACATTTAAATTCAGAATCATAGAACTCATATCATCAAACAAAGAATTTGATAAAAAATGAAAAAATAAAATAAAACAAACAAACAAATACAAAATAAACAAAAATTAAAAGCTCTACCATTTGTTTTACTTGAATTATTTTCATCTGTGTACAACAGGAATTCTGCTGACCGAAAAGAGGAAGTGGAATAGTTGGCTGATACATATATAGAGTAAAATGTGTGATTGAGAAGACCTTCAAGGCAAAACCACGTGACATCTGCTTTCACAGTTCTTTTGATGCTGGCTGAAATTGATAAAGAAAATTCCAAGATTGATAAAAACGCAATTTTATTGCTTGTGTGTGTGTGTGTGAGATAATATATATATATATATATATATATATATATATATATAGAGAGAGAGAGAGAGAGAGAGAGAGATGTATTTGATAAACTTTGTGAATGGATTTGGTAGACAGAAATTGAAAGAAGCCTTTCATATATATATATATATATATATATATGTGTGTGTGTGTGTGTATGCATGCATGTCTCCTTGCCATGACATTATACAACAGTCGTAAACAAGTGTCACTGTTGTGCGAGTGGTGTCCCTTCATTTCCAATTCCCTGTCTCTGGTCATGAGGAAATTTTAACATGTCTGGAAACAAGGTACAGTTGGCAAAAGGTGGGGCAACCAGCCATAGAAAATCTGCTTCAAGAAAATTCTGCCTGACCGATATGAACATGGAAAACTGGACATTAATCTGATGAGGATGATGATATGATCATCCTACCCTGTATTTAGGAAGTTGAGGCAAACATTGTCATGTTTTTTTCTAAACATTGTTATAGGTGCAGACATGGCTGTGTAGTAAGAACTTGCTTCCCAACCACATGGTTTCATGTTCAGTCTCACTGCAAGGCATCTTGAGCAAGTGTCTTCTACTATAGCCTCAAACCGACCAAAGCCATGTGATATTGGATATGGTAGACGAAAACTGAAAGATTGTTGTGCATATATATATATATATATATATATATATATATGTATGTATGTCTTTGTGCCCCTCACCCATCACTGCTTGACAACCAATGTCGGTGTGTTTACGTCCCCCTGTAACTTAGTGGTTAGGCAAAAGAGACTGACAGAATAAGTACTAGGTTTAAAAAATAGTCCTGGGTTTAATTTGTTTGACTAAAACACCTCAAGGTGGTACTCCAGTATGGCTGTAGTCAAATGACTGAAATAAGTAATATAACAATAAAATTAACAGAATTAAGAGTTTGAAATATTAAATTAAAAACTCAATGTTTTTGTTCAGTGTAGGTTTTCCAAAATACTCATTTATAACTTAAGCATTATCTACCAAATTTGGGGGAAGGTTATAATCAATTATCCCAATTCTAATACTTGACTGACATTTTATCTACCCTAGAGGGATAAAAGGTAATAATGATGTTGGTAGTATTAAAACTCAGAATGTAAAAGATTATAAGTAAATACTTCATGGGATTTTGTCTGATGTTCAAATGATTCTGCTACACCAATGCCCTAAATATAAATGATCCAAAATTATTTTGATATAGTTGGAAGATTTGGACATAGAAGCAAAAACATCTAAATGTTTGAATGAATTGCCACTAACCGCGAAGTTCTTATCATCGTTAGGAGCTCGTTCATCAATGTGTCAGGTGATACATCCTTCAAAACTTCCACGCTTCTTGAGATTCGCCAACACTACACCTGATTTTCTCCCCTCCATACACACGCAAACATGTATCTGACTCATACACTGTTCACTTTCCAGACATTTGTACATTACTGCATATGCTTTATACACACTTTTGACAAGTTGTGGTGCACCTGAGCACTGTATACAATAATTTCATTATTATTATTATTATTATTATTATTATAAGATTATCAATCTCATTCTAATAAATGAAAGGTTATTTTCAATTTATTCAAGCTCAGTGGTTGAATGGACAGTTTACCTTGAAATAAAGTTCCTAGTTTGAATCTAGAACATATCAAAAAGTAAGAGCCCTGATGATGATTGTAGATCAAATTA
Source organism: Octopus sinensis (assembly GCF_006345805.1). Classification (NCBI taxonomy): domain Eukaryota; kingdom Metazoa; phylum Mollusca; class Cephalopoda; order Octopoda; family Octopodidae; genus Octopus; species Octopus sinensis. Next base: position 176,666,432 of record NC_042997.1, read on the forward strand.
ATGTAAATTTTGAAAAACCACTTTCATTTCTAAAGATGAGGTAAAACAAAACAAAACAAAACACTGCCATCTTGCTGGAACAGGAACATCAGGTACCAAATTAGATTCTAAAAATCCTTTATCCAAATTTACTGTAACCAGCATAATCTTCAGCAATCAAGTCAGCTTAGATTAAAACAAAATATTTTACCTTCTTCTGAATCCTTTTGTTTGTATTCAATTATATATTCATGTATATCACCAAATAAACCAATTTTGTTATTAATCTTTCCATGGTGGGCTTTGTATGAGAATCCCTTGTTTACAGAATTCGTACTGTTTTCAATTGATTGTTGTTCATTTTTTCTAAAGTTAACAGGTTTATTTTCTGCTGTTTGATATGATTGATTTGGTTGACTTTCTTCTGGTAATGGAATAGTAAGCTGGTGCAGTAATAAATCATTGGCATCTTTGTCAATGTTTGCATGGCTAATATAATTGCTAGGTAGAAAGTACACAGGACGTTCCCAGATGAGGTAGTATTTATTTGAGGAATCGTTCTCATTGGAAAATTGGAATGCTTCAAGTTCAAATGGAGCCAAGGCAGATGATATAGCTGTAAAGAAGAATAAAGAATTAACAAAAATGAGACAAGTGAAATCTAACAATGTTCTTTTTAGAAAAAAAGAAAAGATATTTACTTCAGAAAATAAGATTACTAGATTGATTGCTCCTGTTATGCCAAGAACACTAGATTTAATACAAGTTTATTACCCAGTATTGTACATGTTGGTCAGTTTTGCTATAACAAGTTCATGTCTTTGAGATTCTTTCACCACTTGCAACGTAGCAAGTAGAACTTTTCTTATTAAGTTGCCAAAATATATTGTAGTCCCTATATATATATATATACACACACACACAAAGTAAGATAGGGGTTATGGGTGTAACCCACTATGGGATAGTATTTATCCAATATAAAGTACCCAGATTCTTAATACATAAATGTTTTTAATTGCAATGCAATTAACTCATTTATTGTATTAAATGGGTGAAGGTAAAGAAATATTTTTACCGTAAATTTATAATACAAATAAGAAAATGGAGAAACAAATTTAGTTTGTTCATCAACTTTCGGATATTAGAATGTTGGATTATTTATTCATTCAACAAAATGGGAACCTTAATATTATACATATATATCTTATAATTCCATACATATATATATATATGTATAGTTCAAATTTACAGAAAATAAAAGATGAAGACAGGTGAGGGAACAACAAGATGCATTAGTTTAATGCTTGGGAAGAATGGAAAAGTCTTTGATGTTCCAAGCCTACACTCTTCGACAGAAAGGATTGAGAAGAAGAAAAGGAGAGAGAACAAAAAAAAAGTGTAGGAATCAATGGTTTAATATGATGAAACGAACCCCTATACAGTTATCACAAGCATATTTTCCTTTCCTTTTTTGCCTAATGAACATTCTTATTATTATCAATCCCCCCTGTGTATACTACAAAGTACTTATTTTGCTAACACAAGAGAGCAAAACAATCACATAATAATAAATGTAGCATTCAAACTCAAGAGTTGCGATCTGGAGTAATTTGTCAATTATATAAATCTGCTCAAGTGTTTGACATTTAGGTGTGTTGTGTTGTCTTGTATTATAATCTCATTCAAATTTCAAGTTTACAGTAATATAAATCAACTCAGTACTTAATTGGTGTTACTTTATTGACCTCAGAAGAATGAAAAGCAAATTTGACCTTGATGGAATTTTGAACAACAAATGTAAAAAACTTTAACTAAATACAATATGGTATTTTGTCCGATGCTCACATAATTCTGGTGTATGGCATTTTACTAACATTCTAACAATGTCTATACTATGTATGTTAGACTTCGAGCTGTAGATTTTAGCATTATTGTGGGGCTTCTGATAGACCAAAAAGGGGAAAACAATAAAAGAGTATGATGGTATTAATGCGAGATGGCAGAATCGTTGGCACGCCAGGCGAAATGCTTAGCGGTATTTCGTCTGCCTTTACGTTGTGAGTTCAAATTCCGCCGAGGTCGACTTTGCCTTTCATCTTTTCAGGGTCGATTAAATAAGTACCAGTTACGTACTGGGGTCGATATAATCGATTTAATCCGTTAGTCTCCTCTGTGTTTAGCCCCTTGTGGGTAGTAAAGAAATAGGTATTAATGCAATTAATATGAAATTTGCAGTCAGTGCATTCTAAAAATACATGGTGGAAAGAGGGTCCTAGGAATAAAGGATTGCATATATTAAATGCAGAATTTATGGCAATAAATGCTAGCAAGTGTAAGGTGAGAGAGACAGAGAAAGAGAGAGACTGGGGGGAAGGAGATAGAGAGGGAGAACAGTAGTTTTTAAAATGAAGATTTGATCACTATAAACTAGTCAAGCAACTTATATTTTGATGGTTCAACATTTTCGTTTGAATAAGATAACACTTCTAATTTTTCACATATGTATAGTTCCCCAGACAAACTCGATTACTAATAAAAACTAATTATGTACTAATTATAGAAGTGGTTCCCAATCTTTATGACTGTCATATACTGAAAATGAAACAAAAAAGCATTACTGGTAAACTTCATATGGGGTTTAGGCATGGCTGTGTAGTTAAGAAGCCTGCTTGGCAACCACGTAGTTCTGGGTTGAGTCCCAATACATGACACCTTTGGCAAGTGTCTTCTTCAAAAGCCCCAGGTCGACCAATTGCTTGTGAGTGAATTTGGTAGATGGCAACTGTGAAAGCCTGTTGTGTGTGCATATATGTGTTGGTATTTGTCTCCACTTTCACTGTTTGACAACCAGTGTTGGTTTGTTTACACCATATAACATAACGGTTTAACAAAAGAAACTGACAGAATAAGCACCAGACTTAAAAAAAAAAAAGAACTGGGTGTTAATTGGTTTGACTAAAAACCCTTGAAGCCAGCGCCCTAGCATGGCCAGTATCTAATAACTGAAACAAGTAAAAGATAAAAAGTAAGGTGAAAAATAGAAAACTGTTGTTTATATATTGTTTTGTTAATTCTAACAAAATTCTTGTAATATAGAATTCAATATGTTATCTTATTTCCTTATTGCCCACAAGGGGCTAAACATAGAGGGGGACAGACAAAGGGATTAAGTTGATTACATCGATCCCAGTGTGTAACTGGAATTTATCAACCCTGAAAGAATGAAAGGCAAAGTTGACCTTGGTGGAATTTGAACTCAGAACGTAACGGCAGAAGAAATACCTATTTCTTTACTACCCACAAGGGGATAAACACAGAGAGGATAAACAAGGACAGACAAGCGGATTAAGTAGATTATATCGACCCCAGTGCGTAACTGGTACTTATTTAATCGACCCCGAAAGGATGAAAGCAGAATGTAATAGCAGAAGAAATACCGCTAAGCATTTCGCCCAGCGTGCTAATGTTTCTGTTAGCTTGCCACCTTAATTCAATGTGTTATCTATCCATATTATGAATATGAATTTTCTAGTTTAACCCTTTAGTGTTCAGATTATTCTATCAAACGTAATGCTTATTGATTCACATTAATTTGAATTAATCATACATTATCTCATATCTTCAAGATCTTGATGGTGTAATTACTTAATGTATAATAGCATTGTAGGGTAGGTGTGAGAGCCTGGATCTGGTCAGTTTGAACATAAAACTGATTAAATATTTTGGCCGGATATGGCCGGTTTAAATACTAAAGGGTTAAATTATATTATTAAAAATCTACAGTGCACCAGGATAACTTTTGTGACGTGTGGAATACAAAAACATTTCTGTTTGACAAACTTGGTTAACCTTTTCAAATATAATTTCATTCAAAACACATTGATGTGCAGGTATAATTTCAATGATGCCACATCACACACATACACCATTACTACATTTGTTATTCTTATGTGACATAGAGCACTTAGTGAAAATCAGGATATAATTGTAATGCAACATGTCAAATAAAACTCAAGGTAAAGGTAAACAAAACAGCTTTTATAAACACACAGGCTTTATATACATACAGCCATGCACAAGATAGACACTTATTAAAACTGGAGCTAAAAGGAGCGCCTCTATGTAGTCAGTCTGCAAGAAAGAGAAGCTAAATCTTCCTTAAATCATACACTGTTATCTTAGAAAAGGATACATTCCATGTGTTCCTAGGTTCTTTGCTCATAGGAAGACTGGATGTTGCCAGCTGGAATGCCATGGATTATAGATCTGCCCCCCACCCATTCTTGACCTCTGGTACAAAATGAAGCAAAAAGAAGTAATCTAAACATGCAACAAAAACAACAAAAAATTCTTTCTTATATGACAACATAATGTCTGTTCACATACAGGCAGACACACATATATACACATACATACACATGTATATATATATATATAAATACATAGTAAAAGAATACAAATAGTGTGGAAATGCTCAAATCCTGCTACACATGTTTTCATATTGTGGCTATTAATTTGTTCATTAATGTATCACACAACCAAAATATTTTGTCTAGCATTTTGAATAACTGACAGGTAAAACTGGTCTATATACATACATACACACACACACACGTTCTTTTATTCTTTTACTTGTTTCAGTCATATGACTGCGGCCATGCTGGACCACCACCTTAAAGAATTTTTTAATCAAAGAAATCGATTTCAGGACTTATTCTTTGCAGTCTCTTTTGCTGAACTGCTAAATTATGGTGACGTAAACACATCAACATCTGTGGTCAAGCGATGGTGGGAAGACAAACACAGACACAAAGACACACACACACACAAATATATATATATATATATATATATATATATATACACAGGGGTTGGACAATATAATGGAAACACCTAGCATCATAATTTTGAAATATCTATAAAACCATCAAAAGCTTCGTCATTTTTATGTTTTTGATTTATTATTAGTGTTGCTTAATACGTCTTGCTAAAATTGCTGTTTCTTTGCAGTTATCATCAGAAAAAGGTAATTAAAATTCATTAAAATGACAGATCTATTGGACTTTCAAAGAGATCAAATTGTTGGTGCTAGTATGGCAGGTATTAGTGTAACGAAAACAGCCAAAATATATCTGTTAAAACGAGAGGTCATGGTTATTTTTATTTTTGCATAATTTAGACAATTTATTCACTGCACCCTGTATATATATATATATATATATATATATATATATAAAAGATAAAATAAAAAAGCAAGCTGAGTGTTGAATATAGCAGGCCCTTACTTCAATACTAAACTTGTCTCTGAATTCATTACTGATTTTCATCTTGCTGACTGCATCTCTGTACATGGCTTGTAATGGCTCTCAAAAGCCACTCATCTACACTTAGTTCCCTTATTGACCACCTTTTCCAGGTCAACAAAAGTTAAGTATAGTGGCTCGGTCTTAATTAAGTACTTCCCATGTAGGTGGTGCCTCTGCTATGTATAAATATAGTCAAACTACATTTCATTTGGGCTAATTCTCAACCTAATTAGTTGAGCTATAACTCTTTCTGTAATTTTCATAACTTAGTCCAATAGTCAGATACCGCTGTAATTACCTCTCTTTAACTCTTTAGTATTTAAACCGGCCATATCCGGCCAAAATATCTAATCTGTTTTATGTTCAAACTGACCAGATCCAGGCTCTCACACCTACCCTACAATGTTAATCTACATTAGGTAATTACACCATCAAGATCTTGAAGATATGAGATAATGCATGATTAATTCAAATCAATGTGAATCAATAAGCATTATGTTTGATAGAATAATCAGAACACTAAAGGGTTAAAGCATCACTATTGCTTTTGCAGCAGTTGATGATGATACTGGTATACCAGTCATTGGCTAATTCCATTCCTAATCAAATGTGCTATGATTTTTTCTCAATAACATTCATGATGCAGTCCAACACTATGATGTCTCTGTAATTGCCTCTTACTACTGCATTCCTTTTGATCTTGTAGCACTTTACAATGATACTTATTTCTTTACTACCCACAAGGGGCTAAACACAGAGAGGACAGACAAGGACAGACAAATGGATTAAGTCGATTATATCGACCCCTGTGCGTAATTGGTGGAATTTGAACTCAGAACGTAACGGCAGACGAAATATGGCTACGCATTTTGCCTGGCATGCTAACGTTTCTGCCAGCTCGCCGCCTTACAATGATACTGCTACACCAACCATTTGCTATGATACATCCTGCATTAGCTGATTTACCATTTCAGTGAGTCGCACACACCCTACTTTGCCATTTATTTTCGGTATATCAGCCACTATTCCTAATAGACAAGCAGCTCCCCAACCACATTGCTGTCAACTTGGATGCTTGTTTGTCTACATCAGAAGTTCTCAATGAATTTTTACCTATGGACCCCTCTGATTCCTATTTTGCTCAGGTGAAACATCATAACCATTCAATGTTTAAAAAATCTTATCATATTTTCATAATCAAACATTAGGAATTGTATTTTAAAAATGTTAAAATATTTTGTGTGTTGTGGAAGTATAACCAGTTCATCGCACAAAAACTTTAACAACAATATCTTATATGGACCCTGGTCGAAAACCACTAGTCTGCATGATATAGGCCAGGCATGAGCACTTATGTATGTGATATAGCCCATCATCAAACAGGTCAGATGACTGTAAAAATTCAAGGTAATTTTTTGTTAGGTGCGTGCGTACTCGACAGAGTGTAAGTACCTTGAGAGAAAAGTTGGACCTAAGAAGCATCAGATGTGGTGTGCAAGAGAGACGACTACGCTGGTATGGTCATGTGGCAAGAATGGATGAGGATAGCTGTGTGAAAAAGTGCCACACCCTAACGTTTGAGGGAACCTGTGGAAGAGGTAGACCCAGGAAGACCCGAGATGAGGTGGCGAAGCATGACCTTTGAACATTGGGCCCCACCGAGGCAATGACTAGTGACCAGGACCTTTGGAAATATGCTGTGCTTGAGAAGACTAGGCAAGTCAAGTGAGACCATAACCTCATGGCCTATGCCAAGGGTGTAACCAGCCTACTTATGCATACCTTTCCTTCATTAGACACTAAACTCTGCTTGCGAAGACCTGTTGAGGCAAGTGAAATCGAAATAAAATTCGATGACTGGCATCCATGCTAGTGGAGCACTAAGAGCACCATCCGAGCGTGATCATTGCCAGAGCAACAAACTGGCTTCAGTGCCGGAGGTATGTAAAAAGCACCATTTGAGCGTGGCTGTTGCCAGTACCACCTAACTGGCCCTCATGCCAGTGGCACATAAAAGCACCCACTACACTCTCGGAGTGGTTGGCATTAGGAAGAGCATCCAGCTGTAGAAACTCTGCCAGATCAGATTGGAGCCTGGTGCAGCTGTCTGGTTCGCCAGACCTCAGTCGAACCGTCCAACCCATGCTAGCATGGAAAGCAGACGTTAAACGATGATGAATTCAAAATAGTGTGAATAAATAAGTAATACATTTGACAGAGTAAACTGAATGCTAAAGGGTTAAAAGTGAGAATACATTGACCAGTCTCAATACATTCCCTCCTCACTGGCACCTTAGTTTTTATTTTTATTTTTAAGGCACACTGTCTTACGATCCAGGAAATCACATGATCTTCATATTGCAGAACATGTGCAAATCTGTTTACTGCTTCTCCCTCAATTGAGAGACAAACATATAGAGAGAGTGGGGTAGAAAGTAACAATACACATGCTTTGGACAAAGACAAAACAATGTCCATACATATACAGACATACACATGAAAATACAAAGACAGAACTACACACAGACAAAAAAACACACACACAGGTACAGAGACATATACATATATATATATGACAGAAACAGGTATACACATATACATACACACAGGCACAAATATACCCTGACACTCACATGCACAAACGCACTTAGATACATACACATAAACATACTTACATATACATGTACATACCGATGCATACACAAAAATAGCACACACATACAAGCTTATACACAGACAAATACATATGCTGAAGACTCCTACAGTTTACATTCTTCATCATCAAGCTGGTTGTTGTTTTTTCTAACCACAGTGCCTCCTATAGAAATGAACATTAACAGGCTTTGTCTGCAAACAAGTTTAGTACTTCTTGCCAAATATACATTTTGCCATTTCCATTGAATAGAAACTGGCCCTTTGGATAAGGATAAATATCCAAGTTTCACTTTCCTTCTGCTATGAAATCAATATAGCCAATCAAGCTTTGATGGACAAATGCAATCTTCAAAGGTCAAGCAGTTGATATTGCCTATCACATAGTCAGTGCATTGAAGAAACAAATCTCAAAGTAAACAGAAGCGATGCCATCAGACATATGGAATGGTAGGTAGTGTATATACGAATACAGAAAGAATGTAAATATTTTGTCTTAAGTGGGGATAAGGTATTTGAAATTATAATCATTTGTTCTAAACTAAGGGAAAAATAGATCAATGGTTTCTCTCTTTTTTTTTTTTTGCATTTGTTATTACCCAATCAAGGAGACCTATGACCTGAAGATGAACAGTTGGGGGTCATCCTAATTTTCTAAATAACTAGAAGATTTTTTAATAATAATAGTAAATATAATGGTACCAAATTTTGCCACAAGGGCAGCAATTTTGGGGAGTGTTCAAATGGTGCTTATTTTTTTGACCCCGAAAAGATGAAAGGCAAAGTGGACCTTGGCAGAATTTGAACTCAGAATGTAGTGATGGGCAATATACTGCTAAGCATTTCGTCCAGCGCACTAACGATTGTACTAGCTTGCCACCTTAATCATAATAATAATGATTTCATTTATTTGCCACAAGGGTGAAGGATGAGGGGGACAATATAAAGACAAAGTGAGAGGGGTTTACATATAATGAAATTTAAAAAAAGGGGGGGGAAATGGAAAGAAAGAAATTCAGTATACACTGAAAAAGAAGGGACATATTCATAACATATAAAGGTTAAAAAAAAAGTAGCAGGGAGGATGATAGAGATGTGACCCTTCCTGATACAGGAAGGTCTCTAGGGATAATGGAGGAACCCCACTGTCCGAGATTTCCCTGAAACTCCCAAGAGCAAGTGCCCTCTCCAATTCCTTCTCCCCAACTCACAGGTCTACACTTAGAGAGGTACCATCCACTCTTACGATTTTTGCAACTTTCACCTACCTTTCAATAAACTCACTCGAGGACAGTACTTCCCTCTCCACTCTCAATTTCCTTTTCAAGTGAAACTTGAAGAAGTCAATGAGAGCTCTACTAATGAGGGATGTATCTGTCCTCATGCCTTTCAGTCTTGTCCACCAAACAACCTCTTTTGCCACAGCTATCAAGCAAAGGAAAACTGCCTTGCTTGCCTGATTGAAGGAGGGCCGCAGTGCGATCATCACTAGACTTGGCTGATAGACGGATCTGTCCCACACATGACAACAACTGTTCAACATAACCCCACAAGTCAGCAATGCCCAGACACTGAACGAGGGCATGCAGAATAGTTTCGACACTCTGCATGCACCTTGGACAAGCCTGTCTGTCAGCACATCTGTGCCTGTAGAGTTTACCTCGAACCAGTAGTGCCTCCTGGTAGAACTGCCAGGCCAAGCACATCTGGAAATTATCCATGATAGTTCCCAACTGGAAAGTCCTCCGGAACAGACTAACCAGTTCATTCCAGTAATGTGAAATGGGCTACTCAACCTGAAAAAAATTCTAACTGGGCCCTACCTGCAAAGTCATGCACTGTTTATCTTGATATGAGATCACCATGTTGCGCACATATGGATGTAATGCATGGTGTACCCTTATCAGATGGGTAGTTATGATGGGTACATTGGGCTCCATATATTTGTACCCTAGTGTCACTTGGATGGCATGTGCTGCTCTCTTTCACTCAATAATAATCATCATCGTTTTAAATATCTGCTTTTCCATGCTTGCATGGGTTGGATGGAATTTGTTAGAGATGGATTTTCCAAAAGCAGGATGCCCTTCTTGTGCTGCCAACCCACTTCCGTTTCCAAGTAAGTTAATATTCCCTATAACCAAACATGTTTTCAAGGGAAACAGGAGACAAAAGTTACTGTTAGCATTGCATGATGGTAGTGCCATGCAGTGGAAATTAACCCAAGATTATGTGGCTGGGAAGCAAACTTCTTACTACATAGCTGCATCTACACCTATAAGTTCTCTTTTTTTTTTTTGAAAAGTAAGGTATGATTTAAAGTAGATTTGGTTGGTATTGCTAGCAGATGAAGTTACTGTGTTGAGTTTTGCTAGTTGGGTCATAGACAATGGACAGCCACAGCAAATAATCAAACTCAAATAACAATTTTCCTAGATTGGCACAAGGCTACAAATATGTAAAGCAAAGGTGAGCTAGCAGAAACGTTAGCACGCCAGGCGAAATGCTTTGCGGTATTTCATTTGCTGCTATACGTTCTGAGTTCAAATTCCGCCAAGGTCGACTTTGCCTTTCATCCTTTCGGGGTCGATTAAATAAATACCAGTTACAAACTGGAGTCGATATAATCAACTTAATCCATTTGTCTGTCCTTGTTTGTCCCCTCTGTGTGTAGCCCTTTGTGGGCAGAAAAGACATTAAAAAAATATGTAAAGCAAAGGTTATAGTTAAATGAATCGACTTCAGTACAAGACTGATATGAATGAATGAATGAATGTCAAAGTCAACACTGGGTGAAAAGTGGACTTTTCATAACCATTTTCTTCTGAACTTGCTTCAAGCCAGACTCCTCCTTTCTTCACTTTCGAAAGGGCGAAACTTGAAATATTACAATCTACATATATCTACAACTGACCATATGAAACTGAAGATTAGCCAGATTTGAACTAAGAATGTAGGAGACAAAATGAAATACAAGCTATTTTGGTGTGGTGTTCTTATATTTTCTGTCACTATTTTTCTCTTTCTCCTCCTCCTCCTCTTCCTACTATTAATGTCGACAATTTGCTTCTAACAAAAGCACAAGGCGTGAAATTTTAGAAGATGAGCTTAGTTGTTTATCATCCTCAGAGGGATAAAAGGTAAAACTAACTCCAGTGAAATTTGAATCTGGAATGTAAAGAGTTGAAAAATTACACTAACATGTTAACCTTCTCCAGCAGTCTCTATACTCTTCCCTGTCACCATTAACCCTTTCGTTACTGTATTTATTTTAAGATGCTCTGTGCTTCTTTCAATTACTTTAAATATAACAAAGAATTTAGCAAAATAACTTAGTTATCATTAAGCTAGTGTTAGGAATGTAAATTGTGACTAAGGTTTGGTGGAAGATTTTAATCCAAAACTTATGAAAACAAGGCATTTGTACTCAGAGCCAGAGCCAGTTTGGTAACGAAAAGGTTAAGTAAACTACTTGAACTACGGCCATCTATGACTAGACTTGGGATGACTATGGGAAAGGTTTTTGGTTGTCTTCTCCAAGCAGGTGGGATTTGAACTCAGAATGTAGAGAGCCGGAAAATATACCTGAAAGCATTTCTGCCAGTGCATCAATGACTCTGGCACCCTTCCACCCACTAGAGCAATGTGAAATGAAATGTTTTTGCTCAAGAACACAACATACTACCCAGCCCAGGAATTGAACCCATGGTCTAAAGAACACCCTAACCACTAAGTCACTTGCCTTCACAATACAAATAATAATAATAATAATGATAATTTCTAACATTTACACAAGGCCACCTTGTTGGTGTGGGCTAGCCAAGGGTTTGGAATGCAGTAAATATGTTTCTTTATTAACCACACAGGGCTGCACATGGACGGGACAGATTACAAAGTAGAGATTTTCTTTTTTGGGAAAGAGAGAAAAAAAAAAAGTGGGATAGGTTTTCGATCAAAAGGGATCGTAAAAGGGAAAGAAGAAAGAACAGAAAAAGGAAAAGAAACAAAAGAAAAAAAAACGATCAACAGGGATCGTGTATCACAGTGTCATGATGTAAAGTGTAAAGGGAGAAGCAGATAAGGTTTATCCATGGGAAAAAAAGCCTATGGAAAAATCCACGGTAACCTCGGTCAATATTGTTACATGTTACCACATTTGTTTGCAAGTAGGTGGTAACCCTCTGTTTTAAATTTTCCGGGATCATAGGATTATGCTCTTGTCTAGAGCCTGAGTTCTCTTTTCTTTGATGTCCAGTATCTATCTTAAAAGGCTTTATAAATTTAAAAAGAATTTGCCATAGACTTGTATTTTTATGCATTTGGTAATACATTCAGTCGTGTTGTTACTCAGAGAAATATACAGAAATGAAGTAAATGTTCATGGCGCTTTCATTCTTCACAATATTTTGTATTACTAACATAAAGGCGTATAATTTGAACTATCCTTTGATACTTTTGGCATTCACATAATTTAATTTTAATGAGACAAGCAGCAGTGAAACTATTGAAAGTACAAACTTTAATAAATCTTCTTTGGAATTCTGTATAATTTACCCAGCATAACTGAAGCTCTAAGCAAACAGTCATGTTCATTTTTATGGAGTATAAAAAATAAAAAAAAAAGTAAAAATGAAGAATTGAACTTTTGCAAAAGCATTTCATGCTTGAATTTCTCTCTCTCTTTAAACTTTTCTACAAAGATATTGTCAGTAAATCTAATTTCAAAATTGCATTTCTTCAATTTTTTCTTTTTTCTTATTCTCCCTTTATATATTTTGACATTTCGTTGAATGTCAATGAAAAATTCTGACATATAGGAATTAGAATATCAAAATGAACTTTCTATCTTTTAACATTCCTCATTGGGTTATAAGTCTATATTCGTAAAAATGAAGCTTCTTTTGAATAGATACGAAGATTTAATTAAGAAGTAAGTCAACTGAACTAATAACCCTAACTTTAATAAGCTTTTGGTTTTTAATTTATTTATCCAGGAGTGACAGCATGGAAAACGTCTAGAGCTGGACAAAATATCTTTTATTATCTATGTGGCTATGCAGAAACGAAATTTGCTTAGTGGGTACAAACCCAGGTCCAAAATTTCTCTTAGAATCAAGGTCGATTTTTCCAACCTTCGTATCAAAAACAAACACAGGAATAATAATAATAACTATTATTATTATATTTGTACATTAATCAAATCATATAAATCCAATTATGGAAAAGTAATGATTCAAATCAGATCAAAAACGTTTTCACTACCCCACAAAAATTTTCGAAGGTGCTTCAGTACCCGCTGTGTTTTCGAGCCAATGATCGATGTGGACAGAATTTGAACTAAGAAACATGGGACACAAATTAAAGAGTAAATAATAAATATGTAGTCTTGTTTTCAAACTCCACCAAAGTCTATTGAATCGGAGTTAAATAACAAAATAGGGCAGATATACAGTCTAATTATACTATCTTCATTATTTACACTCCTGTTCAAATAAATGTTGTATAGAAACACAGTTTGAATAGCTTTTAGTTAAGTAGTACCTAGTTTCACGTGCTTTTCTATTTGTTGAACATCTGTCTACTTGCGAACAAATAAGAGCACTCTGGGAGTATAACGTACCATTCAAATTTTCACAGAAACTTTTCGCCCTCAACCTCTAAAACATAGATATTGTAGTTGCCGGGCATTTGAAAAGAATAATGTTGATATAGCTAAATATTATTAAGAATTGTATTAAGATTGTTAAAATATTTTCTGCATTGTCTAAGTATAACCAACTTATTGCACATAAATTAACAACATCTTATAATGATACGGTTAAGAACTAAGCATCATCAATATTTGTGGAACTTGGTGGTGGGGTGTTAAATTTTACGAGAGAATGAAAACGGTATGTCATGCTCCGTTAAAAAAAAATTCTTTTTGCATATTCATAATCTCTGACATCTAAAACATAGAAATCCGAAAATTCGTTTAAAAAAAAAATGTATTTTCAAGGAGAGGTGCGAAACTGCATTAGCACCGGAGATTTGGCTGCTATTTCTACCAGATGGAGCAACAATATAGAAGCTCCTTCGTTGGTGTTTAACTCCAAATCCGCCTTGTCGAAAGCCCTATAATTAAACGTCCAGCCATGACTATCCTGTTTCATATAATTTAGGACTGCATTCTCCTATGTGGCATTTACTTTTTGAGAGAGTAGCCGTGTAGTTTGTGCGAAGGGTGTTCGGACTAGCAGGTCGAGCGACTGCGTAGGGTAGCTAAGATACTTTCTCGGTGGTCCGATTTATAGTTTCAGTTATAAATAAATGTGCAGGTAGTACTTGAGATAATAATGATAAACAATTGCAGCGTGGAAGGTATTTATAAGCCATTTAAGAAACACACAAATCCGTTAGATTCACTTCAACATTTAAATTTAATTTGCCAAAATATTTTCGTCGCTTTGAGACCGCGACAAAACTCCGTGTTTTTGTCAGTGAACAGGTTGCGGTCTCAAAGCGACGAGATATTTTGGCAAATTAAATTTCAATGTTGAAGTGAATCTAACGGATATTGTGTGTTTCTTAAATGGCTTATAAACACCTTTCACGCTGCAATTGTTTTCGTTCCAGCACACGATCTCAGATCAGGTCACTTGCTAAGCAAGTACACCTCCGCAAATAATAATAATAATTTCAAATTTTGGTACAACACCAGCAATTTGCGGAGAGGGGATAAGTCCATTACGGCGGAGATAAAGACAATGGACCGCATCCCCTTTTCGCATGTTTTTTTTTTTTTTTTTAAAGGAACCCACTTTATCGAGTGCGGAGATTCCGAATCTGCATTTCAAAATTTAAATCACCACTACCACCACCACTAATTTCTTCAATTTTCACATTAAAGAAAATTTCTTTTCTGGCGAAATACGTAGAAAAATACGAAGATTATGATTCTGAAAAAAAATTTTTGTAAAATTTCAATTTTTCAAAAAATAAATAAATACCCACCCCTCCACCCTTTGACAAGAAGTGAAATTAAAGTTCCTGACGAACATAATAACCCAACATGTTGTCAGGGGCTTTGGGAATTAAGAGAAGTATGTAAAAATTAGATTTTTTGTTCACATAAACACAACAAAATGACATTAAATTTTTTTTTCTCTTTCGGTAATTCGTATTTAGAAAGTTGATCCTTGGTTTGGCTGTTGTTTCTAGCTTGTCTTTTTCTTTGGTAATTCGTATTAAAATTTTGAAAACGTGTTTCTCGCATTTCAGCTTTTCTGTTTAGACACTTTTTTGCGTCTGCTAGATAACACTTTCATTTCATTTCTTGTCATAGGGCGGAGGGGAGGGGCGTTTATTTATTTATTTATTTTTGAGAAATTGAATTTTACATAATTTTTTTTTCAGAATCATAATCTCCGTATATTTCTACGTATTTCACCAAAATTTTTTTTAAAGTTAAAATTTAAGAAATTCGGGAGGGGGGAATTAAAATTTTGAAATGCAGATTTTTTTTTGCAGATTCGGAATATCTGCACTCGATATAGTGGGTTCCTGTAAACAAAACAAAAAACAAAACAAGAAAAACCACCCCAAAGGGGATGCAGTCCATTATCTTTACCTCCGCCGTCGATTACATCAACTCCAGTGCTCAACTGGTAATTTATTTTATCGACACCGATAGAGCTCTAATCGACTGTGCGAACACTTGGATCCATAACAGAGTGGATAAAGCAAAGATATATATATATATATATATATAGAAATATATAAGCAGTCATGAAAGATTACATCGGTATAGAAATCAACAGAAATGTTACCAGGGAAAATACCAAAATATAACTGAAAATTTGGCGATCTTTAGTAGTATCACCAAAAATGTTCAGACAAGTTCATAATAAATTACAAACTTACTGTACACAAGACACTACTGTGTATATATATATATATATGTATGTATATATTGTATACCTCTGTGTGTGTGTGTGTGTGTGTGTATATGTGTATATATATATATATATATATATGTATATATTGTATACGTGTGTGTGTGTCTGTCTATCTAATTTAATGTCAAAATTACATAACGTTTATTCCAGCTGCAAAACTATAAAGAGGGTATCTATCGTGGCAAGTGCGCGCACCGGGATCGCTTTTCTTAAGTAGTACCTTATATATTTAGATTGTATATGTTTTCTCTCCCCCATTAGTCACTTTAACACAGTCTATTGATATTAATCAAATGACATCGTGTAAATGTCTTTAAAACAATGCTGGCTTCGTCTGAGGATTAAGTGATATAACAAACTTCAGTTGCTCAGTAAAGAGAACACTGTAACATGCTCTCCCATGTTAATTATTTAGCAAAATAAAAGATCCAGTAGCTTCGTAGTGAACAAGACTCGTTAAAAATTATACTCACTGATAAATATATAAATATATATCTATAACACTATTTGAAGGTTTTAAACAATATCTGCCTTATGTGTATACAAAACGTAAACACCATTTTTTTTCCATGCATACAAACATACACACGTACATATTATGTATGTACAGTTTTATTTCCCGTTGCATCAAGAGATAAAACCACTATGAATATTTGCTGTCAAATGTGTGGAATGCCTTTTCCGATTAGCAGTGCATTATAATAAAAAATATCTTTATATATATATAAGTAAAATTCCGCTAGTATTAAAACCGAGACAAAGGGGGGGGGGAATTAAACACGTGGAGGCACAATATCTATCAAATGGAAAAAAGCACAGTTTTCTTCCTTTTAAAATATTTTTATGTTGTTCAGTCAGACTTAGGGTAAAAAGTGCAAAAGCGTTCCAGCCGTGACAATCTCGTCTTTTTTTTTCAGGCCTTGGATATTTTAGATTACATTTTTCAATGGGCATCTCCTTTTTTCAAGATGGTAGGGTGTAATTTAAAGGATATTTGGCTGTAGTTTCTAACCTTTTAGACATAGAAGTTCCATCGTTGGTTCGATAATTTCTGTAAAGCTAAACAGAAGCAGTCGCCCATTTATTCAGACACATAATAAATAGAGATTATATAAAGTATCCCTTCCTTTACCTAAAAAGTTTTTCCAGGCAAAATAAATTATTAATATTGTTGAAAAACATTAATTCCACCTTAAGGATTTTTGATTCATAGAACGTAATGTTGCTAAATAGAATCTCACAAATAAATAATAATTTAATATTTATATATATAATTTGATTACATATTACTTTAATTACGAAATTTCTATAGCTTCAATAACAATAACATTTCGTAAGTAATACACAAAACAGCAACAGTAGTCCGATATAAAAAGAAAAGACAATCATACCTGCATTTTGTGCTTTGTAGCAAGATATACAGCAGAGATATAGTAGAGAAATGACAAAGTTCATGGATATAAGAATATTAGACATGGTTGCGGTAGTAGTTTCCACCGACTTGCAGAATGAAATGGATCGACGATCCTGACGGCTGGTTCAAGTTTGGTTAGCAGGTGATAGTGATTTGCCCTTGATTTAGTAAGACAGTGAAAAAGACGACTGGGATACATGTGATGCACTCTATGTCTTAATGTTCTGTTTGCAATTTCATTTCGCTCACTGTTCTCGTTGTTCAGAGAGATTTGTGTAGAAAATAATGGTTTTATTGTGTAACCCCTCACCGCAATTTGAACGTGATGTATCTCTTAAAGCTGCCACTGCTTGATAATTTGCATTCTTGATTGAATTCGTTAATGAAAGAAGAGACAATATATTTTATTTATACGTTTCCTTGGGTATCATTCACAGACAATTTCAAACCAATAATTTTTTTTGTTACATAAGCGTAATACCTCAGATTTATTGCAAGGTGCGCTATGAAGACGCAACATTTGCATATTTCCCATGGCTAATGATTGAAACTGATTCTCAGCGTTAGCTCGTCGGACATAATCCCCAACACCCAACTAAATAACCTACAACCTCACACATTGTTTACGAAGGTTATATAAGGATCAAGGCAGCAGTATGCGGTTATTGTATTTTATTTGGATAATTTAGCATTTTTTTTTTCTTTTGCTTTAGCGTGTTGAACTTTCTCTTTCAGAAGTTGCGACGTCACTGGTGTTAAGCCGTATCAGCTTTTGCCTTTCCCTTACACAAAATTGGTGGCGCGGAATGGGGAGAGCGGTATGCATGGGCGACTGCTGCTTTTCTACTAACAATTTGCTGGGACTCGTGCCTCAGAGGGAAACTTTATAGGTGTAATTTCATGGTCATTCGTGACCGAAGTGGGTCTTTACTTACACACACACACGCATATATATATATATTTTTCATTACCCACAAGGAGCTAAACATAGAGGGGACGAACAAGGACAGACAAAGGGATTAAGTCGATTACATCAACCCCAGTGCGTAATTCGTATTTAATTTATCGACCCCGAAAGGATGAAAGGCAAAGTCGACCTCGGCGGAATTTGAACGGCAGACGAAATACGGCTACGCATTTCGCCCGGCGTGCTAACGTTTCTGCCAGCTCGCCGCCTTTGACATATATATATATAACGTATGTATGTATAATTGATAGATAATTGCTTCATCTTGAGGGATAATAGCCGTCCCATCAACACACACACCACAGTACAATCACTCCTTTGATGGGCCCTTAGATAACTTTTAAGACGAGCTGCTGACTGACACTTGAATAATATCTGTCACTTGAGTTTAAAACACAAGTGACAGATATTATTCAAGTTTCTTCTATAACTTTGCTCGCTGGGCAAAGTTATAGAAGTTATATATATCGTTTGTAGAAAAACAAACCCGGATAAGAAGCACACTCTAAGATGTATTGCCTTTAATATATTATAACCGGCCTCCTCCAATTTAATATATATATATATTCTTTTATTATAATCTTTTACTTGTTTCAGTCATTTGGTTGCGACAGTTTTAAAAAACCGTTAGTTTCACTTCACAATTTTCATTTGTGTCAAAATATTTTCGTCGCTTTGAAACCACAACCGTAAAGGTTCTTTAGAGGTCCTGGGCTCACTAAAAAAATAATGTCACCAGTAATTGAACAAAGATTCAGTGGAGATTACCAATCGTATCTCAATTGTAATGAGTAAATAAATAAACAAATGGGTTTTCTTTAATCAAATGGCAGTCAGTAAAACTATTGTTTGCAGAATTAGTCATGCGCTTCGGTGAGCAGTGTGACCTGAGGAAATAAGAGAGTTGCACGACGAAAGTTTGTTGACTCAAGAAATAAACATTTAAGTTTCTTCCCATTCATTTTGTTTCATATATCCTTTTTTTTAAAAATAAACTTTAAAAAACATTAAACTTCAAGATTTTCTATATATATATATATATATATATATATATATATATATATATATATATATATTGGCAGAGCAAGACTGCTAGGTAGTCGGCCGTATGCTAGAAATAGATCATTAACGATCAAACTACAAAGAAAGTTCTCTTTTACACTGAACGATTGTACTGATGAGGCCACGGACATTTGAATTATGTTAGTAATTCTTTTGTTAAAGGCCGAAACCGAGGTATGCTTTAATTCTGTTTTTTTATATAAATTTTCATCTGTCCTGCCCGCCAAATTTGGTTCTGGTGTTCACTGAATTTTTCCTCTAGAGAACTTTCTTTGTAGTTTGATCGTTGATGATCTATTTCTAGCATACGGCCGACTACCTAGCAGTCTTGCCCTGCCAATAAACACATATATTAGAATTTTCTCTGATTTCTCAGATTTTTTGTATGCTAGACTACTGGTTTTAAATTGATATTGAAATTAATATTAATTTATCTCCCTCATTATATATATATATATATATATATATATATATGCGATTTTATCGCATTTTGAATTTGTTTACATATTTCTCGATAAATTTTGAGCGTTAGACTATATACCAGAAATCCCTAGTTTGTCGGGTTCGTTCTGCGTCTGCGCAGTGATCTGATTAGTTAGAAAGAGCAAATTAGTAGACGCACATGTGTCTATCGAGTTGCGCTTCATAATAACAGGAATCTTACTGAAGAGCCTACCTGAGTAAATAAATATTATTTTTATTGCTGAAAAAGGTGAAACTGCAGTCTAAGATGAACAGAGTTAGTAAAAGTTTTTATTTTCACTTCACTAAATTTATCAAGCTTCTGTGTTTCTAGTACATACTTCGCCTTTAATGTACTTATATATGAATAATATATGACCTGTGCTAGAAACACCAGCAATAACAATTAATTTGATTTTATCGCATTTTGAATTTGTGTATATATATATATTTATATATATATATATATATATATAAAATAAATTCGCCATGATAGATAGATAGCCACCACACATACTTTATTTTCTCTCTTTGTTTCTTTCTGTGTTCCTTTCTGTGGAAGAGCGTAGGCTCGAAACGTTAAAGACTTTTTCACTTCTCGGGCGTTAAATTAATACATCTGTTTGTTGTCCACACCACCTGTCTTCGTCTTTTTTTTTGTGTGAATTCTTCCTATATATATATATGTATCAAATGAAATCAAAAACAGAGCACAAAGGATGTCGCGGTACACGTGTTTCAAGCTTTATAAACGACCTATTCTTACATCAGTGAATAATAGACATAAAGAATGGTTTAAAGCTCTCTTCAGCTGCATGCAATTGTTATTCCAAAGAGTTACATCACACTATGAAAAATCCGAAAGGTACATTTAGTATTATTCATAATGATAGGTATATCATGTCTCCCTGAGAGAGTGTATTTGTAAAATTTCATAACCAAATAGGCGTGTAGGGTATCATTGGATTTCGAAAATCTGTCCACCAGTCAACATAGAGTGAATGTTAAATATTGAACTTCAAGATTTTCTTTTATATATATATATATATATATATATATATATATATATATATATATATATATATATATATATATATAAGGAAGCCATGTCAGAAAGACAGTAGTCTTCCTTCAAGTGTGGACGGCTTTCCTGTCTCTCTCTCGCCGTCCTCAAAAGCGTTCATAATATTTTTTCTTTCGTTTTGGCTTAACAGCTCTCAATGTCTGTGTTACTGTTATTCTCCTTGTCATGTCTTTTACTGTTTATATTTTGTACTGTCTTTACTGTCCAGTTTTTGTTACCATTTTTACTCCTCCACAAAAAAATCTTTTGCGGGAAGGATTGTTTCAACGGAGTCGTGTCTCGCCTTTACCTTCGTAACGCGGAGTAAATGAAACAGAGGCGGCTGAAGAAGGGGAATTTTCCTTGTGTTGTATGTCTTGTACCCTATTTTTTCGTTGTTTAAGAAAAATGTCCATTTCCTTGGTTTTGTGTTTATGTTTTCGTTTCTCATTGTGTTCGACGTTTTTTTGGTGTCCTGTACCCATATATGCATGTATATATACATATAGATGTAGGTACGTACATATATGTGTGTATATATGCATATGTTTTATTTATTAATTTGTTATTATATGACGGAACGCACGCATCCATTTCTAAGTAAGTTTTATCTATATATGTATATATACATACATACATACATACATACATACATATATATATATATATATATATATATATACGTATGTGGGTATGTGTGTGCACATATATATGTGTATTAAGATTTACATGTGTGTGTGTACAGATACCTATATCTGTACATATCATTAGTTGTATGAAACATGTTTATATATGTGCGCACGGGTAAGTATATAGACACACGCACACACACATACACATCTTAAAGCATGTAGTGGCAGATTGCTGTAAACTGACCACTCACTACAACAATATCAAATTTCATTTCCCCTCTCCCCCGGAAATAAGAAGTAATTTATGACACTTATCACCACATCAAAACCAAAATCTTAACCTCAAACCTTTTAACATCTTATCTTTTTATCTTAATTCTTTTGTTTTTACGATTACTTTGTATCTTTTTATATTTCCTTATTTTTCTTTATATCTTTATTCTTTACATTTTTATAATTTACGTTTTTTTTATACTTTACGTTTTTATATTTTCGTGTTATTCCAGTTTTTTAATATTTATTATATTCATATATATATATATATACTAGCAGTATCGCCCGGCGTTGCTCGGGTTTGTAAGGGAAATAACTGTATAAGCATTTTTAGAGATGTAAAGTATAATAGCCATCTCAATATTGCTAACCACAAAGAGGGCGGGGGTTGTAGTTTTTTACGTTCTGAGATTTAATAATAAATTTTTAGAGAGTTACTTCCCTTATATATGCCAAAAATGCATTAAAAATGGGAAAAATTGATGGTAAATTTTTTTTTAAATCGTAGACTCATCGTAGACGCACACTAATACCCAGAAGGGCTCGAAATGAATCATGACTATAAGATACCCGGTTTTGGTTAAACTGCACCGCAAAATGTGGGAGTAGTTAGGAATCTAAATCGTAGGAGACAGACAGCACACAACCTCACTTTTATATATAAAGATATATCTAACTTAGACCCAAGGCTCCTATTTATGTATGTATGTATGCATGCATGTATGTATGTTTATTCATATATCTTTTATCTTTTATTTATCTCAGCCTTTGAACTGTGGCCATGCTGGGGCACTACCTTGAATGGTTTAGCCAAATGAATCATCCTCAGTGCCTACTATTTTTACTAAGACTAATACTTTTGCTATCAGTCTCTTTTTGCTGAACTGCTAAGGTGTGGGGATGTAAATAAACCAACACTGGTTGTTGAGCATTTGTGGGGGAACAAACACAAACACATAGACATACACACATTGGTACACAAACACAAGCACAGACATATGCATATTGGAACTCAAACACACACAGACATACATATATTGGTATGCACACACATACACACAAAACACACAGACACACAAACACATAGACGTACACCTATTGGTATGCACACACAAGCACATGCACATATTTATTTACTTGTTTCTGGCATTAGGTTGTGGCCATGCTGGGGCACAGCCTTAAAAGATTTAGTTGAACAAATTGACCCTAGAACTTTTGTCACAGTGCTAAGTTATGGGGACATAAAGAAACCAATACCAGTTGTCAAGCAGTCATTAGGGACAAACATAAATACAAAGACACTACTGCTTGACAGCCGGTGGTGGTTTATTTACATCTATGTAACTTAATGGTTTGGCAAAAGAGACTGATAGAACCCACACACATATGATGGTCTTTTTTCAATTTCAATCCACCATATCCACTCACAAGGCTTTGGTCAACCCAAGACTATAGTGGAAGACACTTGCCCAAAGTGTTGTACTGTGGGACTTAAACTCAAGGCTGCATGGTTGGGCCTTTTCTTTTCTTTGTCTTGCAAGTTACTTCGTGTCATGAAAAGAACACCCACTGCACACTGAAAAGTGGTTAGCATTAGGAAAAGCATTCAGCTGTAGAAACCATGCCAAAAACAACATTGGGGCCTGATGCAGCTCTGTGGCTTGTCAAATCCTGTCAAACTGTCCAATCCATGCTAGCATAAAAAACAGCAGTTAAATGATGACACACACACATGCGCGCGCACACACACACACACACACACACACACACACACATCGGTGTCAGCTGTGGGGTCACTCCGAAAAGCTCTATCTGCAACGATTTCATCTCAATCGAAAGAGAGGGGCTTTCTCCGTCCGGGTTGCGGATCCGTGGAATAAGCTGCCGAACGAGATAGTGAAGATGCCAACGACCGCTCGGTTCAAAGTCTCTCTTGACCAGAAATGGCCTGAACTCTTTGCATGAACACCCTCCCTGTACATAACTCAATGTCCCCCTACATGGCCTTGCTTTTTGCTTTTTGAGCCAAAAAATTAACTTAACATCAGACCTGGGCACCAAACTGTTAAACCATTAATTGTTAATTAATGAAGTTAACATTTTCGTTAATGATCTAACTTTTAAGTTAACTTTGGAAATCACTGTTAGGCTAATTAACTTCCATTACATTTAACTTCTGCTAACTCAAGTCTGCTTGAGTTAACTTCCATTAGCTCAAGTTGCTATGACAATCAATAGGCTCAAGGTCTTGAAGTCCAAGGGCCTCATCTACTGCAGCCCCTTGGTTGACGCACTTTTGGCAGGTATTGAAAAAAGGTTTAGAACCCTCCTGGAAGATGGGGAATGTCAGCTGGCTGCTGCCTTCCACCCCAGGTTTTGCCTCATCTGGTTGAATAAATATGACAACACCAAGGTGGGGAAAAGCATGGAGGGTAAAACCGAGGAGACCAGTCTGATGAAGTGAGCAGCAATGGTGAAGAGGAAGATGACTTCTTTGGTGGTGTCACCCAGCCAAAAGAAAGCAGCAAGAGCCACAGGTCACAAGGCCCAGAATTTGGTCAAGACCTGGTTGGAGACCAACTCCAAGGACTTGCTGACAGATGCTGCCTTCTTGGGTGAGCAAGTGTTGGTAAACTTGTTCATCATGTTCAAAACAGCTGTCCCCTCCAGTGCTGCAATGGGGCATTTGTTCTCTATGGGCAAGGACATCTTGAGTGCCAAGAGATTATCCCTGTCTGATGAAAACTTTGACATGCTAATTTTCATGAAGGGCAACATACATCTCATGAACAAAATGGAGAATGAGAAGAGGCAAAATTAAATTATGTATATATTGTGTTTTTCATTATTTTTTTATGGCCAGTTTATAAATAAACTTTTTTCAGTTTAATACTAATATTGTGTTTCATTTGAGGGTTTTTTTCTAGCTCTAAAAGCCTTTAAAAACCTAAAAAAAAGGACCAAAACTATAAAGTCAGCATTTTTTAACTCTAAAGGCAAAAAAAAAAAAAAAAAACCAAAAAACCTATAGTTTTGGGGTTCTAAAGCTATTAAAAAGGCCAAAAAAGGTTGATTTTATAGTTTTGGCACTTTTTGAAGGTGTTTTTAGAGCAAAATCTGATTTTTTTGTTTTTTTCTTTCGCAGAAATTAACATTAATGGTTTATCAATAATTTCCATTACATTCTTAAAGAATTAACTGATTAACAGTTATCAAAATTAGCTTTTTGGTTAACTGATTAACGGTTAACATAGTTAACTATTTGATTAATGGTGTACACTTTTGATACATATATATATATATATATATGGTCTGTGATGTGTATGGACAAGGACAGCTGTGTGAAGAAGTGCTGATCTGTAATGGTGGAGGGAACTGTGGAAGAAGCAGACCCAGGAAGACATGGGATGAAGTGGTGATACATAATCTTTGAATGTTGGGCCTCACAAAGACAATGATGAATGACCGAAACCTTTGGCGATATGCTGTGCTTGAGAAGACTTATTAAGCCAAGTGACATTGTAGTCATGGTCGATGCTGGTGTTATGTAACTGGCACATAAAAAGAGCCCCTTGAATGTTGGGCCTCACGGAGACAGTGACAAGGGACTGAGACCTTTGGCAATATACCCTGCTTGAGAAGACCTGTCAAGCCAAGTAAGATCACAGTTGTGGCTGATGCTGGTGTAATGTATTTGGCACCCATGCTGGTGGTACATAAAAAGTACCCACTACACTCTTGGAGTGGTTGGCATTAGGAAGGACATCCAGCTGTAGAAACCATACCAAATCAGGCTGGAACATAGTGTAGCTTCCTAAAAAAAAAATTGTTCCTTTTCGAGCCATGCCTGGCTCATAAGGGCCGGTTTCTTGGCTTATAGGTTCTCCACCTGGATGGGACGCCGGTCCGTCGCAGGTAAGCTGCAAGATGCAGGAGGAAAGAGTGAAAGAAAGTTGTGGCGAAAGAGTCAGCAGAAGTTCGCCATTATCTTCTGCCAGAGCCACGTGGAGCTTAGGTGTTTTCGCTCATAAACACAAGCATCGCCCGGTCTGAGATTCGAAACCCGTGATCCCTCGACCGTGAGTCCACTGCTCTAATCCCTCGGCCATGTGCCTCCACTAGCTCCCTAGCTTACCAGTTTTCAGTCAAACTGTCCAACCCATGACAGCATGGAAAACAGACGTTAAATGATGATGATGATATGTACATATATATCATCAGTAAATAATAAATTCGAAAGTGAAGCAAATTCTATGTTATAGAGCAGCAGAATATTTAGATAAAGATATGGCTGGTTCATAGGGTTACCCAAGATTTTGCATCCTTAAGGTGCTCAGCTTTACACAAGTCACATTAGACCCTAATGAACTAGCCATAACTATCTTTAACTAAATATATATACAATATATATATATAACTAGAAAATTACTCAGAGCGGTGTATCTTCAAGTATTTATAAATAGAATTAACACAAAGACAAATAAGGCAGTAATATTTGTTTATATTAATATAATAATATATTTACAAATGGGAAGTAAATATTATCCATTTATTGTTATTTTACAAAGATGAAGTGCAGACATAGAAAACAATCATCGGTACATCACTGCTATTATGTTTATCATAATGGGACCAGAATTTATATAATTGCATGCTTTCACAAAGATAAAATAGGTCATTTTACTAACTATTACTACATGCTTTCTTTCACAATGTAATTGATCATAGTAGCATGTATTTTCAATGACTTGCTAGAAATAGAAGCCTAAGTAATTTTTGGTCAGCAATGTGCCAGAAGCAATGCTACTTCAATAAAGAATCCCTTACTGATATGTATATATATATATATATTTTCTCTCTTTTTTTCTCTCCTTGTTTTTTCTGTGTCCCTTTCTGTAGAAGGGCATAGGCTCAAAACGTAAAAGACTTTTTCTATTCCTGAGTGTTATACTAATACATCTGTTTGTTTTGTACACCACCTGTCTTCGTCTTTTGTTTTTTTCGTAAACTCTCCCTATATATATATATAATTAGACAGATAGATTGATAGATAGATATTTACTCTCTAGGTATTTACTGTCATGGAGTAGACTGTAAACTTTAGTTGTAATAAATATATCTATCTAATCTACCCAACATACTGAATTCTATAACTGAAAATGTTTGCACTACACAAATCATAAATTTATATACTTTATAAATCTAAACACTTTATAAATCATATGCAGATATGGCTGTGTGATTCTCTCTGCAACCACATGGCTTTTGTTCAATTGATTGGCACTTTGAGTAAGTGTCTTCTATTATGGCCTCAGATCAACCAATACCTTATGAGTGGAATGATAGGAATTGGTAGACGAAACTCTATGGAAGCCTGTCATATATACATACATAAATATGTATGCATGTATGTATGTGTATATATATATATACACACATACAGATTCCTTGGACACTTCCACAGAAACAATGATATTGACAGGCTCTAAGAAGAAATGAAGAGAGTAGCAGCTTGAGGTTAATGTAGATAGTTTTTGACTGTCATATAATATCTCTTAGGTAGCACATGTTAAACAACAGTAGTAATAGACACACACACACGATCTTCCTCATAGCTTCTATCTACCAAAGTTTCTTCAGAAGACATTGGTCCACTGGAAAATATGGTAGAAAATACTTTCTCAAGGTGCTGTACAGAAGAATTGAACCCTGAACAATATTGTAACGAAGTGAATTTCTTAACACATAGTTACCACACAGGAACATTTGACTGTTTATTGAAAATCATTATTAATATTATTAAAACCCTAGTGTCTTGAAAACTGGGATATGTATATTTGTATGATATTGCATGATATTGATTGTATTGTAGTCTATGATCGGATTGTTACTATGTTGCTCTTTGAAAAATAAGAAATTATAATTATTTATTTTAAAATTCTTTTTTCATCTGTCATATGATCATCAAAATCACGGGAAGCATTCTCAGAAATGTTTTTTCTGTATTTAAGTCTTAAGATTGCACACCTTGGTATAATTAAGATAAAAAATGAGTATTTGAATAATTTTCTATCAGCTTTTCAATGTGTTCAGATAAATATATTTACTTACTAAATACTTATAAGTGACAGAGGCAGTATTAATACAAAGGGGTAATAATTATCTCCACTTAAACATGGATATTCTGGTACAACAAATTATACTGTGGTTGTAACCATGAGAGAAACTCTTGTATTGACTTTTGGTCAAAATGCACTCTTGTGGTTGAACATCCAACATTGACAAGACCAAGGAAGGCTGAAATTACATGATCCGGTGTCTTGGTGCTGGAGGCTGTGGGAATTTATCTCCCTGCTAGCAATATCAACTTGAATGCATTTTGCACCAAAAGCCAAAATGAACTTCTCTTATGGTAACTACAGCAGTATAGTTTGTCCTAACAGAAAATCCACATTTAAGTGGAAATAAATGTTACCATATGGTATTCATACTGCCTCTGTTGCTAATATATAATTTTTAACAAGCTCATTGGCTAATTGTAACACCAGTGTCTGTTTTGACACTGTTATTCTATATATTGCTGGCAAGGGAGACAAATTGCTGCTATCTCTAGCAGTTGAGCACCCATCACTGAGAAGGCTAAGGAAGGTGGAAATCACATGATCTGATTATCTCTGTGCTGGAGGTGTGGAGATTTACCTCCCTGCTAGCAATATAAAAGAGTGCATTTTGCACCAGAAACCAATGTGGAAATTTCTCTCATGGTAACTATTATAGTAAAGTTTGTTATAACAGAACATTCACATTTAAGTGGAGATAAATATATTTATTTACATCTTATGTTGCTTTTGTATTTGGTTTGCAAGATTTTTAATATAAACTCATATGTTGAAATAGATTTTTTATATCTCAGGAAGGTTGTTATTAACCGACTAATAATAATAGTTATTCTGCTATAGCACAAGGATGGAAATTATGGGGAAATAGGCTAGTTGTTTACATTGCAAAAAACAAAGCAAAATCCCATGCTCAACTGGTAATTATTTTATCATTCCACAAAAGGAATTTGAAACCAGAAGAAATGTTGCTAAGCATTTTATACAGCCTGGTAATGATACTGCCAGCACACCAACTTCAAAGAAGTGAAATCTAACCAATGTGGGTGTTTTTTAATGTCATAGGGTCCCTCTCAAGATACAACATTTACATCTTACACGTACTTTTATACCCTTTAAGACAATGCCCCAGTATGGCCACAGAGCAATAATGTGAAACCAGTAAAAGAATAAAAGAACATACATTAAATGGGTGAAGGCACATTTGATGCTTACACCCTTAGAAATGCAAAGTAGTATTAGATATGCAGTAAAAAAATAATAATTTCTTACATAGGCACAAGGACAGGAATGTTTTTGGAGGTGGGAGAGAACATTCGATTATATTGACTCCAGTGCTTGACAAGTACTTATTTTACCAACCCCAGGTGAATGAAAAGCAAAGCTGACCTCAGCAAGATTTGAACTCAGAACCTAAAGAGCACGACCAAATACAAACCCACAAGGCATTTTTGTCCAATGGTCTAATGATTCTACTAATCTAATATTATTGACCAATATTCCTCTTACATTTGTATTGAAAAATATGGGAGGAAAAACATGTTTCACTTTTATTGCAACTCTTCAGCGGGAGTGTAGAGTGTAGTCTCTGAATTTACTAAAGAATGATTGATCAAATTATAAAAATGTAGACTCTTTTTGCTTGATATGTTAGACCTCTCTTCACCACAACAACATAATTTAATCTACTTTGCAAATGCTCTGTATTTACTATTTGCTATCAGAAACTATCCTTAATTTTCTGGGTTTCTACTTTTTCACTCTACATAAATGTGAGTTGTTGGTATAAATTAAGTGAATTAATGGAAAAATAGAAAATAGAGAATTATTTTAAAATATCAGCCAAATATCAATTAATAGCTAAGTGATTAAGGTTATATTTAGTGTTTATTGCATAGATTTTTTAAATGACTAAGTAGGATTAGATGACATATATATGTATATATACATATCTATCTTTCTTTCTATCTATCTATATATATGCATGTGTGTATACACCCCCCCACACACAGTTGTTTTGCCTAAACAAATGCATAAATTGAGAAATTTAAAAGTAATGATGCAAAAATCTTCATCATTGAATGAATAAATAAACTCTACTACATGTATTGAGTGCTATATCTCCCATTTCCACACCCACATGTGTGTAATATACATACATATATATATACACATACGTACATACATACATACATACAGACAGACAGACAGACAGACAAACATACATATACATATACACATACATATACATAAACATGCATATATACAAGGGGGTGCTGAAAAGTTCCTGGCTTTAAGGGTATCGCAAAAGGCCTGGTTGGAGGCCCAACCATCCCAGTTCTTTTCCAGGGCTTAGAAAAACTGAAGGACCACTGCAATAAGTGTGTGAATCTGAGAAGAGAATATGTTGAATAAAATCATAATTAATTGATCCTCTTGTATTTTCTTTTACCCAAAGACAAGAACTCATCAGCACCCTGTCACACACACACATGCGTGTACACACACATGCGTGCACATACACACATACGTGCACACACACACATGCATGCACACACACACACATGCGTGTGCACACACACACACATGCGTGCACACACCCACATGCATGCACACACACACATGCATGCACACGCACACACACACAGAATATATATATATATATATATATATATATATATACATACATACATACAGATGAAACTTCAAAAAAACCTAATAAAAAAAGGGCCTAATATATTCCTTCCCTGAAAGGCCAGTGGTTGTGATTAGTATACAACTGATAATAGTATATGCCTTGTGTTCTCTGTTTATTGCTTTAGGGATTAAAACTTTTTCCCAGAATTTTCAGACTCCTTCATCAATGTTGGTGTCTTAGAAAATGATAAAGTTTCTCTCAGTTTTAGAAGTTCACTACTAGTTTGTAAAGGTGGTAAACTAGTTAGTTTTGACTGCTTTGGTCTTGGGCTAAGAATGTTGGATGGTTCCCAGTTTTCAACAGAAGTATTATTTACATCAGTAGCTGCTGACTCAGTTGGTATGGGATTAATTTTGGCTTCAAAATTGGCACTGTTTTCTTTAGTTAGTGGGTTCGATGTTGAAAAGTCATTTTCCATATCACTGGAATTGGAATTCTCCCGAGCTGGGTTTTCATTATTTTGGACGACAAAATTGAGTTGATTGGCAGTTACCAAAATCTAACAAAAGATGAAAAGATCATAAAAAATTTTAATTTATTTTACAACCATATACACATATAATATATATATATATATATATATATATGTATGTATGTATGTATGCATGTAGGTGTGTGTGTGTATATATATCATCATCATCATCATCGTTTAGCATCCGTTTTCCATGCTAGCATGGGTTGGACGGTTCTACTGGGGTCTGTGAAGCCAGAAGGCTTCATCAGGCCCAGTCAAATCTGGCAGTGTTTCTACGGCTGGATGCCCTTCCTAATGCCAACCACTCCGTATATATATATATATATATATATGTATGTATGTGTATGCGTGTGTATATATATATAGGGAGAGTTTCCAAAAAAACAAAAGACGAAGACAGGTGGTGTAGACAACAAACAGATGTATTTGTATAACACTCGGGAGGTGAAAAAGTCTTTAACATTTCGAGCCTACGCTCTTCCACAGAAAGAAACAAGGAGAGAAAATAAAGAATGTGTAGTGGCTAGTGATCTATCATGGCGATGTACCTTGCAACAGAAATGTTAAGACTGATCATGCTGGTGGTGTAAAGCACTTCTGGTGGTGCCACATAAAAGAACCTGTGTGGTGGTGCCATGTAAACTTGCCTGTGTAGTGTCACATAAAAGTGCCTGTGTGGTTCCACATAAAAGTGTCCATGTGGCACGATGTAAAAGCACCCAGCACACTCTGTAAAGTAGTTGGCATTAGGAAGGCATCCAGCCATAGAAACCATGCCAAATCAGACTGGAGTCTGGTGCAGCTCCCCAGCTTGCCAGGTCTGGTCAATCCATCCAACCCATGCCAGCACCAACGACATTAAATGATGATGATGAGGATATATATATATATATATATATATATATATGAGAGAGGACAAAGGAAGGAATAAGTGATTATCTTATGGACTTCAGGAGCTTACAGCTGTAATTTAATTCTTTCCCAAATAAACTGAACTTCATATTCAAGGCTCTGATAAAGCTATAAGGTGTTACTCAGGCACTCAACCATAAGTCCACTGCATCTTATAGCAGAAACAGCAGTAAGCCAATGAAGTTCATAAGATGATCATTTATTCCTTCGTTATCTCTCTTTTTTTATTACCACTCTATACTCAGCGAACACTTCTTTCTGAAATATACATATATTGAGTTCTACATCAGGTTATTGGTTTCGCAATACCTAAGTGAAATATATATCATCATCATCATCATCATCGTTTAACGTCCGTTCTCCATGCTAGCATGGGTTGGACGGTTCGACCAGGGATCTGGGAAGCCAGAAGGCTGCACCAGGCTCCAGTCTTATCTGGCAATGTTGGGGGAAAATAAGTTCAAAAGAGAACAATTCAAACTTTTGAGAGGTCCAACAAGAGAGAAAGAATGATTTCTAATAAAGATTCATCATATTCATAAAAAAACAGCCAGGGCAAGTAATAAGAATATGAAAATAGTAGTTGAAAAATATCGTTATAGGTATAAAAGTACTATAAACAATTATAGAAAAAAGGAAGAGAAAAAGATGTTGAATTAGATTTAATACAAAATGGGATTCAATACATATGCACATTTCAAAGGACAATACAAATATGTAAGAAAAAATTATAACCATAGTAATTATAATTAAATTTATGGATTGTCATTTTCATCAGTGAAAGGAATTTTTGTAAGGACATCAAAAATAGTTTAATAAAATAAAGTAAATTTAATTTAATAAGGGAGAATACAAATGAGCTTACAGGAAAAAAAATCGGATATTTACAAGCAAGTTATAAAAAGGGAGAAAATAACAGTAATAATGATAGTAAGAGAGACGAAAGAGAAAAAAAGGACAGACATATCAATGTGTATGCACGTCTATATGTGTGGTAAACTATAACATAAAAATAAGAATAAAAAACTAACGGATATGTTTAAAAAATGGTAACAGGTGGACTAATAGAAGAAAAAAAAACATAAAGAGTTATACATATACATGTTAAAATTGAAAAACCAAAAAATATATATATTTTACACAAGGCTAAAAAGTGATAAGCAAACTATGTTTGAAAAAAGTTACCATAATTTTATGTAATTTTGGTAGATACATCTGTTAAAATGAGATGTCAG
Source organism: Octopus sinensis (assembly GCF_006345805.1). Classification (NCBI taxonomy): domain Eukaryota; kingdom Metazoa; phylum Mollusca; class Cephalopoda; order Octopoda; family Octopodidae; genus Octopus; species Octopus sinensis. Next base: position 176,699,615 of record NC_042997.1, read on the forward strand.
TGTTAATTTATATTTTTGCATAATTTAGAGGACAATATATTCACCACACCCTGCATATATATATATATATATATACACACACACATACATGTTTGTATATATATATATATATATGTATATGTGTATGTATATGTGTAGATGTATATATATATATTCTTTTATTCTTTTCCTTGTTCCAGTCATTTGACTGTAGCCATACTGGAGCACCACCTTTAGGTGAACAAACCAACTCCAGGACTTAGTCTTTGTAAGCCTAGTACTTATTCTATTGGTGTCTTTTGTTGAACTACTAAGTTATCGGGACATAAACACACCAGCATCGGTTGTCAAACAATGATGGGGGACAAACACAGACACAAACACATAGAAATCTCTCTCTCTCTTTCTCTTTCTATATATATATATATATATATATATATATACACACACATATGATGGGCCTCTTTCAGTTTCTGTCTACAAAATCCACTCATAAGGCTTTGCTTGGCCTGAGGCTATAGTAGAAGACACATGCCCAAGGTGCCACACAGTGGGACTAAACCCAGAACCCTGAGGTTGGGAAGCAAGCTTTTTACCACACAGCCGCTCCTATATATATATATATATATATATATTAATAATAAAAGGGTAAAATTCATCAATCAAATGAATGAATTAATTAATCAATCAATTAATTAATAATTTCACCAAGTAGATTAGTACATTAAAATAACCTTTTTAGGTAAAATTATACAAATATTTTATAATTATAAACATAATTATAATTAGGGGTTCAGCTAATTGCTTCACCACATACCGAATTTAGAAATAGGAGTTAAAAGTAGTAGAAAAGGAATTTTAACTCCTATTTCTAAATTCGGTATGTAGTGAAGCAATTAGCTGAAGCCTAATTATAATTATATATATATGTGTGTGTGTGTATCATCAATATTATACTGTTGAGTCTGGTTTTTGTTTACCTCTTGATCAATAACTCCACCTGCTGATGAATAAGAATCCTTTTTCTGTTCAAAAAGTACAAATTGTTTGGCAGCTTCTTGCTGTATTCCTTGTTTGTATAAAAAGATGGCATAATTCAAGCAAATGGTGAGTTCATCTCTGGAAGAGGAAAAAAGAGGAAAGGAATATAAATTTTTGTTGAATGTAATAATTATAGACATGCATCCTTAGGCTTACACATACATGTATGCACACTCTTATGCACATGTGTATACATATACTCATTAATGCACAAACAAATGCTCTAACTGATACATACATATATACATGTCTGTGCCAATGACATGTAAAAGACACCCAGTATACACTGCGGAGTGGCCTGTGCTAGGAAGGACATCCAGCAGCAGAGTATATATACTCTTTTACTCTTTTACTGGTTTCAGTCATTTGACTGTGGCCATGCTGGAGCACCGCCTTTAGTCAAGCAAATCGACCCCAGGACTTATTCTTTGTAAGCCTAGTACTTATTCTATCGGTCTCTTTTGCCGAACCGCTAAGTTACGGGGATGTAAACACACCAGCATATATGTATATTAAGCAAAAGGAGGCAGTCAGAATTTTGGATAATTCCTTATTAGCGCTTTCCTTCATTTAACCAAACTCTTCAAAATAAAAGCAAGATAATAAAACAGAAAGTTTCTTTGTCTTTTATATGAATCGAAGAGCAGATGATGTTTTATTTTGTTTAGAAGAGGAGAAATTTTGTTTTTGGAGAAGGGGAGAAAAAAAAAAAAAAAAACAAACAAAATTTCTCCTTCTAAGCAAAACAAAACAACACCCACTCTTTAATTCACATAAAAAGTGAAGTAACTTTCTGTTTTATTATCTTGATTTTATTTTGAAAAGTTTGGTTAAATGAACGAAAGTGTTAATAAAGAATTATCCGAAATTCTGAATGCCTCCTTTTTCAAAATATACAATATCTGTACATTACTTCAAACAGTCTATACACACACACACACACACACACACACATTTTCTCACCTGACTAAGCCATAATCTCACCTCTTAATATGTTTTAAACATGAGCAGTGTGATGTTGGTTGTAAACACTATAATAAATTCATAGCTGAAAGATACTAGGGCTATTTTGCTGCAGACTGGAGCCTGGCAGCTCTCTGGCTTACCAATTCCAGTCAAATCATCTAACCCATGTCAGCAAGGAAAATGGATGCTAAATGGTGATGATGATGATGATGATGATGTCAGACAAGTAGGCAGTGGGAACAAAATTATTTTTGAGGCTTCCAGCTTAATTAACTGGTAAGATAAACGATAGGAAATTTTCTGCCTCTTCACACCTGCACTTGGGGAGCAAGGGAGGGGACTTCCTCCTTGCTCCCCATCTGATTGTAGATTCAACACAACAATAGCATAATCTTTCACTACAGTCACCATGTGCCATTTCATTTGTGTGTACCTTCCTGTACATGTATGCTGGTGTGAAAATGTGTGTGTTATGAATATCTATATGTGTATTTGTATTTATGCATGAGCTTGCATCTGTTTCTTAAGTGCATGTGTGTCAGCTTTATCAGCAGATGTGTTTTCTTACACTATTAATTTGATAATTCAATTTCATGGGTGATCTAGTGACACAGTATCTCAAATTATACCTAAAATATTCATTGAAAGGTCAATAGAAATGTGAGATAATGAATTTAAACATGAGTTATAAGCTTTGTACCCAATGCCCAAAATTTGAAAGCATAACCCCCTCCAATCCTCACAGAAAATGCTGCAATATAAATATCCAAACTTTTATTTTGATTTTATCAGATTCACACCTGCTGGTTGGATGAATTAATGAATAAATTACAATATCTGGTGTGCTACAATTGCCTACATTTAAGACAAGAACCATTTTAAGGCAAATAGAAGATAAGAGAAGGCATGATAGAATGGTTAAAAAGTTTGTTTTACAACCACATGGCTTTAGGTTCTGTTTCTTATTTCTTTATTGCCCACAAGGGGCTAAACATAGAGGAGACAAACAAGGACAGACAAAGAGATTAAGTCAATTACATCGACCCCAGTGCATAACTGGTACTTAATTTATCGACCCTGAAAGGATGAAAGGCAAAGACGACCTCGGCGGAATTTTAACTCAGAACGTAACGGCAGACGAAAAACCGCTAAGCATTTTGCCTGGCATGCTAACGTTTCTGCCGGCTCGCCTGCTATGCAGGACCTTCAGCAAGGTAAGAGTCTTCTTTGTTTAGCGCATCCTTTTGGGCGATGCCTAAAATATGCTATATGGTTAATTCGTTAGCAATGAATAGCTACAATGACACAGAGAGTTCACGATGACTTCAACAAAAGATTTATTGTAACACAGTGAAAATGTACACATACAAATGGAAGTTCAATTCAAACGAATTCATACAAGTGGAAACTCAATCCAAGCAATTGTGTACATTTTAAGAACAGTTAATGGTCAAGTTGTAAACAGTAACCCTAAGAACAATTGAATACCAGTTGCAATTCACTTAAGAATTTGTTGAGTGCATGTTGCCAGACTTCAGGTCCACATGACAAACTAACACTAGAATAAGTCAAAGGAAAGGGTCAAACTCCAGTGTTTGACCTGAGCCAAAAAAAAAAAAAATAGCGCAATAAGTGTAAAACATTTAGTGAACGAATATGAAAAAAAAAATGCATGCTGGTGAATGGAGGGCGGGGAAGAGGACTCGGAAAAGTCACACGATCCGAAAAATCCACGATAACAGAGTCCTCTCCCCCACTCCCCATTCGCTAATATGCATTTTTTCATATTCATTTACTACATGTTGTTTTACACCTGTTGCACTTGAACCTCTCACTGCTTGACAACAGGTATTAGTTTGTCTTTTATCTTTTACCTGTTTTAGTCACTAGACTGTGGCCATGCTGGGGCACTGCCTTGAATCTTTAGTCAAAGGAATTGAACCCCCCCCCCAGTACTTCTTTTTTAAAACCCAGTACTTATTCTATTGGTCTCCTCTGCCAAACCACTAAGTTACAGGGATGCAAACACACCAACACTGCTTGCCAAGTAGTGGTGGTGAGACAAACACATACACAAAAACACACACACACACACACATACACAATGGGTTTCTTTCAGTTTCTGTTTACCAAATCCACTCAAAAGGCTTTGGTTGGCCTGAGGCAATAGTTGAAGACACTTGCCCAAGGTGCTATGCAGTGGGACTGAACCCGGAACCATGTGGTTGGGAAGCAAGCTGCTTACCACACAGTCATGCTGTGACTTAGTGGTCCAACAAAAGTAACCAATAGAATAAGTACCAAACTTGAAAATAGAATAAGTACCGGCCTTGAAAGTCCTGGGGTCGATTTGTTTGGTTAAAACCCTTCAAGGTAGTGCCAAGCATAGCCACAGTCCAATGACTGAAATAAGTGTAAGATAAAATATTGATTTCGAATTTTGGCACAAGGCCTGCAATTTCGAGGGAGGGGTAAGTTGATTACATCAACCTCAGTGCTCAACTGGTACTTATTTTATTGACCTCAAAAGATTGAAAGGCAAAGTTGACCTTGTGGAATTTTAACTCAGGACGTAAAGACAGACGAAATGCTGCTAAGCATTTTGACCAGTGTGCTAATGGTTCTGCTAGCTCGCTGCCTTAAGTAAAAGATTAAATAATAAAAGGATGTTTTGTAGTTTTCATCTTCTGCTTGTAACTAACAAACCACTAAAAAAACAAAACAAAAACAACAAAAATAACAAAAAATGTTTGTAGCATTAAAAGAAGTTTAAAAAAAAAACCTAAAGCAAAATACAAAGTTAACAAAAAGCATCATGAAATAACTGATGTTTCAAACATCAGGAGTCAAGATACCCAAAAGGCTGTAGAATTGCAAAGTAGAAAACCTAATAAAATCAAAGCAGCATGGGGGAAAATGGACATAAAAAGCTAAAGTAAAATAAAGTAAAAATGATAATAATAGACAACAACAACAACAACAACAACAATAACAAGCAGCATCATTGACACTGCCACCACAACCACAGATAATTAACTTAGCTATGATTGGTGGTGGGGGGGATGCGCAGTGTTTTGTGGTGTGTAGTAATTTCTTTACATCGAATTTTCAGTGTGACAAAATCAGAAGGGAATCAGATTCTGACTTAATCTGTAAAGGGTTGTTTGGGTATATACTCTCTTTACTCTTTTACTTGTTTCAGTCATTTGACTGCGGCCATGCTGGAGCACCGCCTTTTAGTCTAGCAAATCGACCCCAGAACTTATTCTTTGTAAGCCTAGTACTTATTCTATCGGTCCCTTTTTGCTGAACCGCTAAGTTGCGGGGACGTAAACACACCAGCATCGGTTGTCAAGCGATGTTGGGGGGGGGGGACAAACACAGACACACAAACATACACACACATAAACATATATATATATATATATATACATATATGTTTATTGAAATGGATAAATGAATTATCTTGTTACGGATTATTCAAATTATAACCGATACCTGGGTAGCAAAAATCACAACAGAAAAATCACGGTTGAGGTTACGACCTCCATTTCTTCCCTCACTAAATATATATACATATATATATATGATGGGTTTCTTTCAGTTTCTGTCTACCAAATCCACTCACAAGGATTTGGTTGGCCCGAGGCTATAGTAGAAGTGCCATGCAGTGGGACTGAACCCAGAACCATGTGGTTCATAAGCAAGCTACTTATCACACATCCACTCCTACGCCTAGTAGTATAAATATACCCAAGAGTTTATATATGTATATATAAATCCAAAAATCAGAATAAGAACATAACGGATGACAATAAAAACATACGGAGAAATAGACGATATGAAAACGGACAGGAAAAACCAGGACGGAACATTCATGACAAATCAAATGTTAGTTACGATTCTGAACTCATAAAAATATATACAATAATGAAGTTACTTACGGATCAAGCATAATGGCATGTTGATATGCTTTCTGTGCATTGTCAGCGTCATCAAGATATGTTAAACAAACTAGCAAGAGAAGAAGCAGTGAGTTACGATGTGTCTTTTCAATTAATTAAGAACATTATGTATAAACGGTTTGCAAATATCAATGCTTGAGGAGACCTATTGAGTCAAGTACATCAACATCAAAAATCAATGGAAATTTTATTTGTGATAGCTGTACCAGTGGCACGTAAAAAGTACCATCCGAACGGGGCCAATGCCAGTGCCGCCTTGACTGGCTTCCATGCCGGTGGCACATAAAAGGCACCAACCGATCGTGGCCATTGCCAGCCTCGCCGCTCACCTGTACCGGTGGCATGTAAAAAGCACCCACTACACTCACGGAGTGGTTGGCGTTAGGAAAGCCATCCAGCTGTAGAAACACTGCCAGATCAGACTGGAGCCTGGTGCAGCCTTCTGGCTTCCCAGACCCCGGTCGAACTGTCCAACCCAAGCTAGCATGGAAAACGGATGTTAAACGATGATGATGATGATGAATGGTATTGATTGGTTGATTAATTGTTTCTATATTTTAAAGTGGAATAATTTGGGCTGTTTATTTTTTTCATCACTTGAATGATAATTAATATCGGTTTCAAATTTTGGCACAAGGCCAGCAATTTTAGGGGGAGGGGTAGATGTTTACATTGATCCCAGTACTTGACTGGTATTTTATTTTATCAACCTCTAAAAGGATGAAAAGCAAAATTGCCCTTGGAACCATTTGAGCTGGGAACATAAAGAGCTAGAAGAAATGCTGCTAATGAATCTGTCATCTCACCACCTTCACTCTCTGAATAATAATAATAATATTGGTTTCAAATTTTGGGTACAAGGCCAGCAATTTTGGGGGATGGGGGTAAGTCAATTACATCAACCTCAGTGTTTGACTGGAGTCATTCTTATCAACCATGAAAGGAAGAAAGGCAAAGTCGACCTTGGAATTTGAACTCAGAACATAATATAATGAATGAAAAGCCACAAAACATTTTGTCAGGCATGCTAACAATTCTGCCAGCTCACCACCTTAATAATAATAATAATAATGATAATGATGATGATGATGATGATGATGACAATAATAATAATAATAATAATAATAATAATATTGGCTTCAAATTTTTGCACAAAGTCTTCAATTCCAGAGGAGAGGGTAAGTCAACTACATTGACCCCTAATGCTCAACTGATATATATTTTTATTAACTCCAGAAAGATGAAAGACAAAAGTCATCCTTGATGGAACTTTTCGTCTGTCTTTATGTTCTGAGTTCAAATTCCACCGCGGTCGACTTTATCTTCCATCCTTTCGGAGTCGATTGAAAAAGTAGCAGTAGAACATTGGAGTCAAAGCAGTCGACAAGTCCCCTTCCCTGAAATTTCAGGCCTTGTGCCTACTGAAGAATTATGCGACAAACAAAATGCCATTAAAGCATTTTGTCTGGTATGCTAAGGGTTCTGCCAGCCTGCTACCTTTGAATAATGGCATTACTCTTTTACTTGTTTCAGTCATTTGACTGTGGCCATGCTGGAGCACTGCCTTTAGTCAAGCAAATCAACCTCAGGACTTATTCTTTGGAAGCCTAGTATTTATTCTATCGGTCTCTTTTGCCGAACTGTGAAGTTACGGGGATGTAAACACACCACCATCGGTTGTCAAGCGAGGTTGGGGGGGGGGGGACAAACACAGACACACAAACATATACACACACACATACATACATATATATACATATATACAACAGGCTTCTTTCAGTTTCCGTCTACCAAATCCACTCACAAGGCTTTGATCAGCAGCGAGGCTATAGTAGAAGACACTTGCCCCTGGTGCCATGTAGTGGGAATGAACGCGGAACCATGTGGTTGGTAAGCAAGCTACTTACCACACAGCCACTCCTGTGCCATTGGTAAGCAAGCTACTTACCAACCACATGGTTCCGGGTTCATTCCCACTACATGGCACCAGGGGCAAGTGTCTTCTACTATAGCCTCGCTGCTGATCAAAGCCTTGTGAGTGGATTTGGTAGACGGAAACTGAAAGAAGCCTGTTGTATATATGTATATATATGTATGTGTGTGTGTATATGTTTGTGTGTCTGTGTTTGTCGCCCCCCCAACCTCGCTTGACAACCGATGGTGGTGTGTTTACATCCCCGTAACTTCACAGTTCGGCAAAAGAGACCGATAGAATAAATACTAGGCTTCCAAAGAATAAGTCCTGGGGTCGATTTGCTCGACTAAAGGCAGTGCTCCAGCATGGCCACAGTCAAATGACTGAAACAAGTAAAAGAGTAATGCCATTATTACTTACCCAGCAAGTAAGATCTGAAATATTCATGAAATAAACCTTCTGCCTATTATCAGGAATTGTGCATATCTCTGATGCAATCTATCAACATACTTTCCTTTAAAATAGACTGATTTAATTTTTGTTGCCAAGGGTGGTATTGTTAGGATATGAATTGCTGGGCCTCCATCCAGGTAGTAATGTTATTAAGCTGTAACCAACATTAATGACTTAATGTTTTAGCGATATTGTAATCAATTACAATAGCCAAACCAAATAAGAAGTTTCTCTGCATAAATGTTTCCACCATGGCACTGGGCATAAAAGTTTTGGGCCAGGGGTTAGTTGATTGAATCAACCTTGAAAATATGAAAGGCAAAGTTGAATTCAGCAGGATTTGAACTCAGTATGTAAAATACTACTACAAGGAATTTGATCAACTTTATTGTACTGACCTGGAAAGTCCATCATTGTTTAACGTCCGTTTTCCGTGCTAGCACAGGTTGGACGGTTCGACCGGGGTCTGGGAAGCCAGGAGGGTGCACCAGGCTCCAGTTTGATCTGGCAATGTTTCTACAGCTGGTTGCCCTTCCTAACGCCAACCACTCCATAAGTGTAGTGGGTGCTTTTTACATGCCACCGGCACAAATGCCAGGGGAGGCTGGCAGCGGCCACGATTGGTTGGTGCTTTTTACGTGCCATCGGCACAGAAGCCAGTCAAGGTGGTGCTGGCATCGGCCATGTTCGGATGGTGCATTTTACATGCCACCGGCACAGGTATCACAACTACAATTTAGGTATCACAATTGACTGTGTCAGGGTTTGAACTCAGAATGTGCCAAAATTGGTTTCAAATTTTGGCACAAGGACAGCAAGTTCAGGTGAAAGGCAAAGTTAACCTTGGCAGAATTTGAACTCAGAATATAAAGATGGACGGAATGTCACTAAGCATTTTGTCCAGCATGCTAATGATTCTGCTAGTTTGTTGCCTTAAGGCTTGAATAAATATCAGTTTCAAATTTTGGCACAGAGCCAGAAATGTTTAGGGGTGGGGAAATTCAATCACATTGACCCCAGTGTTCAACTGGTACTTATTTTATTGACCCCAAAAGGATGACAGGCAAAGTCAACCTTGCAGAATTTGAACTCAGAATGTAACAACAAATGAAATACAACTGAGCACACTAAAGATTCTGCCAGCTCACAGCCTTAAGGCTTGAATAAATAATACTACAAGGAATTTTATCAACTTTATAGTACTGACCTGGAAGGTATGAAAGGCAAAGTTGACTTTGGCAGGATTTGAAATTAGACTATAAAAAAACTCTAATCAATACCAGTTCACTATTCTCATAACTGTTTCTACTTCAGGTACAAGTCTAAGAAATTTGAGTGGAGGAGTGGTTATTTGATTACATTAATCCCAGTAATTTTATTTCATTTACCTTGAAAGGACAAAAGACAAAGTTGACCTAGATTAAGCGATATAATTAATTTTAATAACCACATCAAATAAAAAATATCTTCTTATAATGAAAACAATTAAAAGAAAAAATTCATGAAGGTTGTGAAGTTCTCAAGTAGTACAAAAATTATAGTTTCCATATTGAAAGTTGTCAACAGCATAAGAGCACTTAAAAATACATTAACAGAAGATTGTTTTCTTTATTGTACCAAGACTCTTTAAGAAAGAAAAAAACAAATTGGCTGTTGGATCTACAATGGATATTTAATTTAACTAAACTTTTCTTGAAGAGAGCAGACAGTCGGGTATATAAGAATTTTACTTTTTAATGCTTGAATAACTGGGTAGCTATTTATGTTTTATTTTAGGTCAACTTAAAATAAACAAAAACAGTAATAACCCCAAATCTTTGATTATAGGTCAGCTCAATTAGAGTTAATTCAAGGCTGGGCTGCAGTAACAACAGCACAACCCTCCCCCATTTAAGACTGAATTCCTAAGTTGTCACAGGTTAGATGTTGCTGTTGTCGTAGTATAGGACAAGGTCAACCCTAATTAAGCAGACCCATTGAATGTCCAAAAATCCATAGCTATGGATATGCTATACTTTGTAGTGTAAGATGAAGTATGAGGGAGATTTGGCTGTTGTTTCTCACAGACTGTGCAATTATGTACAGGCTGTTTCCTTGCAGTGTGGTTGGCTAGATGTATAGAAGTTTGAAAGGTTGGATAATTTTTCCTAATAACAGTAATTAGAATCTATTTTCTACAGCAGTGTTGCAGGAGATAAATAATGTGGCCACACAAAATATTTAGTAAACTAGTACCGTTTGTGTGGAGGCGCAATGACCCAGTGGTTAGGGCAGTGGACTAGCGGTCGGAAGATCGCGGTTTCGATTCCCAGACCGGGCGTTGTGTGTGTTTATTGAGCAAAAACACCTAAAGCTCCACGAGAGTCCAGCAGGGGGTGGTGGCGACCCCTGTTGTACTCTTTCGCCCCAACCATCTCTCACTCTTTCTTCCTGTTTCTTGAGTAATGCTGCAATGGACTGGCGTCCCGTCCAGCTGGTGGGAACACATACACCACAGAAACCAGGAAACCGGGCCCATGAGCTTGGCTAGGCTTGAAAAGGGCGCATAAATAATAAAAAGTACCATTTGTACATCTAGGAAATGTCTGTATGCACAGAGCCATGAGTTTTTGACAACTACACTCCCTAATTAATCTTTTGCTTGTTTCAGTCATTGGAGAGTGGCCAAGTTGGGGTACCACCTGGAAATGTTTAGCCAAACAAATCAATACTAGCGTTTATCTTTTTTAAAATTTTTATCTCTTTTGCTGAACTGCTAAGTTATGGGAACAGAAACAAACCAACACTGGTTCTCTAGTGAAGGTCATGGTGGGGGACAAACACACAATCACACACACACACACACAGAGTAAGAAATCACTTAGTATAAATGACTATGAAGAAGGAGAAATTAAGATGAAAGGAATGAATTTATTTTGAACTTGAAAGAGCTCAGGTCATAAGAAGGAGGAAAACAATGAGATGGAAGAGAATTTCAAAGATATGGTCAGTTTAAATGCTAAAGGGTAAAATTATGCAAATCGCTTAGACCATAAATGTGTTCTATTATTATGTATAAGTTTAAGTTTCTTGGCTGATGGAGATAAGGTTGGACAAGTGTTGTGCTGATGATGTCTGTTGGGGCAGAAACACATGTCTACAACTGTCCCCTTATTTCAAATTCCTTAGTGATATAGCAACTTTGGAAAATTCTAGATTCTTGAGATTATCTCTCTTTCTCATATGAAACAAGTCTTAACTGCAATTTGGTAATTATGACACATCTTCTAGAAGCAGAGATAATTTTAATAAATCAAGAATTTATGTTGTATGGCATTTGATATATCTGGACTTGACTCTGTTGTTTATATCCATGCCACTGGCCATTCTGAGCTATTTCTCTTGGTGCATTTTGTTTAAGACACATAACTCTGCTTGCTTTATTTAACTAACAACAGTTTGTTCCTTCTTGAGCCATGCCTGGCCCATAAGGGCCGGTTTCCTTGGTGTATATGTTCCCCACTTGGATGGGACGCCGGTCCGTCGCAGGTGAGCTGCAAGGTGCAGGAGGAAAGAGTGAGAGAAAGTTGTGGCGAAAGAGTCAGCAGAAGTTCACCATTACCTTCTGCCAGAGCTGCATGGAGCTTAGGTGTTTCGCTCATAAACACACACATCGCCCGGTCTGAGATTCGAACCCGTGATCCCTCGACCGCGAGTCCACTGCTCTAACCACTAGGCCATGTGCCTCCACAACTAACAGCAGGATCTTGTCTCATTAAGTATTTAATTAGTTAGCAGTAGTAAAGAGTAGTTAGCTGTTGGAACAACTGCGAGAAAAATATCATTATTATCCACCTTAGCCAGATTAAAAATGAATTTTAAACAGTTGCTAAAAGAAGTAATTGTGAAGGAAATGAAGGAAATTCACTTACTAGCTAACATCATAAATGCTTCAGGATCTTTTGGTTTGTACTTCAGCATAGTACTAAGAAAGTGGAATGCAGATGCATATTGTTGCATGTGGAGATGAACTAATCCCAGATTGTACAACACCTTTGTGTCAAATGGAGAAAGATAATTGGCTCTTTTTAAACAGCAAATTGCCTGTAAGGGAACAAAAAGAAAAAATATATGAGGCTATGTATTTGATACTTGGTTGTTAATGGTATAAATTAAACATGTAAAAAGCATCCAGTCCACACTGTAAAGTGGTTGGCATTTGGAAGGGCATCCAGCTGTAAAAATCATGCCAAAATTGATCTGAACTGTGCTGGTGCCATGTAAAGAGCACTCAGTTCACTAGGAAGGGTGTTCAGTCATAAAAACTATGCCAAAACAGACACTGAAGCCTGATGCAGTCTTCTACCTAGGCAGCTCTTCTCAAACTGTCCAACCCATGCCAGCATGAAAAGCGGACATTAAACGATGATGATGATGATGATGATGACGATGACGAATTTCATCTACTGCTTATAAGCTGTTTCATTAAGTATCAATTTTGCATTTTTAACTTCAACCTCAAACAACTTGTGTCTGCTTTTAGTTTAATATTAAGACACAAATGTGGTTGTGTGGTTGAGATACTTACTTCCCAACTATGTGGTCTTGGTTTCAGTCCCACTGTGTGGTACCTCGGGCGAATGTCTTCTATTACAGCCCCAGGTGGACCAAATACCTTATGAGTGGATTTGGTAGATGGAAACTTTAAGAAGCCCACCCTGTGCGTGCATGCACGCATGCATGTGTGTGTGTGTTCATTTTTCATTCTTCCATGAGAAACATGTCTGACCATGGGGAAATATTACCTTGCTTGGAAGTAGGGTTGGCAACAGAAGATCTACCCCAACAAATTCCATTTGACCCATGCAAGTATGGAAAATTGGTTGTTAAATAATGATTCAACTTCATAAGCATATTTCCAGATCATCATAAGCATATTTCCGGATATAATAGTTATAAGAAATACATATTCTTAAAAAGTCAGTTGAAGAAGTGTTGTGGTAATTTTGTTTTTTAATTAGTTTGACTTTTAGTTTAAGTAAGCATTACAGAGGTTATCTATATTTTACCTTCAGCTAAAAAAAAACAACAAATTTTCTACCATCAAACAAATATCAATATTGCAAAGATAAAATAGACTTTTATTTTCTTAAGTGGTTGGGTAAGTGATATGGATGTAAATATTATAATTCTTAATTTTAAAGACAGTGATATGAGGTTGCTTATTGACAAGAAGAATGCACTTAGAATATGTTAAGTGGTTTCAAGTAGTGCAGGAAATATAGTTGGCAGTGGAGGCTTAGGTCTCGTATCAAAGGTTAAATCTATTTCGATTATCATTCACAAGTTTTGTATTACAAGAAGAATTGTCTATAAAACAATATAAAGGAGGACAAAAAAAATATATGTTAAGCAGTTTGCTTTGCAGCTAATGCAAATCTAAGTGTAACATTTGTCACGTGGTTTGCTAATTGCTTGAGTTGAGCTGGTCAATTATGATACACTTTAAACGGGTTGTCATTGTTGAAGTGGACGGTATTATTATTGTAGCTGTAGAGTATGTGTGGAATGTTGTTGCTGGCTCGGTGAATAAAAACTGAAGCAAACTCAAGAACATTTAACTGTGGTATTCATTACTGGACATAATATGTTTGGTGTTGGCTATTTACAATTATCTTTTATTTTTTATTTGTTTCAGCCATTAAGACTGTGGCCATTCTGGGGCACTGCCTTGAAGAATTTCTAGTCAAATGAATTGACCCCAGCACTTATTTCTTTTTTTAAAGTCTGGTACTTATTCTATTGGTCTCTTTTGCTGAACTGTTAAGTTATGAGAATGTAAGCACATGAACACTGGTTGTCAAGTGGTGGTGGGCGAGAAACATAGAAACAAGCACACACACACAATGGGCTTCTTTCAGTTTTCCTCTACCAAATCTACTCACAAGGCTTTGGTCAGCCCAAGGCTATAGTAAAAGACACCTGCCCAAGGTGCTACACAGTGGGACTGAACCCAGAATCATGTGGTTGGAAAGCAAGCTTCTTACCACACAGCCACACCTGAACAATATTAATAATTACCAACTGGGAGGAGAGAAAAATACCCATTCTGTGAATGCAGAAGGCTACCTGTGGAACATAATGTGGTGTATCTGAGTGCTTGGAGTTCATCATTATCCTCATCATTTAATGTCTGTCTTCCATTGACCAATAACTTGTAAATGAAATTTGGCAGATTGGAAATGAGCAGAAAACCATCTCTCTCTCTCACATGTGTGCATGTGCACACACCCACCCACACACATCATGTCCATTTAATTTCATGCTCATATGAGTTGAACTGTGTGTATATATATGCGCATGTTTGTGTGTGTATATGTGTGATGCCTGTGTGTGTGTGTGCATGTGTATCTGTGTTTACATTTATGCACACACTATACTAGAAACTGGTATTCTTGTTTATGTTTTGTGTTGATATCCTGTATATTACATACAGTAATAGAGATCAATAAATTAGTTACTGTAGTGATTGACCCTTAAGGTGCTGCTCCAGAATGTTCACAGTCTAATGATTCAAACTATGAAAAGAATATATGTGTGTGGGCATGCACACACACACACACACACACACAGAGCAATACCCTATGTTAAGGAAGCTCTGGTTATCAAATTTTGCACTTAAAGAAATTGTAAAATATATTCTAAAACAATGAGCCAGGGTGCATTGAAACTATGGGATGCAGCATAGCAGATGTGAACAAGGTAGTGAGCTGGCAGAACCGTTAGCACACCGGGCAAAATGCTTAGTGATATTTCGTCTACCGATATGTTTTGAGTTCAAATTCCGCCAAGGTCGACTTTGCCTTTCATCCTTTCGGGGTCGATTAAATAAATACCAGTTATGCACTGGGGTCGATATAATCGACTTAATCCGTTTGTCTGTCCTTGTTTGTCTCCTCTGTGTTTAGCCCCTTGTGGGTAGTAAAGAAATAGGATGTGAACTATTTCGGTAAATGAACTTATTGAATGAATCAATGCAAGTATCACTGGACTGTGAGTGAATGAACAGACAACGAACTGTCAACAGCCAATATCAACCAGTTCAGTTTGAGAACAACTGCTGTCATGTGTTGTCATGGCATGCACAGATGAGATATTTCAGGTTGTGAGAGATCAGTGTGGCTAAAACTCAAGGCAAATGTTCATGTAGCATTGTTTGATCTGGCATGGAAGAGTTGCATTGGTCTGGGAAAGATGCATTAGTCTGGGCAAGTTGCCCAAGCAGGTGATGGAGATGAAGAAAAGAATAGAAGCCAAAGACAGATAAGGCAGCTTTGAATCCATGACAGAAAGAGATAATAAAATATGAATTTTTGATTCATAAATAAATTAAAAAGAAAAAGTATGGTTACAAAAACTGGATCTTTTTGGTTTGAACGGCAGTTTTTAACATAATTTCTAGGTAACTAAAAAATTTTTAACTTCGTATACTGGTAGAATGTGTTTATAAAACATCTTTTTCTCTTGGCTTTATCGAGAAAATTCTATAGTTTGTAAGATATTTGTTTTTTTTTTTTTCAATTTCTGCAATTTCAACCAATCAGTGACTTTTATTGAGGTAAATAACATTCTGTGCCGTATGAATATGTCCCCTGTTTAAGAAACAGATTGGGTTTATTTACATTTGTGAAGAAAAAAAGATACCCTTCTCCTAACCCTAACCCTAAAACAGATTGAAATGCAATAGATCGATACTAGGGTCATAATTATGGGTGGAAATTTCATATGACACCGCTAGAAAAAACTGCCGTTCAAACCGAAAAGATCCCAAAAACTCTTTTGAAACAGGCTCTGCTGTATCAAACTTTGAAAATAAGCAAGAATAAAATAGCTTATACTTACAGCCACATATTTAGCTTTTCCAAAGAAACACATAGCAATGTTATTCCATAAAATGGCACTTTCAGGCATAGAACAAGCCACAATTCTGTATTTAGTGAGAGCAACATCAAAGTCCCCATGACTTTGCATCATACTTCCAGCTGCTAGAATAGCTTTTATGTGAGTTGGATCAAAGCTCATGGCATTACCAAGGCTTTCACAGGCTTTTTGAAACTCCTTAATCTGGATCAGATACAAAACAAACAAATATATACACAAACAATTATAGGAACTGACATAGTTATCATCATCATCATCATTGTCGTCGTTGTCATCAGCAACAACATCCACTTTTCCACGCTTGCATGGATCAGATGGAATTTGCTGAGACAAATTTTCTACAACCATGTCCTTCCTGTGCTTTCAAGCAAGATAGTATTTCCCCATGGCAGACCAGTTTTCCATGGAAGATTGAAAATAGCAACACTGCTTGTATGACAGGGTGCTCATCTACAACCATCACAAGATGTCAAGACATAAATACACACACACACACACACACACACACACACACACACACACACAAACACACACACATATGATATGCTTCTTTCGGTTTTAATTTATCAAATTCATTCACAAGGCTTTGGTTGGACCTGGGCTATAATAGAATACACTTGTTGAAGGTGTCACACAGTGGGACTGAACCCAAGACCTCATGGTTGGGAAGTAAGCTTCTTAACCACACAGCCACGTCTGCCCTCCTTCTTAGCCAAACAGTGGATCAAAAGTTTACCTTGCTACAACCATGCATTTCTAGATTTGATCCTACTGCATGGTGTCATGACCAAACCTACTGTAATTCTAAGTTGACCAACACCTTGTGAGTGAAATTTCAAAGGTGGAAACTGTGAAACCCCTGCCACATCATCATCATCATTCATTTTTTCCATGTTGGCATGGTCAGGAGCTCTTCCTGACATCAACCCTCACTTATTTCAAAGTAATATACTATTCCCACCTTGGTTCTTCAAGCAATGAACAGCTCAATGTCTGGTCTTGTTTTTATGACAGATTGTAAAAGAAAAGACTTTGTCAATGCCACTCACTAAGCATTGGTCTGCTAGAGACCATTGTAGAAGGCACTTGCCCACAGTACCATTCAGTGGTGTGTGTGTGTGTGTGTGTGTGTGTGCATATATACATTAGGCGGCAAGCTGGCAGTAGGTGGCGAGCAAGCAGAAACGTTAGCATGCCAGGTGAAATGCATAGCCGTATTTCGTCTGTTGTTACGGTCTGGGTTCAAATTCTGCCGAGGTCGACTTTGCCTTTCATCCTTTCGGGGTCGATAAATTAAGTACCAGTTACACACTGGGGTCAATGTAATCGACTTAATCCCGTTGTCTGTCCATGTTTGTCCCCTCTGTGTTTAGCCCCTTGTGGGTAGTAAAGAAATTATATATACATATATGGTGTATTCCTGTGTATATATATATATATATATATGCATGGTGTGTATGTGTGTGCTTGCATGCATATGTATGAGGGTGAGTGTGAAAGTGAGTATGAGTGTAAGTGTGTGTGTGACATACACATAGTCATACATTGGCAGACACAAACACACACTCTCACTATTCAAATATATACAGAAAGATATGGTCACTAACCTCCATATATAGTAATCCAAGAAAAGTAAGAAGTTCAGGATTTTCTGGAAATATTCTACGTAAATAAAAGAAATAACAAAATAAAAAACAAAAAAAAAACAACACGCATGAGGATTTTGATGAAAAAGACTATTTACATAAAAATGACAAATCAATACTGATCATGAATGTTGCAGTTATTTCACAGTGTATGGTTGTCTGGGAGAAACTGTGTTTCAAAGACAGTGTTGTAATAGTTTTGAGATCCTCCTCCTCCTCCTCCTCATCATCATCATCATCATCATCATCACCACCACCACTGCCACCATCATCATCATCCTTCTCTCTACCCTTCTTCCTCCCCATCATCACTATCTAGCATCAATTTCTATGCTGGCATGGATTGGCTGGATGAGAGAACTGAGCCAAGTCCCAGTGTCTGTTTTGGCAGTTTCTACAACTGGATGTCCTTCCTAATGCCAACCACTTTTACAGGCTTGGAATATGCAGTGGAAACTGAAAGCATCTCTTGCAAAATATTCAATCATTCTCATGGCTTTCCAGCAGTACCCATCACTTGTATTCATTTTAATATACTGTTACCATATAAACTTCTGCATTACATCTGTTCCTTTTTCCAAGTTTTAGCTTAGAGGAACCTTGGATGTTATTGCTAAAAGGGCAAACAACCACATTGTGGCTCTTTCCCAATGGCTAGGATTGTCACTGGCTGGTTCACATTTAATTGCAAAAGCTGTGCATGTTGGGGAAGTCAGTGGACACAAACTGAAGTCTTCATATGTCTAAACATTTTTTTAGTTTCAGAGTCTCAGACATGTTCATATGGTTAAGAAGTTTGTTTTGTACAACACCTTGAGCCAGTAACTTCTTTTATAGCTTCAGGTTGATCAAAGCCTTGAAATGTGGAAACAGAGTGAAAATGTGTTTCTATCCATGAAAGGTTGACATTAACTATTGTCCAGTTTACTAGTTTAACACTGCCATCTAGCCTTTGGTTACTTGTAGCAGAGTTTCCTCTGTTGCATGTATTTAGACCAGATTTCCTGCCAGAGGCTAACTTCCTTCCTTTGCCGTAACTCTTTTACTTGTTTCAATCATTTTACTGCAGCCATGCTGGAGCACCGCCTTTAATCAAGCAACTCGACTCTGGGATTTATTCTTTGTAAGCCCAGTACTTATTCTATCGGTCTCTTTTGCTGAACTGCTAAGTGACGGGGACATAAACACACCAGCATCGGTTGTCAAGCGATGTTGGATGGGACAAACACAGGCACACAAACATACACATATATATATATATATATATATATATACATATATACGATGGGCTTCTTTCAGTTTCCGTTTACCAAATCCACTCACAAGGCTTTGGTCGGCCCGAGGCTATAGTAGAAGACACTTGCCCAAGGTGCCACGCAGTGGGACTGAACCCGGAACCATGTGGTTGGTAAACAAGCTACTTACCACACAGCCACTCCTGCGCCTAACTAGTCATAATCTTCTCATGAGTCAGACAAAACTTACTGAGACAGTTTTTATATAGCTGGATACTCTTCCAGTTACCAATCCTCAAGTGTTTTCAAATAATACACTATTTCCTCAAGCCCTTCAAACAGCTCAATGACTGGTCTTGTTTTCATGGCATATAAACAGAGGCCTTCTGACAGACCATAAAAAATTTCTGACTCAACCATAAAACTATATAGAATTCAGATGAAATATATGGATGGTGAGTGAACAATAAATA
The DNA here is from genome assembly GCF_006345805.1 of Octopus sinensis. Lineage (NCBI taxonomy): Eukaryota > Metazoa > Mollusca > Cephalopoda > Octopoda > Octopodidae > Octopus > Octopus sinensis. Next base: position 176,719,208 of record NC_042997.1, read on the forward strand.
GTGCAAGGCTAGAACTTACTCAACAGCTTTGATGAATACTTCAATGGCTCGTTCCACATTTCTTTCCAGCATGTATATTTTTCCCAACATGATAAATGACACTTCATGATGCTTGTGAGTAATTGCAGTCTGGAGAAATTCTTTGGCCTAAAATACAATAAAATGAAAACACTTTTCACGTCCATTTTTCCATGCGTGCACAAGATTGTTTATTTGTTTTGAGTAATTAGCTTTCACAGTTGGATTGTCTTCCTACTGCTAAGTAGTTAAATATGAAGCAGGAATGAAGCTTTCCTTTTTCTTTTTCCTCAGCAGGAAGATTTAAAGGTCCCTGGTTCATCCCCGGGTTTCGGCATCCGGTGGCCGGTCTGCTTGTTTATAGGCGTAGGAGTGGCTGTGTGGTAAGTAGCTTGCTTACCAACCACATGGTTCTGGGTTCAGTCCCACTGCGTGGCACCTTGGGCAAGTGTCTTCTACTATAGCCTCGGGCTGACCAAAGCCTTGTGAGTGGATTTGGTAGATGGAAACTGAAAGAAGCCTGTCGTATATATGTATGTGTGTGTATGTGTTTGTGTGTCTGTGTTTGTCTCCCTAGCATTGCTTGACAATCGATGTTGGTGTGTTTACATCCTCGTTACTTAGCGGTTCGGCAAAAGAGTCCGATAGAATAAGTACTGGGCTTACAAAGAATAAGTCCCGGGGTCGATTTGCTTGACTAAAGGCGGTGCTCCAGCATGGCCACAGTCAAATGACTGAAACAAGTAAAAGAGAAAAGAGAAAAGAGACATCTCTTTTTTGGATGTAATTTGTTATGATTGTTACAGTGTGCTAGAAAGCTTGCACAATAGTGATTTTTGATAGCCTTTCTCAGTGAAAAACCTACAAAATTTGGAGAAAGAGTAGTTGAAATAGCAGTGAAATCTCTCTCAAATCACAACTTATTTTTTTAATAAAAACTAGCACAATGACCCGGTGTTGCTAGTGCATGCGTATACAGCTGCATGCATGTGCACATACACGCGAGTACTGTCCAAATTTCCGACCAATCACATACAGCTAGCTGGCATTCAATTGGCATATCAAGTTTTGGGCATTTTGATTGGGTTTTGGATAAAAAATTCACAAAAAAGTCACTTCTATTGATTTTTTAATGGCTTTGCGGGGTGACTGGGGAAATGTAAAGATGTGCACGACCACCCTTGGACGGTTTTGAGTGACCATAGAAAGTGCGAGCCCTCTAACTGAAAAATTGTGGATTTGTATAAAGGACATGCACACACACACAGACTGACATTTTGCCGTTTATATATAGAGAGATGCAGGACACATTGGCTAATGTAACCCTAGATACACAATGTATAAAAAAAACAAAACAAAGAGATGACCATGGCAAGAATGCCTCTGATAATAGATCTGTTTTATCATGGCTGAGCTGCAGCTAAACAATAACAACAATAACAATGAGATACTCACCCTTTCGTAATCCTTTAGGTGCATGTAACATATCCCAACATTGTGTGCTATCTCCTGGTAAAATAAATATAATACATAAATATATATTTATGTATATATGATGCTGAAATATGTGGGTTAGATGGGTGATACACAAATTATGCACATAATCAAATTGGTAATACAGAAAAGTGTAATACTCAATGACAAGTGTAGAAAGAAATAAAGCAAGCAGAATCTGTGTTAGACGTATAATGTTAGAAGACTGAAACTAATGTAGTCACTGTTTCTCTTAAATAGTTGCAAGTTACTAGCTGCAGAGTGAGAAGGAAATGTCTGAGGAGAGATATTTTGTGTAGGAAGGACTGGAAGAAAAGGAATTTTGTGATCTGGGGATGGGGTAGACACAGTATGGAGTGATGAGAAGAGGAGAAGTGATGGGGAACAATTTTCCTTTTCTATCTTGACCTGTACCGGTGGCATGTGTAAAAGATTCGAGCGAGGTCATTGCCCGTACCACCTAACTGGCCCCGTGCTGGTGGCACGTAAAAGCACCCACTACACTCTCAGAGTGGTTAGCGTTAGGAAGGGCATCCAGCTGTAGAAACTCTGCCAAATCAAGATTGAAGCCTGGTGCAGCCATCTGGTTCACCAGTCCTCAGTCAAATCGTCCAACCCATGCTAGCATGGAAAGCGGACATTAAATAATGATGATGATGATGCTTGTTTTATCATTAATCACTCTAAGACAACCTACTTTAGAAATAAGGTAGACTAATAGCCTTATGATATTCAGTTTTGATTTATTGTAACAAGAAGGGAAGTTAATAAAATTGATTACCCAATCCTTTTCACTGTATTTTGCAGCTTCTTGGTAAACACCTATCGCAGCTTTGTGTCGTGCCAACAAGAATCTAAAAGTAAAACAGATATATGTCAGATTTATGTTTCATACTTTTATCAAGTCACTTGATCAAAATATGATGAAACCCCCAGGTATAGTGCCTTATTTCTAATTAAATACTTCTTGTGCATGTATCTCACTAGGAAGAGAGTATTGCTAGTCTCTCTTCCTAATACAAAACTGAACTGCATCTCATCTGAGTTAATTCTTTTCTTGATGAGTTTAATTTTATTATCATCATTTTACATTAGCTTTCTCAGCTTGCATAGGTAGGATGGTTCTCACAGTGTCTCACCTTTATCATGCCACTAATACTAGAGAGATTGTCTTTAGCAGGATTAAACAATACTCTCTATCCTGTAAGTTGTTGTTCAGGGTTACTGTCCTCCTAGAGATATTGCAATGCATATATATCCACACCCATCACCAGATATTATATGAAAGCAACATAAGATACACAAGTATGATTTGAAGGCGATTTGATTGCTATTTCAAACATGTCTTTGTTTAGTCAATAAGCATTTCCCCCAATCACATAAATACAGGAAAACATTCCTTGAGAGTCTTTTTTAGCTGTGCATCTAGTATAAAGTAATATTAATAATGCAAAATGAAAGCGGTGAGCTGACAGAATCATTTGCACACCAGGAAAATGCTTAGCAGCATTTCTTTCATCTGTACATTCTGAGTCCAAATTCTTCCAATGTTAACTTTGTCTTTCATCTTTTCGGGGTCGATAAAATAAATACCAGTTGAACACTGGAGGAGATTTGTCTATAATGAAACAAAACTTTTTACAAAGCAAATCTATATTGCTTAATTTAATCAGACTTGTATCATCCATAATACTTCCCTTCACTGTTGACACACTACTGCCGAGAGCTTTTTTTTTTTTTTATCAATTTTTGAACAAGTCTTGAAATGTATTTTCAGACCTTGTGCACAGTTCTCATTGGGAAATTGTTGGTATATATCTTTTATTGTTTGAAATTGGTGACCTTTCTGAGTGGATTTCAACTTTAGGAACAAAAATAATCTGTAGAGGTAAATGTATAGAGATTAAGGTATCTCTGGAATGAGAGTCATCCACACTTTGCCAAAAAGGTCATGGACAAGGAGTCATGAGCAGGCAAGTTTCTATGGTGCAATATCCAAGTTTTGTTTGTCCATGCCTCAGGTCACTCTCTTTACACAGCCCCTCTCAAATACAAAGGACAGTAATAACTGCCTTTTCTTTGTGTATTCAATATCATAATTATACATCCATATCTTGTCAGAAAATTTTTTATCAACATTCAAACAAATAAATCCTGACTGTCCATAACACTCTTCTCTTTCTGCTTGCATGTCAGCAGAGGTGCAGCACAAACTTTACAGTAACACAATGCATTTTCCTATTTCTTTTTTCAAGTCACGTGGCATAAAGTTATACAGATGCCTACTTCTGAAACTTCATGGAAAGTCAAGCAATGGTTTTTACCAAATCAGATCAGAGCAAACACATTTACAATGTGATCATTGCTCTTTGTCATGAAACATTGTTCATATTTGGAATAACTGTCTGTGGATATTGTGCGTGTGTGTGTATCAATATCTACAGGCAACAATATATCTATACACACACACACTTATTTATAAATACACAGACACACACACATATATATCATCATCATTTAACATACTTATATATACACACACATAGATGTATACATACATAATACACACACATTACATACATACACACACACACAGAGACAAATATACATACATATATTTGTATGTACATACACAAATGATTCATTCAAGAGTAGATCTGCATTTTTCTGACTATGTTCATATTTTAACATGCTTTGTACCAATATTTTAACACCTTGTAAAAGAAAGATGTCAACATTAAGTGAAGAGAAAAGTCTACAACAAAGAGTCAAAAGTGAGTTCTTGATTTGATTTGTAATTATGTATGACTATTTGCTGTAAGAAAAAAAAAGGTACACATAATTAGGTAGTATTAAACTAATATTTCTAGTTCTGAATAAGAAAAGCTATGGATAAAAATACATATTTTTATGTAATTTTGTAAATCAGTATATTTGCAGTATAATGTTATTAAATACAAAGAAACCTGTCTCTTTCATGTTACCAGAATAAATTATTGTTTTTGATAAAAAAAACAAAAGCCATGACTATGAAAAGGAAAAAGCAGAGAATAGTAGGTGTGTTACAATGTTTGTACTTTACACATGTTGCTAAATAAAGAGGAAAACAAAAAAGGTCTTTCAAACTGGGTCACTGAATGCTTATGGTGTTCTCAAGAGAATAATAATAATTATTATTCAAGAGAATAATAATAAAAGATTTTTTCCATATGGGCCCAAGGTTACTTTCATAAATATTGGTCTCTGACAAGAGAACAAAGAGGTACACTTCAGATAGAAGAATGGGAATGGTTGATTATATTGACCTACTATTTGGTTGGTATTCATTTTACCATCCCATAAAGGATGAAAGGTGAAGTTGACCTTTATTTGAGTTCAAACTCAGAAGAACATAAAACGATACAATTAAATGCTGGAAGGTATTTGAGCCAATGTTTTACCAATTCTGTTAATCTATCATCCTTAATCTCATTAATTAATATTGGTTTTAAATTTTGGCACAAGGCCAGTAATTTCAGAGGAGGCGTTAAGTCAGTTACATCCACTTCAGGGTTCAATCGTTCGTTCATCATTTAACGTCTGCTTTCCATGCTAGAATAGATTGCATGATTTGACTGAGGTCTGGCGATCCAGATGGCTCTACCAGACTCCAATCTGATCTAGCAGAGTTTCTACAGCTGAATGCCCTTCCTAATGCCAACCACTCTGAGAGTGTAGTGGGTGCTTTTATGTACCACCGGCATGAGGGCCAGTCAGGCAGTACTGGCAATGGCCACACTCAAATGGTGCTTTTTATGTGCCACCTGCACAGGAGCCAGTCCAGCAGCACTGGCAACGACCTCACTCAAATGTTTTTTCAAGTGCCAGTAGGGCGATGCAGGTAATGATGGCGATGCAGGTAAAGTTCAACTGGTACTTATTTTGTTGCCCCTTGAAAGGATGAAAGGCAAAGGTGACCTTAGTGAAATTTGAACTCAGGATGTAAAGACAGACAAAATGCTGCTGAGCATTTTGTCTAGCACGGTAACGATTCTGCCAGCTCACCACCTTATTTAATATTTCAAATTTTGGCACAATGCCATCATGTTCAAGGGAGCGGGTAAGTTGATTACATCAACACCAGTGCTCAGCTGGTACTTATTTTATTGACCCTGAAAGGACGATAGGCAAAGTCTACCTTGGTGAAATTTGGACTCAGAATATAAACACAAATGAAATACTGCAAAGCATTTTGTCCAGCATGGTAATGATTGGGCTAGCTCACCACCTTCTTCTTTTTTTGTTTCTCTCTAGCTGATGCACCACTGTTAAAATGTAAGTCAACGATGCATCGACTGGGAAATGTACCCAGGCCGCCTGCATGGCAGGCAAGCATTCTACCACTTATTACTTAATATTAAGACATCTTTTGGTATCTTTATCTTTTTATCTCTTACTTGTTTTAGCCTTTTGACTGTGGCCATACTGGAGCACTACCGTGAGCAGTTTTACTCAAGCAAATCGACCCCAGTACTTATTTTTTAAAAGTCTGGTACAAATTCTATTGGTCATGTTTGCCAAAACACAGTTATGGGGATGTAAACAAACCAACACCATTTGTCAAACAATTGGTGGGGAACAAATACAAACACAAAAACATACACATACATTGTTTCACACACACACACACACATATATACAAGGGGCTTACACACAGTTTCCATCAACCAAATTCACTCACAAGGCATGGTTGGCCCAGAGTTATAGTAGAAGACATTTGCCCAAGGTACCACACAGTAGGACTGAACCCCCAAACTGCACCTATGTATGTCAATTAAGAACAAAAAAAATTCATTTTCCTTTTGTGCAAATTGGAGAATACAACCCAAATATCTGGATTCTAGGTAGTAGATTAAGGCACATGGTAAATATTTTAACGTGTCATATTTAGAAATGTAATTCTGAAATACTCACAAAGATCTTGCCACTTGTTTTAAATTGTCCGGACAATGAGGGTTTAGAAAAACACAGTTTTGGAATAAATCTAGGCTCTCTTGAATTTTTCCTTCTTGTCTGAGAATCAAAGCTAAAAATAATCATAAAAAGATTACATCAACATCATTGTCCCTACCACCACCACCACCACCTCCTCTCCACCACCATCATCACCATTATCATCATCAATTTTACATCAACTATTCATGCTGGCATGTGTTAACCAGGTTGTTACAATCTGAGTCAGTTCTTATTTGGAGTTATTGCTCTCTTTGATGGGTAAAAATATTCCACTTTTTGGCATGGTTTCTTTGGCAGGATGCTCTTCCTATTAGCAATTTTGTTATAATGTGTACTAAGCAGATTTTAAGATGGTATCAACATTAGAGTGGCTGACATGCTTACTCTTTCACTCTTTTACTTGTTTCAGTCATTTGACTGTGGCCATGCTGGAACACCGCCTTTAGTTGAGCGAATCGCCCCCAGAAGTTATTCTTTGTAAGCCTAGTACTTATTCTATCGGTCTCTTTTGTCGAACTGCTAAGTTACGGGGGACGTAAACACACCAACATTAGTTGTCAAGCGGTGCTGGGGGGACAAGCACAGTCACACAAACACACACACACGCACACACATATATATAAATTTATATAAATAAGGATAAGATCGTTAATTTAAAATAAAATAACGAACCTATCAAGTGGTCAGCATGGAAAAATAACCTTCAAAGGTAATAATTATTAAAATCATAAATTAGGGTATCTACGAGATACCACCATGCTGAAAATAGCAGCCATGAACTGACTCTAAAACCACCTTAAGTTTTCATATAGCAACATGGAGAAAAGACAAAGAGACAAGATGAAACTAGTAAAAAATTTACTGGATAATTCTAGATCCCGGATTTCTGACTTTGCCTTGTCAGTAGAATACACTCAGAAAGAAACATAAATACATATATATATATATATATATATATATATATATATATATACAACATACGAATACTTACATATACGAATGTATACATACATATATATGCATGTACACATCAAGGCTAGTTCAAAATGCCTGTTAATTCCATGTGCTATATGGTAAAATATTACCGCAGTAAATACAGTGACGAAATAATATATATATGTATTTATGTTTCTTTCTGAGTGTATTCTACTAACGAGGCAAAGCATTTCTAAATGCAAATCCAGAAATCCGGGATCTAGAATTATCCAGTAATTCTTTACTAGTTTCATTTTGTCTCTCTGTCTTTTCTCCATGTTGCTATATGAAAACTTAAGGTGGTTTTAGAGTTGGTTCATGGCTGCTATTTTCAGCATGGTGGTATCTCGTAGATACCCTAATTTATAATTTTAATAATTATTACCTTTGAAGGTTATTTTTCCATGCTGATCACTTGATAGGTTCGTAATTTTATTTTAAATTAACGATCTCATCCTTATTTATATAAATATAAATTTATTTCATCACTGTATTTACTGCGGTGATGTTTTACCATATAGCACATGGAATTAGCGGGCATTTTGAACTAGCCTTGATGCATACGTGCATATATATGTATGTATACGTTCGTATATGTAAGTATTCGTATGTTGTATTTATATACATATATATATGTATTTATGTTTCTTTCTGAGTGTATTCTACTGATGAGCCACTCCTACACCTATACTTACCACACAGCCACACCTATGCCTATTATATTTTATTTACAGGGTTTACTGGCTACAATATGTCATGGCGACAGTATTATTGAATTTGTCTTGCAAGATGAAAGAGTCATTACTACTCTTTGACATGATTAAGAGGGATGAATGGAAGGGAGAGGGGACTGAGAGTATGATGGGAAGGAGGGGGACAGTGGCGTGAGAGAGTATTACAGGAATCAGAAGTGGAAGAAGTACAATGTTGCAATCGGAGTGTGATGTGAACAACAGTGATAGTACAATGGATAGAAAGAGTCGAGTGGGGCAGTTATTAAAAAGAATAAAATATTCATTTATAAGGTATGATAAATACAGTGACTTGCTCTCAGTCTATTATTTCTTCTGCAGTCGTCTCATTAGGAAGAGGGCATTAGTATTGTCTCTCCTTGGTTCACTAACAGACAGACAGACTGAAATTTTTTTTAACTGGAAAGCTATTTTTTACTTAAATTTTCTTTTTTCTGGTTAAAATTAAACCATCACCATCTGATGTGATATTATGTTAATTAACCTTGTTATTAATGGATACATACTTTTCTTCTATCAAAATAGCTGAATAATATTCAGTACATGTACTGATATTTTTGTCCTCTTAGTTCCTGTTTATTGGGAACAAAAAAGCATCAACAATCAACATTATGCCCTTAATTAATGCCCCAATTCATATACAGACTTCATCATCATCATCATCGTTTAACATCTGCTTTCCATGATTGCATGGGTTGGACGATTTGACTGAGGACTGGCGAACCAGATGGCTGCACCAGGCTCCAATCTTGATCTGACAGAGTTTCTACAGCGATGCCCTTCCTAACGTCAACCACTCCAAGAGTGTAGTGGGTGCTTTTACGTGCCACCGGCATGAGGGCCAGTCAGGTGGTATTGGCAACGACCACGAAAAAATCGTTTTTTTTTTTTACGTGTCACCTGCACACCGGCACAAGTGCAAGTAAGGCGACGCTGGTAACGATCACACTCGAATGGTGCTGTTTACGTGCCACTGGCACGAACGCCAGTTAGCCGCTCTGGCAACGATTACACTCGGATGGTGCTCTTAGTGCTCCACTAACATGGATGCTAGTCATCGAATTTGATTTCGATTTCACTTGCCTCAACAGGTCTTCGCAAGCAATGTCCAATTAACTTGTGTCTATAAAACCCCAGAAATATACAAAACATAATAACCAACAATAGCAACAATATATTTACCTTCTACAAAAACTGCAAATTCACATAATCCTCCTGTTTCAGTGAGTTGTTCTTTGTTTAAAACTTTACAAGTTTCAAAATCTTTTCTAATATAATGAAGGTGAATTAGCCAGTTGCGTGATTCAAGAGCTGGTAAATCAGGGGCTAGAAAATATTGCAGATATACATGTAACAAACTTTGTACACTATATAACAAAGAAAGTACAATAAAAATAATAACACTTTATATTTGTTTGTTCATTTTTCATGTTAGTGTGGGTTTCAACTGGGAATTATTTGCAGTAAGATATTATGTCTGTATATGCTTCCTAGGTGCGGACATGGCTGTGTGGTTAGGGAGCTTGCTTCCTAGCTACATGGTTTCGGGTTCAGTCCCACTGCGTGGCACTTTGGGCAGGTGTCTTCTGCTATAGCCCCGAACCGACCGAAGCTTTGTGATTGAATTCGGTAGGCGGAAGTTACTGCCGTGTGTGTATATGTGCGTGTAGGCACTCAGTGCCTCTCCGAAAGAGAGAGAGAGGGGGGGGGGGGTTACCAGCACTTGTTTATCAAATAAGGAATTTTTTTTAGTCCAAAGGTTTCTGAAAGTATTGAGTGACTGATCATAATGTCAACAAGGAAAGTCAGCCTCACCATCAGTTCACTGAAGCAGTGACAATGTGGAATATCAATATTTCCACACATATGTTGTAATTCCTATTGATCAGATTACCTTACAAAGCATTGGTTGACCCAGGACCATTGTAAAAGGCATTTATGCAAAATGCAGTGTATGAGGACTAATCTTGAAACTATGTGGTTGCATAGTGAACTTCTTAACCACACACACACACACACACGTGTGCATTTTTCTCAATGAACAAGTAAATATGTTCTGTCTCTTCTTCCTTTCTTAGAATCAATCCTTTCTGTAAACTAAATTGCAACAGTATATGAGTCTCTGTTATTCCAATTCCCTGTGTTTTAAATCAATATATAAATAACTAGAAAAGCACTTGATACATGCATACTGAAAATTGCCTGATTTCCCAAACCAACGCCGGCAAAAACAGAACATCCTTGGCGGGGTTAAAAAAATAACACAGCCATATGATTAAAAAAAAAACCCCTTTAAAAACAGGAATCATCTGAAGCAGTTATAGTACATCAATGAAAACAGCAAGCTAGTTTCACAGTGGCGAAGGAAGGAGCAAAGCCCAAGATTTTTGAGTCAATCCCAATAGTCAAGGCTTGTCATGTCATCTCCGCAGACCTCCGCCAAGCAGCTCATTTTAAGATAGATACACGAGCAAAATTACTAATAGAGAAACGAAAATAAACTTTGAAAACAGCAACGCCACCATAGGTTAAGTGGAAACGATGAATGTATTTTCAAGGGAGATAATCAAAGAATGTAACATTGAAATACTTCATGTAAAGTAAACAAATGAAAAATCCTTCAAGAATCCATAAAAATTCATGGATCACAACCAAAATTTCATCATCTGTTCCTTGTGTCATTACCAACTTTGTCATTCTCAACTTTCTGAGTTATTTTGCACACAGGCGGGCAAACCAACGCTGATGGAAACATAACCTCCTTCCTTGGCAGAGGTAAATATAATATACAGTAAAATATATATTTTATATAAATATATATATATATATATATATATATATATATATATATATATATATATATAATAGATATAGAAGATGTATATTATATATTCATCATCATCATCATCATCAATATTAATAAATAAAAAATTGGATTCAGTTTTAAGCCTCAACAAAATCAGAACTTCTGGTCTATTTTTTGATACCTATTATTTGCTAACCAAAGATAGGGGAAAACAAAGAATTTTTCTAAGCAATATCATATATTCAATAAAGTTGGCAGACTGTATAAAATGAGGCTATGGGCTAGATTTGGAGCATGGGTCATAGTTTGCCAATCTTTGGTGTAGCAGATTCGGTATACTTCAGTATGTTAGTGGTACTTAATTTATTAAACTCAGAAGAGAAAAGACAAAGTTGACTCTGGTAATTATTGAAATTCAGAATAATTAAACAATGATACTGCAGAAAAGATTAATGCAATCAACGTTATTTTATTTGAAAAATTCAATATCAAAACACAAAACAAAACCCCACAAAACTTCAGTAGTTGTTTCACTTCTCCTTTGCATCATAGAAGGAATAGTTTTATATTGTTTTACAGCTGACTATACTTCTTGAAGTGGCAAATTGTCAGAGTCATTAGAGCAATGGATAGAATACTTTGTAGTATTTGTTTCAACCCTCTGAACTCTGAGTTCAGATCCCATTGAGGTCAGCTTTAACTTTCACCATTTTAGGGTTAATAAGAAAAGTATCCAATCCAGGGTGGTGGATTAAGCAAAATGTTAGAGGGTTGGGTAAGATGCTTTGCAATATCTCTTCCAGCTCCTTGAGTTCTGACAACAAGGCCCAATGCCTGCAATGAAATTGGTTTCATGCTGCATTGGCCCCAGTTGGCAGCCTGCATAAACACTAGAGGCAAGAAGATGAGTGACTTGCATGCATGGTCCAGTTTACCTAAAAAATGAACAAAAGAAAAAAACCCTGCCTAGGCCTGCACATACCTGCAGTTGCACAGGTACATGCAGATCATGCATCTGCACAAGTATGTTCTGATGCATGACCAGCCTTCACCAACAGGACCCTTTTCCTATCACTAAACATACAACCAAGAAATATGAGGTTATTCAAAATAATATAAGAAATTTGTGTATAAATGAGTGGTATAACTGACGTTTTTTTTGTTTTGCTGCTGGTCGATGGGCTTGTGATGTATTTGATGATACTGAATCAGTTAGTGAACTAGATGATGCATTCACTACTGGTGTAGAGGTACCATTTTGCTGTAGATATAAATAAAATAAATCAGACATTATATAAAACAGTATTGTTTGTTTATTATATTAAAAAAAAAAAGAAAAGAAAAAAAGAAAATTCAGCTTTTACACTCTTCAGTTACTGTTTAGCTTCCTATCAGCTATGATTAGTTAAACCCACAATTAAAGGCATTCCATTTGCAAACATTCCATTGTATTTACCTAGGATTATCAATGTGTCAGTTCATTTTTAAGATGATATTAATAAAATAAATGCGCCCTTTTAAAGCCTAGCCAGGCTCATGGGCCCAGTTTCCCAGTTTCTATGGTGTATGTGTTCCCCAGCTGGACGGGACGCCAGTCCATCGAAGTGTTACTCATTTTTGCCAGCTGAGTGGATTGGAGCAACGTGAAATGAAGTGTTTTGCTCAAGAACACAACGCGTCACCCAGTCCTGGAATCGAAACCAAATCTTATGATCATGGTGCTGACACCCTAACCACTAAGCCACGTGCCTCCACATTTAAAGATGAAAGGGTGTGATTAATGTGAGATTTGGTTGCTATATCTAGCATACATACATGCATGCAAATATGTATGTGTGTGTGTTAAAGTTTTTGTTTCCAACATTCACTGCTTGACAACTGGTGTTGGTTTGTTTATATAACCCATAACTTAACAGATGCAATAAGTACTGGGGTCAAATCCTTCGACTAGAACCTTTTATGACAGTGCCCTGGCATAGCTGCAGTCCAATGATTGAAACCAGTAAAAGACAAAAAATAATGACCCTAAAACGCCTAGGGAAGGGGAAACGGGAAATCTTGACATTCATATTTAGCTATGGCTTTCCTAATACGTAATTTAAAATGATGGTAATCTCAGTCACCTTAATTTACATATTAAGAGAAGTGATTGAACAACTGTTGTACTTAAAAAAAAACTACTTTATAAATATAGTTGGATGGTTATACAAATTTGTGTATTAACTTGTAGTATTAGACACCCCAACTCCAATTTCTTCTCTACTGCCAGAAAATTGTAATAATGTTTAAAATGAAGATGCTGTTAATGATGAAGATGATGATGATGATATATCTATTAAATTTTATTTAGGCCGGAAAAATAAAAATTAAAACCGACTCTGACAGAGTTTAAACCCCAAAAATAAGAACAATAACAATAATATTCATTTCGATTAACATAAATATAATAGTATATTGCAGTTAATGTGCTGTGGAAAGTATAAACAACGAATTAGTTATCGTTGTCAAGGAGGTTCACGAAATTATATAAACAGAAATCATTCTAATGGCTTCTTGAAAAACAATTACAAAGCATTCCTGAATATTATCAAATCTATTTCTGTGATAAAATATGTAAATATTAACTCTAATATCATGCTGGATTTAATATTGAAACATATTCACAAACTTACACTTAACTTTTTAGCACCGACGTCTGCCATATTTAAACAGTGGTTGCCAGCGGTGTTAGATACACGCCATTCTATTGGCTAATATTAATCTGTTTAGAGTTATTGTCCATGGGGACTTATGAGATAATCCCCTCCGTGTATTTGTTGTTAGCCTCATGCCAGCCTAGTTCTGGCAGACCTATAATGGAAGCTATTCCAACCGTGACCACCTGCCTACTTTTCCAGACATAATATATCTAGAATCACATTATTTACAGTGTCTGTTTCATTTTCCTTTAAGCGAGTTGTGACTACGAGAGAGATTTGGCTGTTATTTCTAGCAGGCCAAGAGTAAGTGACTGCGTATAGGTTCCTTATATATTGATAGCTAAGGGTTTAAACTAGTGGTTCTCAGCCTTTTTAATGTCCAGACCAGATCTAAAACCTGGATTTTTTTAGGTGCCGCACAGAAACATGGACTAATTCTAACTGGGAGCTGGATGAAGCTCTATTACAGTAACGAGAGCTGGGTTTGTCAGTTCTTGTTACAGTTGAGGATTGACGGAAGCATAGAGTATGAGATAATCTACTTTCAGGTACCACTTTCAACCCCCTCCTTGATCAATTTGATCAATTTTCAAGGTGTCGCCTACTTTCAGCTTGAGCAAAATTCTCGGGATTGGTCCCCTGCCTTTGGCCATCGCACTCAGAGTGGGTGCTGACGTCTGCAGGAGACTGAGATGCTGCTGTTGTATGCCCCTCGACCCCATAGGACTTCGCGGTCTATCTTGCTGCCTAAATGCTGGTCGCTTCACTCGTCACACCGAACTAAACCTAATCATTAAGCAGGCCCTAACGTGGATTAATATCACCTTAGTTCTGAAGCCAGATGTGTGGGAAAGAGACCAGATGGTTTTACCCTCTGTCTCTGGGTTAGAAGTAGGTGCGGATCTTTTCGGTTTGAACGGCAGTTTTTTCTAGCGGTGTCATATGAAATTGTCACCCATAATTATGACCCTAGTATCGATCTATTGCATTTCAATCTGTGTTAGGGTTAGGGGTGGGGGGAAGGGTATCTTTTTTTTCTTCACAAATGTAAATAAACCCAATCTGTTTCTTAAACGAGGGACATATTCATACGGTACAGAATGTTTTTTTCACCTCAATGGACGTCACTGATTGGTTGAAATTGCAGAAATTGAAGAAAAAACAACAACAAATATCTTACAAGCTATAGAATTTTCTCAATAAAGCCAAGAGAAAAAGATGTTTTATAAACACATTCTACCAGTATACGAAGTTTTAAATTTTTTAGTTACCTAGAAAAAAATGTTAAAAACTGCCGTTCAAACCGAAAAGATCCGTAGGTGCTTCATTTGGGACACCACAGTCTGTGACTCTTTTACTCCCCCCCACAACCTAGATGCTGCAGTAAATGGGAGGGTCACTGCTTTCGTAGCCGAAAGGAACAAAACCTTGAAGTATCGAGACCTGACAATGAACTATCTCTTCCAACCTATGGTGTTTGAGACGTTCATCGTTAGGAGCTCGTTCATCAATGTGTCAGGTGATACATCCTTCAAAACTTCCACGCTTCTTGAGATTCGCCAACACTACACCTGATTTTCTCCCCTCCATACACACGCAAGCATGTATCTGACTCATACACTGTTCACTTCCAAGACATTTGTACATTACTGCATATGCTTTATACGCACTTTTGCCAAGTTGTGGTGCACCTGAGCACTGTATACATCATCATCATCATCACCACCACCACCACCACCACCACCACCATCATCATCATCATCATCATCATCATCATCATCATCATCATCATCATCATCATCATCATCATTATTATCATTATTATTATTATTATTATTATACACGTGAAGATACTTGGCTTTTCCAACGCCTTAGCCCCACCGTCGCCCGTGGTAATATTGTGAACGTGCTGGTTTGGTTCAGTAGGTTCTGCTGAACCTTGTGGTGCGCGACCAGTTGAAGCACTTAGTGCTGCATTGTTTTCTTCTCTTTCTTCCCCACAAATGGTTTCAATACAGTTTTAGCGGAGAGATCTAGAAGAATTTGAAGAAAGTTCTCCGGTTATTTTCTTTCATGTAAATAAATGTCAATTAACAAAAACAAAACAAAACAAAACAAACAAACAAGCAAACAAAAAACATTAGTAAATCAAAGAAAAATTTATATTTACAGAGGGAAAATCGTTGAGGGTCGCCGGAAGGCTACTTGAGGACCGCATGCAACCCTGGGAACTGCTGATTTAGATAGTAAAACGTTGAACTAGTTTTGTCATTGTAACCTCTTCAATGTTGACTTAGTCGATATTCATCATAAAAGTAGCAAGTTGGCAGGATTGTTTGAGCGTTGGTTAGAGTGTTTTGCGGTATTTGTTCCGGCTCTCTGCACTCTGAGTTCCAATCTCGCTGAGGTCAATTTTGCCTTTTATCTTTTCGGGGGTCGATAAATAAAGAATCATTCCAGTACTTGTGTCAGTAGTATCTTAAAACATGGACGCACTTTTGGAACTAACTTACTTTATTATATGAAATATTATCTAATTCTCTGACTATGGTTATGTAGTGGATCTTGCAGGCATAATGTAGATTCGATCCTAGATAGCCAAATTTAAATTAACACTTTAACTGCACATTTCTCATGGTAAAACAATAGTTTTTCTGTGATAGCAGTTTATATTTGCCCAGCGCCTTAGTTTAGCAAAATAATGTCTTCGCCACTTGACCCTTCTAACCTCTTCTATTTCACCAAAAGCTAGAATTATGATAACAAGTACCACCAACGAAATCCATTGGTCTCAACGATATGTCTATCCTTCTGGATAGTTATAAAAACAAGAACCCCCGAGTAAGTGACGGTCATAACACAGACTTGGTCTGGGAGTTCGCTATCCTTGCTAGGGAGAGCGAAGGTTGCCCAGGTGTTTATAGCATCTGTGATAACCTACCACCTAACCGTTGTGCCTTTCCCCGGTTTGTGGCCGAACAAGTTGGAACGGATCTTTTTCTGCTTTTTGTGGGAGGGGAAACCACCACTTGTGAGGCGCTCCATCTGCTGCCAGAAACCGCTAAAGGGTGGGTTAGGGATGCCTTAGCTGATGATGTGCATGTACGCGCTGAGGCTGAGACACCTCTGGCTCTATCTGGATGGTGAACGGGTGTGGTCACCGCATGTCAAGTTCTTCCTGACACATTTGACGTCCCTGCGAGAGGTAGGAGCATGGTTCACGTGGAGACCAAAAATGAGTGTATGGCAGAGGGAGTGCTGAAATGCACTCACTCTGTTCTCCCGGGCGAGCAATGCCGGCAGCGGGGTTTCCTACTGCGGATTTCTATAGCGGATTGGTAGAGCATATGTCCGACGACGCCCTGGGGGAGACTCTAGGCTTCGATGAGGAACAGCTTGTCAACCTGTTCGGAAGAACATTCGGGGCGAGGTATCTGGACAACTTCCAGAAATCACTGGCCTGGTTGTGCTACCGATCACCCTTGCTAGTTCAAGAGAGGTTGTCAAGGCATGGTGCCAGTGTTCCGCCCACGTGCCCGAGGTGCGGGCGTGTCAGTGAAACTGTCACGCACGCCTTTATACATCTGGTGTCAGATGCGGAAAGAGTACGGGTATCGATTGAGTCTATCATTAAGATTGTGCAGCCTCCCATATATAGCCTTCAATTCTTGGGGCAGGGGAAACAACAGAAAATGTTGTCGTTCATATTTATTCATTTTATCAAATAAATCACACACCTACGTACATATTTCATATACACATACAGACATTATTATTATAGATAGGGTGGTGGTTTGGCAGGATGGTTGCATTGTCAAACAAAATGCTTCGCGGTATTTCATTTCTACGTTCTGGGTTCAAATCACAACAAGAGGTCGATAAAATAAAATATGAGTCAAGTACTGAAGATCAATATAATCGATTAACCTCCCTAAGAAACCTCTATGTGTGTGTGTGTGTGTGTTTCCCGCCACCGCTTGGCAACCGGTGTCGACTTGTTTACGCTCAGGTAAGATAGCAGTTCGGCAAATGAACCGATACAATAAATACAAGACTTTAAAAAAGGACTGGAGTCGTTCTGTTTGACTAAATCCTTCTAGGCGGTGTCTCAGCTTGGCCGCACTCAAATGACTGCAACAAGTAAAGAATAAAAGGCAAAGGAACAAAGTTCCAAGTCATATTGCTGAAGTTCTATTAAAAGATATAAAAAGGGACGCAACTACATAACTTGAAAAGTTACTTCCCTTGAATATAGCATACAGTATGTTTGTTTTTATCAGTAAACCAACTCATCTCTACTCTGACTAATATTACACGCTTGTAAGTACCAGCTGATCATTGGGATCGATATAATTGGCTTATCCCCACCCCTCCCCAAAACTGCTGGCCTTGTGCAAAAAAATTGAAACCATCATTACTCACTAGAATACATTTCTTCGAAGAAGCATTTGCGTGAAACAACTGTCCTCTCCTTTTTACGAATTTCATTAACTGTAATTTTTCTTTGGCTGATGAAAAGCATCATTATTTTCCTCTGTCACCAATGTTTATGGTTTTCTGTTACTAAAAGCAAATGGACCGATCTTTCGCTGGTTTCTCGATAAGTATCGTAATTGTTCGATCAATGAAACTACTTACTCATTGAATTATAATATACGTGGTTGAGGATTTCGCATACATTTGTACCATTTTACGTAAATCTTAAATAGAATTAATGACAAAGCCGAGCCTTTAATTACAAGCACAAGACAACTCGCAACACACACACGCTCGCACATTCACAGTTATTTCTCCCCCCCTCTCTATCTATCTATCTATCTATCTATCTATCTATCTATCTATCTATCTATCTATCTATCTATCTATCTATCTATCTATCTATCTATCTATCTATCTATCTGTCTGTCTGTCTGTCTGTCTATTACTCTTATACAAGAATGTTCTTGACAGTGACTTCGAAGTATCGGGCATCGTCGGGCTACAAAAATGTAGAGTTACCCATCGGATTAGTGTGAAATTGTTATTATAACTGAACATAAAAACAAATGTATATATATATATGTTTTTACAAAAAAAATTTATCCGGAGAAGAAGCTCACACTACGAAGTAGAGCAGTCTATATTTTTTCCTGGTGAAGTTTATGGGGTTACCCGGGTTTCCCGTCCATAAAGGGTTTAACTTTATGGCGTATCGTCAGACCCCAAGACCTGTTGGCCTATGACCTCTTTAAAAGTATTTTAAAGAGGTCATAGGCCAGAGTAACCCCATAAATTAGCTTTCACCAGGAATATATATTATATATATATATATATATATATATATATATATATACATACAGTGAGACGGATGACCACTATGTGGACAACCCTTATGCTAGAAGTAGATCCGCTATGGTCTTACCACTAAGAAATGTTCTCAAGAAAAATCTAGCAAAAATTTTTTTTCTTGAGAACATTTCTTAGTGGTAAGACCATAGCGGATCTACTTCTAGCATAAGGGTTGTCCACATAGTTGTCAAACCGCTCATTTGTATATAATACAGTTTACTGAACCTTCAGATTTTGTATGCTAGACCACTGGTGTTAAATTGATGTTAATTTAATTAAATTAATATCCAATTTCTCCCCTCATTATATATATGTACAGGTTAAATAAAGTGAGACAATAAAGCTAAGGCAGTGTGAATTTTTTAGGACATTTTATAAAGAGAAGGGTAGTCTTACACCTGTTCAAGATATAAAATATATTCCCTCACCAGAGACGATATGAGAGAGTTAAATAGAAGGAAATAGTAGAATTCAAAATAAGAAGTTATTTTGGAAAGCGAGGGATATAGGAAGTATAAAGGGAAATATAAGAATAATATATAGACATATATAGTCAGTAAATCATAAATCCGAAATAGACGCACACTCTTTTATAGAGCAGTAGAGTAATTAGATAAGGATAATTATGGCCGGTCTATGGAGTTACCCAGGGTTTCACGTCTATATAGCGCTTAGTTTTACAGCGTTTCTTCAGATCCTAATATTGTATATATATATCTCTCTACATACATACATACATACATACATACATACATACATACATACATACATACACACACACATACACACACACACACACACACACACACACACACACACATATATATATATATATATATAGTATGTATAAGAAATATATATAAAAATACAAAATGGGACAAGAACGCAAAACATTCAAATAGACGATACGGTGTAACGTACACCTTGTTCTCTTCTATGTATGTATATATATATATATATAGGGGAAGAATTAACAAAAAAACAAAAGACGAAAATAGGTGGTGTAGAAAACAAACAGATGTATTAGTGTATTAGTATAACGCTCGGGAATTGAAAAAGTCTTTAACGTTTCGAGCCTACGCTCTTCCACAGAAAGGGGCACAGAAAGAAACAAGGAGAGAAAAAATGTGTGTAGTGGCTAGCGATCTCTCTCTCTCTCTCTCTCTCTCTCTCTCTCTCTCTATCTATCTATATATATATATTTATATGTATATATAAGCATGCTTCATGATACCGAATCAAGATTGCATACTTTCACTTGGAAGCTTCAAAATAAAGGTGAAAAATATTCACAGCAATATGTGTGTGAGAGAATAAAAAAAAATTTTTTAATTGAAAAGAAAGAAAAAAAATCGGTATTTCAAAGAACTCATCCTTCGTCCCCTCCAAATCTGGGATTTTTACGAAGGAGGGAGATGCAAGGGAGGTTATTGTGTTCTTTTCGCTTCCCCTGTACAGAATCATAACTAGAGGAAGTGTAATGCCCTAATGGGGAATTGAAAACTCACAACGGCCTAGACTTTATGACAGAATAAAAACAGCAACCATAAAAATCTAGCGAAGGTCTGATACATCTGAATAGTTGTCATCTCTGTCGCCGTCGCTATCTTATAATAGTAACCATAGTTACATTAGCAGCAGTTTTGAGTTGATTGTCCACGCCCACATACTTGACACACAAACAGTAGCAGGAGAACAACTACATGGATCCGCCTTCTTGTGGTAACGCGCGATCATAGGAGATAAGATTGTACTAAAGCTAAATAACAACCCATATTTTGTGCTACAACAAAGTACCACGTTGAGTGAGTGAGTGAGAGAGAGAGAGAGAGAGAGAGAGAGAGAGAGAGAGAGAGAGAGAGAGAGAGAGAGCAGTTCACTGATGTAACGGTTGAGATACGGTACAATTGACAAATGTTTCCCCGGCTGTTCCTTGATTCCAACCGGCGAAGTCAATACAAGCAGAGCTGTCTTGATGCATCGGCACACTGAGCAGTTACTTGAGGACTACACAAACTCAGGCCCAACATTTATCTATGTATACTGTGATTTTTATATAGGGGTCCCTGTGCGTTGCCTTGCTCGGGAAGGAGGTCTATAATCCTGTTAAGACGGGCCTGCGACAAAGTTGTGAGAAGTAGCAGCAAAACAACAGTATCAGGAAAGGGATGCGCAACGGCCCAGTGGTTAGGGCAGCAGACTCGCGGTCGTAAGATGATACTGATGCTGCACATGCTGCCCATATTGAGTTCAGGGTGTTTTGAAGTATAGTGTTCACATCTCCAGAGTCGTAAAATTCCTGCCAGTTTGGGCGTTGTAGCTCGGAACAGCAAGAGTTCCACTCTGCTTTATTCCAGTCAAAGCGAGCAGTTTGGAGATGGCTGTGGTTTTTGTTACTGCCCATAAGGGACAGATTGGCAATGATCATAGTTGCCTAAAGGTTCCTCAGTAGCAACACTAATAACTGTTTTAGGAGTAGTGGTAAAGAGTAAATCCAAAGTTTTGTCACCCCTTGTTGGGCAGTCGACCACTTGGAACCAGTTCGAGTCCAGCACTAGCTCAATGAAATCATTGGCCCTTTGCGGCCAACGAAAGGTTTCCCAATCAATCTCAGAGTGATTGAAGTCAACTGCAATAAAAACATAAGTGGATGTTTTCCTGGCGGCACTTCTGAGGATATCACAAAGATGTGTGTCCTGATGGTTATTTGGGGGGCGGTAAACAACTCCAAGTAGAAAATTGGTTCAAATCAACGCAAGGAATTACTGAAAACTTTGAACGAATGCAGACCATCACACCACCACCACTACGATTATTGCGGCCTTTGCGAAACAAGTTGTAGCTAGCTATGCTGAAAACCGCATCACAGAGTAAGGAATGTACCCATGTTTCCGAGATTCCGGCGCGAATACCAAGCAATACATGTTGTTTCCAAATTTCTGGCCGAGTGAATTGCGCCAGGGTGCTGTTTTTCTCAAAGACGGTGCCCAACTGACCCTATTATACTGTGTAGTCGACAAGACCAAAACCAAACACAGCGCACGCGCGAAATCGGAAATATAAGATTACAATTTATCCATCGCACCCTGCATACAGCTTAAATATTTCATATAAAACTGCATCATCAGAGTGTAGTAAGGGCAACAACTTTCTGGACACCTATCAACACCGTTATTATTACTGCTACAAATTAGTTGTGATATCACTGATCTAAAGTGGTGACTCATTTAATAGCTATTTTATTTCAGATTGGTGACTCATGCAGTATCGATATTTTATTTCTTGTTAAAGCGGCGTGCTGGAAGAGTCCTTCACATACCGGACAATGTGCTTAGCGACACTTCTCCTGGCTTTAACATATTGCGTTCAGTTTCTGTAGCGGTCGAACTTTTTCTTCCATGGTCAACAAATTGTGAAATATGTAAATTCATAAACACACACACACACACACACACACACACACACACACACACACACATTCTTTAACTTGTTTCAGTCATCAGACTGCGGCATGCTGGGGCACTATCTTGAAGAATCCTAGTCGAATGAATTGACTCCAGTTCTTATAAAAAAAAATTTAAAGCTTGGTACTTATTCTATCGGTTACTTTTTACCGAACTGCTAAGTTATGGGGACGTAAACACACCAACAGCGGTTGTCAAGTGGTGGAGTACACACACACACATGCACACGCACAGACATACGGAGGGCTTCTATTAGTTTGCGTCAAGCAAATCCTCTGACAAGGCTTTGGTCGGGTCGAAGCTATAGTTGAAGACACTTGTCCAAGGTGCCACGCAGTGAGACTGAACCCGGAACCATGTGGTCGGGAAGCAAACTTTTTACCACATAGCCACTTCTAATATATTTATATATACATACATAAATTTATTTATATATACATATATACATATACAGTGCGTGTCCGAGTTTGGGCATTCGGAGTTACAAACGATAAGAAAAACATAAAATAAAATTTCTGCATGTTTTAAAGTTTGTTCGTTATGAGGATAACTCAGAATTGTGAAGATTCAGCTTAAAATGAATGAATATATATATATATATATATATATGAATAAATGAAAGAATTGAGTCGAACGAAGATGTTAACAAAATTCCTTTACTCTCGACACATGTTTCGAAGACGGCATACTTTTATTCCGAAGGAATAAAGGGTGCATTATGCAATCTTCTCATCAGGAAAGATAAGGAGCCTCACTCAGCCACAAGACGAACAAAAAATTTTGATGATTGCCTACATGGTGACCACAGTGATAATGAGTGTTTTTTAAAAAAAATCCATTATAAAATCCGTTATACACACACAGACACAAATGCAGTTATATACACACATTCATACACACACATAAACACTTGCACTCATTAACACAAGCACACACCTGCACATCCCCATACGTACGGCATACATATTGTCCCCTACCTATTTTTACTACTTCCTCCTTCTACCCAATTTTGACGTCAATGATTATAACGGATTTTAAAAAAAAACACTCATTATCACTGTGGTCACCATGTAGGCAATCATCAAAATTTTTTGTTCGTCTTGTGGCTGAGTGAGGCTCCTTATCTTTCCTGATGAGAAGATTGCATAATGCACCCTTTATTCCTTCGGAATAAAAGTATGCCGTCTTCGAAACATGTGTCGAGAGTAAAGGAATTTTGTTAACATCTTCGTTCGACTCAATTCTTTCATTTATTCATATATATAAAAAACACACAAATTTCCACACAAGAACCCGGAGTTTCTACCCTTGACAGGTCGCTTCAACCGTGTTTTCTGACGTGAATTTGCTACCCAGGTATCGGTTAAACGAATTTCCCATGCTAGGATAATTCATTCACCTACTTATATATATATATGATTGTGTATAGAGGGATATATATTATTCAAAGAAATTCCAAGTCTGTTTTGTATGTTTTATTTATATTCTTTATAATATTAATGTAGAATATAGAATATATAGTATAAATAATATATATATATATATATATATGAATAAATGAAAGAATGGAGTTGAACGAAGATGTTAACAAAATTCCTTTACTCTCGACATATGTCTCGAATGAAAACATGCTGTCTTCGTTTTCCAAAGGAATGAAAACATGCTTTTCTTCGAAACATATGTCGAGAGTAAAGGAATTTTGTTAACATCTTCGTTCGACTCCATTCTTTCATTTATTCATATACAATATACAAATTTCTGTACATGAACCCGGATTTTCTACCCTTGACAGGTCGCTTCAACCGTGTTTCTGACGTGAATTTGCTACCCAGGTTTCGATTAAACGAATTTTCCATGCTGACGATAAACATAGGATAATTCATTCACCTACTTAAATATATATATATATATATATATATATATATATATATAGATAAAATGAAATGAAGTATTGATTGTCTTATTGAATAGATGAAATATTGAATATAAAATATTAAGGGACTAGTATACTTTCTTGCATTATATATTTCTTTACTGCCCACAAGGGGCTAAACATAGAGGGGACAAACAAGGACAGACAAAGGGATTAAGTCGATTACATCGACCCCAGTGCGAAACTGGTACTTTATTTATCGACCCAGAAAGGATGAAAGGTAAAGTCGACCTCGGCGGAATTTGAACTCAGAACGTAACGACAGACGAAATACCACTAAGCATTTCGCCCGGCGCGCTAACGTTTCTGCCAGCTCGCCGCCTTAAAAAAAAAAGAAATGCTTACAGCACCTAGGTTTCCCAAGCGGTCACCCATCTAAGTACTAACTAGGCTCGATGTTGCTTAACTTCGGTGATCGGACGAGAACCGGTGCTTTCAACGTGATATGGCCGTAAGCATTATAGCAGTCTTCAAGGTCCCAGGTTGTGACAGGAGTGTTTCAACTGTGGTTATATATATATATATATATATATTATATATATATATATATAAACTGTGCTTCCCACCCTTAACTAGCACTCCGTCGGTTAAGACGACGAGTGTTCCAGCTGATCCGATCAACTGAAAAACTTGCTCGAAAAATTAAGGTCATATGACTGATCACTCCACAAACACTTGTACCCTTAAAGTAGTTCCCAGGGCGAATCAGCGTGACACAAAATGTGACAGGGCTGGCCCTTTGAATTACAAGTACAACTAATTTTTTGCCAGCTGAATGGACGGGAGCAACGGGAAATAAAGTGACTTGCTTGAGGGCCTAACGCCGCACCAGGAATCAAACTCACGACTTTACTATCGTGAGCCTAACCATTAAGCCACATTCTTTCACATACGCGCGTGCGCACATACACACATACACGCATGCACACACGCATGTACGCACGCATATACATACATACACTCTCTCACACACACACACACACACACACACACACACACACACACACACACACGCGTACATGCGAGCAGATAGGCGCAAAATAAACTGGAGAAAATAGCACTCGAATACCAATTGTAGAGTACAATATTAGGTTTTATGGAAGCTGAAAAACTTCACCAACTGTTACTCAGAGTTTCACGAAAACGATCATCAGACAGAAATAAACTATTGGAAGAACGTGGTGCTTTATAAATATTTATAAATAAAACAGCGATAATTATTTAAATAACTTATCAAATAAGCATTTAAAGCTGATTGGAGAGGGATTATTCACTTTGAAAATGTTTGGAATTTGTTGGATAAAACGATTTAGCGGTAAAAATAACTCCAGATCTCGCAAGGGTAGCCTTAGAAAGGTATTGTGGTTCAACATTAATTTAGTATGCATGTCAAGACTAATGTAGATAAACATTTTAAAGTTTAGTACCGGGATATTTTCCCAGAAGGCATAATATATTACTCTTTTACTCTTTTACTTGTTTCAGTCATTTGACTCTGGCCATGCTGGAGCACCGCCTTTAGTCGAGCAAATCGACCCCAGGACTTATTCTTTGTAAGCCTAGTATTTATTCTATCAGTCACTTTTGCCGAACCGCTAAGTTACGGGAGACGTAAACACGCCAGCATTGGTTGTCAAGCGATGTTGGGGGGACAAACACAGACAAACAATCATATGCACACGCACATACATACATACACACACACACACACATTATATATATATATATATATATATATATATTCGACAGGCTTCTTTCAGTTTCCGTCTGCCAAATCCACTCACAAGGCTTTGGTCGGCCCGAGGCTATAGTAGAAGACACTTGTCCAAGGTGCCACGCAGTGGGGCTGAACCCAGAACCATGTGGTTGGTAAGCAAGCTACTTACCACACAGCCACTCCTACGCCTATATTATAGATTATTTAATAGAAGAACCCTGAAAATCAGCTTCGCTTCGCTTGTTAACCAGCATTATATGAGTAAACATGATACTTGAAATGAAAATGATGACAACTCTAAGGGCAACTGTAAAGACTCTAGTAACTGTCCGCTTAATAGCAATTGTCCAATAAAAGGAGTTGTATACCGGAGTTGTATAAGTCCATGCCGATAATAGTCCTACATGTAAAATTTACACCGGTGTCACGGAAAACAGTTTCAATATGAGGTTTTACCTATATAAAATTCCTTTCAATATCCAGACAACAGGCCCTCAACGTGTTTATCCAAACATGTATGGTAATTAAAGGAAACTGGTTTTCCCCCTTGCAAAACACACTGGTAAATCTTGGAAAGAACAAGCCCACACATGTATGGATGGATCCTGCAGCCATCCTATGAAATGTTTGTTATACTTAAACGAGGAATATTTTATTGTTTCAGGACAATTCGATCTTGAATCGAAAATCTGAACTATGGAACAAGTCGTTGACATTCTTCGAAGTTTTTGATTTCGAAGCCTTCACCACAGATCGATTAATGTATATACATCCATTACGCACTATCGCATGTGTTTTACAGCTTTTTGTTATAATTTCGAATTTGTTGGATGTATTTTTTTATGTTTTTGAACTGACATTGTTGCATCCAATTTTTATACGATTCTTTTTTCAGTTTTAACATTTACCTTTAGCTTTTTATATAACCTTTCATTGACAAGGTTATAGTTTATAAATATGTTTATTACATTTTATTTTAATTTATTACTTTGTTACTCTTTTTTAAAACTATCACTCCAGCTTTGAATTAATTTGACTGATTTTATCAACATATCCCCAAACGCTATTTCTATATCCTTATATATTTCGAAGTTGGATTTTGTTCGATATATTTTCAATGTCTCTTTTTTTTCTAACCCAGAGCTTGCTTTTTGTTTCTGTCACATCCTACAAATAGAGTGCAAAGGAAACCTACCATCAAGTCTATCTAATTTCCCTGTCAAATGTGTCCTTTCTAATCGCTGCTACCACACACACACACACACACACACACACTCGTGTATTTCTCTTTTATCCATAGTTTATACATGCCTTCAGTTTTAACTGATAGTATTTTTAAAACTTAGCTATCATCTTTTCTCTCTCGCTTTTCTCCCTCTTTTTCACTTTTTCTCTTTCTTCCCTGCATGCTCTAACCCACCACTCCTCATTTGATTATTCATTTATAATTTACTTGTATTTCGTGACACTCATTCATCTTTGTCTGAATTTATATATTTTTTACAACATATTTTCCATAAACTCTTGATTTCTATCGACATTTTTTTCACCCTCACTGCAATTATTATGACTAATATCATGTATATATATGCGAATTATTTCTTCGAGTTTAAATTCGACTTTGACTAGTTTTCAATGTTTATTTATTTTTTTTGATTACAAATTCCTGAAACTTTGAAAAGTCATGATCCCTATCCAATCAGCTTTAAATGGTTATTTGATGAATTAATAAATAATTGCCACTATTACATCTATATAAATTTATAAGCCATCGTATTGTTCCAAAAGCTCAACCTTGTCTGATGATTGTTTACAAGAAACTCTGAGTAATAGTCGGTGCAGATTTTCAGTGTCAATAAAACACCACACACACACACACACACACACACACAATTTATTGTCACTAAAAGTGACCAAGGGTGCAGCGAGCACCCTTGGTTTGCTAGAAATAAGAGTCATAGATACTTTAGCCACATAAAGCATATGTTCTATTTGAACTGACAAGGCGAGACAACCTCTCCACCGGAAGCAAGTTGCATTAGATTAGCATGCTAATTTCGTATGTAATTTAATACTCATCAGTAATACTTACTCCATTGTGGGTAGTAAAGCCGAACTTTCATCTCTTAGTATTATAGAAAATACCATAGGAATCAGCGGGTGAGTCTGCAAAAAAGCAATGTGAAAATTATAAAATAATTAAGGTGGTTAGACACAATTTAAAGGCTGCTCCCTTCATCACTGGTCCCTTTTAGGGACGGTGAATTATTTCTTCTTTTGGTTTTAAATTGCATCTAGCCACCTTAATTATTTTATAATTTTCACATTTCCTTTTGGCGGACTCAGCCACTGATTCCTATGGTATTTTCTATAATACTGACAGGCGAAAATTCAATTTCATCTGCAATGGGGTAAGCATTACCGATGAGTTTTAATTTCTATACGAAATTACCATACCAAACTAATGCACCTCGCTTGCGGTGGGGAAGTTGTCACCTTGTCAATTCAAATAGAAATGCTTTCTGTGGCTAAAGAGTATGTGACTCTTATTTCTAGCAATGCTGGTACTCGCTGCACCCTTGGTCACTTTTAGTGACTGAATTATTTCCATTTTTTGATTTTAATTTGTATCTAGCCACCTTAATTATATATATATATATATATATATATATGATATATATATATATATATATATATATATATAATATTATATTTAATCATATAGGGTGGCAAAAAATTCTGTAGAATTTTTGCCACCACGCGGCCTAGTGGGCTAGTGGAAAAAATTAAATAGTCATAGACCATTTATAAGTTCAACATCACAATCAAGGAACGGCCATAATAGGCCATTCACCCACTAGAAATAACAGCCAAAGCTTCAACCGCAAAATAACATTAATTCCGCAAACCAGGAGAAAATTAAAAAAAATAAAAAAAAAAATAAAAAAAAAATTTAAAAATTAAAAAACTTAAAAAAATTACAGGGTAATTGTTTTTTTAATTTCTCCTGGTTTGCGGAATTTATGTTATTTTGCGGTTGAAGCTTTGGCTGTTATTTCTATGGGTTGAATGGCCTATTATGGTTGGCCGTTTGTTGATTTTATTATTATATATATATATATATATATATATATATATAAATACAAAATGGGACAAAAACGCAGAACATCCGGACAACTAGGTGAAACAAAAAGGGACAACGAAACATACTGATAGACGATACAACCCCCCCCCAAACAAAACAAGGAAGGGTCATTCGAAGCTTTCTATCCTCAGTCAAGAACCGGATCATCCTCGCAATTTCGGCTGATTAATCTTGAGATTGCTCCAATCTGGCCAGCCCAAAGGAAAAACTAAGCTAAGAGCATTAGATTCCTTGGAAGAAAGCATCGAATGTATACAAAAACTAGGATGGAAAAACAAATAATGTTACAAAAATATAAATACAATAAATACAAATATAAAAACAATAAAAATAATAAAAATAATAACAGGACATAACAACAGGTGTCTTTCGACTGGGGACGAATTGAATTAAGCTGGCGCGTGTAGAAATGAAATCTTACAGCAGAGATACAAAGACTTCAAAAGCACAGAGAAGAATATCGATGTTGCACGGACGACGGTCAGATCCAGAGAGAGCGAGCAGTAGACCGATCGGTCACGTGGGAAGAGAAGAGAGAGAAAAATAGAAGCAGAGGAACAAAAGAATTAAGGAGGGAGAAGAGAAGAGAGAGAGAGAGTTGTAGAAGCAGATGGACAGAAGAATTAAGGAGGGGTGTGAGAAAAAATGACAGGGACATGTCCCTAGACAAACTAAAAACACTGACGCAAAGAATAGCTTCTCCAGACTTGTGGTAGATGCATCAAATATCATCCAGAAGGCTGTTCTTTTTCTGTTAAGGAACCGGAGATAACTAAATACTTCATCAATAAAAGAGGTAAAGAAGCCTCTAAATATCCAACTTGTAATGCAAAATGAATGTCGATCGTGTCAGTGTAATAGATATCACCTATACCGTTAGCAATTGTTCAAAAATGCCCGCTAGGTACAGCATTGTTAAGAGACATAAAATGGTTGCTGAAACCATTTAGAATGCAAGGTTTGTTCTGATAGCCAAACCGAAGCACACCAGAATTAAAATGTATCTACACATTTAATATGAGGAATATTGGCCGAACATTCCAATAAAAGTAGCAAATCGATGCAAATACAAAGGGCCTAATATTATTTCGTCGGACTGGAAAACGTCATACATTACTACAAAGGTCAGCTACCCACTGAATGTCTCATCTAAATCAGAGAAAAGATGAATATCTATTGAGAACTAAGGAGAAAATTATATTCAGACAAAGTATTTTTGCCTGTACTGAGGGTCTATAAGAGCCGAGTTCATCTGATATATCGGTCTGGAAACCAGAGAACCAAGAAAAAAAAAAATCACTCAATAGCTGACAAGGTATGAAACCAGACATGTTACATATGACAAAAAAGTCTTGGAGTCGTGCATATCTGCCTGTCTGTCTACATGTTTGTTTTTCTATTCATCTTTCTATTGTCCCGTTTGCCTATCTATCTATCTATCTATCTTTCTATCTATCTATCTATCTATCTATCTATCTGTCTGTCTGTCTGTCTCTGTTTGCTTGCTAAGTTCTAACTGCGATCTTTCGAAGCAAAACAGCTAGTATTAATATATGTGTGTGTGATTGGATGTGATTGTGCGTGTGTGTGTGAGTGTGTGTATGTGTTGTGTTGTGTATGTATATATATATATATATATATATATATATATATATATATACATAAGTACATGTGTGTGTGTATAAACATACAAACACACATAAACACGTAGACACGCATGTATACACACACAAACACACACACGCACAACCACACACACACACACATATACACAAACACCATAAGTCCTTTACCTCCCTGTACCGATTGGTTGTGAAACTTACCCATATACTTAAACTGTAGTTATGTCTCTTTCTCTCTCTCGCTCGCTAGTGCATGCGTGGAAACGTGTCATACTTTTCGGCATCCATGGACTTTTTTTTACTAAATTCCAAAATCTACTTATCAATTTTGGTGTTTCTCTTCTGATTCCAACAGATATTAACCGCCACCTTGCTCCTTCTGTATGTATAAGACAACAAGAAGAAAATGCTTTGAGAACTTTATCATAGATAAAAGAAAGTATTTACATTTTTATTAAAATATGCTACCGGTTTCAATCGCTTAAAAGGAAGATTTACTGATGCTTCAATAATATGAAAACGTTCATATGATTTACTTACAAAAACATTTGTACATGTTAAGTAAGATTATATTGAAGATATAGAGTATCATGGAAGTATATAAGAGGTAGGGGTACTGAAAAATGTTGAAGAATCCAGATCTGAAGATTGGGAGTATGTCGACCCGAGTAAGTACTGAAACTAGATACCTCGTATCTAATCAATACCGACATACTTTCATGAAACACGTGTACTCTTATAAACGGAAAATACAGGATTCTGAATAGATATAGTTTGTATAGGATTTAATTTTTAAAATTTTATGGAGTGGTCGGATATAAAATCTTTCAGTGTTGTTGATTGAAGTTGAAGGTGGTTCTGTCTCGAATTATTTTTAGATTATAGAATTAAACATTGATAGATGTTTCATTTTAGTATATATAAGTGAAATGTTTTTCTGTGTCCTCAGAAGTAATATACCCTAATAATTATAATATAAATATATATATATTATATATATATATATATATATTATTATTATATTTCTTTATATATGTTAATATAATATATATATGATATATTAAGGTATGTAGCAAAATACAACATGGACAAGAACGTATAAACTCTTAGAAGACGATACAATAAAAACGGACAGGACATTCGAAACCCTCAGTCTTCAGTCAAGAAACCGGATCATCGTAGTAATTTCGGCTGATTAATCTTGAGATTACCAGATCACGGCCAGCCCTCCAAGAAAAACTAAGCAACGAGCATTAGAAAAAACTAAGCTGGGAGGTAGATTCCTGGAGAAGGATCGAATGCATACGGACACCAGGACAGCAAAGGGACGAATATAAAAAAACAAAAAAATAATGGAATACAGAAACATGAAATACAGAAGCATTAACGGTGAAAACAACAACAAGTGTCTTACGACTGATAACAAGCAAACAAATTTTTTTCTCTGGCGCAAGGAAAGGAGCCTTATCGGCGATTGCTATAGCGGCGGACGAAAAACAACGATGTTAACACGACGCTGGTCAGAAGCTGAAGGCAGATTTCGGCCAGCAGTCACGTAACAGAGAGAGAGAAAAAAAAAAAGAAAGAGAAGCAGCGGAAGAGAGAGAGAGAGAGGAGAGAGAGAGAGAGAGGGACAACAAACGCAACAAAGAGAGAGAAGAGAGAGAAAGAAGAATCAGAGAGGAGAAGGGATGGGTGTCGAAGATTGACCTGTGAGTGCAGAGCGAGACAAAGAATTAGGAGGGTAGTGGAAGATTAGACCAAAGAATCAGAGGAAAGAGAAGAGAAAAGAGGATGAGTAGAGAGAGAGGGGACAGATCAAGTAAAAGAGAGAGAGAGAGAGAGACAAACAAAGAGTCGTACCAGTTATTAAGAATATGTGCTCACATTAATGTTAAGAGGGTACGTGGCGCCTGGAATATATGTTAAGGTATGTAGAAAAATACAACATGGACAAGAACGTATAACTCTTAGAAGACGATACAATAAACACGGACAGGACATTCGAAACCCTCAGTCTTCAGTCAAGAACCGGATCATCGTAGTAATTTCGGCTGATTATATATATATATGTATGTATGTATGTATGTATATTACATCTGAATATTATGTATGAGCATCAATAGATATCAATGTAGATGTGTGTGCATCTGTGTACACACATACATACACACACACAAACACACACATGTACGCGCACGTATGTGTACATCAGCCATTGTATGTTTACCTCTTGTTATACATACAAACCTTCCTTTGTCTCGCTATTCCTCCCGCTATCTATTACAACTCTACTTAAGCCGTAACCCTCACCTTTCTCTCGCCTTCCAACACTTAATTCCTATTTCTGCAACCTCATATATCTGCTCAAAAAATTAAATTTCTAAAGTAAACAGTACCTTTCTTCACAAAAGAGCTTATCCACTTAAAAACCCACCTGTCTATATAGAAAAATATCGACTATATATAGAATTCTCCATACATTATTAATATCACTCGTACAAACCAAATTCAATGCTAGTTCAATTGATTCATGGTTGCACCAATTCACACGAAACATCTCAAACTGACAGTTTACTCTCTCCAATTTATTCTAATTAATTATTCTTTTAAATCCCCAAAGTAGACACTCACCTCCACAAATGGTAATCAGTCTCCCAGTTCATACTCTCAGATGTTCAAATTGAAAATTATCATTTAATAAAAGCATATAATGATAAAAAAAAACTCACTCAATAAATAAAGTACATCACATTTCGAGTCAAATGCAGCCTCCATAGTAAAAAAAAAACAAAACAAAAAACAAAGCAAAAAACAAACAAAAGTCTCACAATCAAAATAACTTTTGATGAAATTTCTAGTTACTCTGTGAATTTCAAGTAGCTGTAGAAAAAAATCTTTACTTTACATATTTATCGAGTTCTTATTTTGTTTGAGGTATTCTCTCTGTTTTACACACACACACACACACACACACACACACACACACACACACACACACACACACACACACACACACATCAGCACGTATTTATGTACATAGTCTTGCATATGTTATTTAAAAAAAATAACTGGAAAGTAATCATGTGTGTGTGTGTGTGTGTGTGTGTGTGTGGAAGCAGAGAGTGTGTAAAAAGAGAGAGAGAGAGAGAGAGAGAGAGAGAGAAAGAAAGAGAGAGAGAAAGAGGGAGATAGATAGAGAGAGATAGAGAGAGAGGGAGATAGATAGATAGGTAGATAGAGAGATAGATAGAGATAGATAGATAGATAGAGAGAGAGAGAGAGAGAGAGAGAAAGAGAATGAGAGAGAAAGAGAGAGAGAGAGAAAGGAGGAGAAGGACGAAATATTCAATCAAAAGACAAATTATATTCTGGTGATGTCCTATAGTGAAGAGAAAACTGTTGCTAACATCCTTTGTCATAAAGATGTCAATTATGTTAAAAAAAAAACGTTCTACTGAAATATCATTAAACATAAAAATAATACAAATAATTTTTATTTCACGAAACAAAAGTTGACCACTTAAATAAATTAAAGACGATAAAAAATTTTGATCTCTTACCAATGAGTAAACTTTTTTTACAAAAAAAAAAAAACATTTATATATTTTGCTTTTACTTTGCATGAACAAACCTATTTGAAATCCAATTCCTACTCTAGAGTTCATTGCATGTCTTTCTCTAGGGATTTTCTAAACTACAAGAACACGTATTTTGGGAAAGGGAATAGTCAATATACATCAAAACCGGTACTTACTGGTACTTTATTTGATATTTTTTAAAGGCTTAAATCATCAGAAAAATGGTGGGGAAGGGAGAACGACCTTTTTTCCTGCAGGGTCCATAAGAATGTTGGTGAAATTAGAGGAAGAAGTGTTTTTAATAATAATAATGAAATTATTGTATACAGTGCTCAGGTGCACCACAACTTGTCAAACGTGCGTATAAAGCAT
Organism: Octopus sinensis; assembly: GCF_006345805.1. Classification (NCBI taxonomy): domain Eukaryota; kingdom Metazoa; phylum Mollusca; class Cephalopoda; order Octopoda; family Octopodidae; genus Octopus; species Octopus sinensis. The sequence continues at coordinate 176,754,109 of NC_042997.1, forward strand.
ATGCAGTAATGTACAAATGTCTGGAAAGTGAACAGTGTATGAGTCGGATTCATGCTTGCGTATGTATGGAGAGGAGAAAATCAGGTGTAGTGTTGGCGAATCTCAGGAAGCATGGAAGTTTTGAAGGATGCAGTGCTTCGACAACTTACAACTGATGCTGGCAGTTTGTTTCCATACTTCAGTAACTCTTAGCGTGAAAAAATGCTTCTGAAAGTCATGGGAGCTGTGCTGTTTTCTGAGTTTGTAAACATGTTCACGGGTGTTAGACAGGTGGAGTTTGAAAAGGTGTTCAGAGTTATTGTTTGTAAGATGGTTAATAATTTTATGGGTGTCTGCCAAGTCAGCTGCCAGACGTCGGAGTTTCAATGTGTCCACACCCAGGGAAGTAAGGCGTTCAGAAAATGGCAAATGCCTGATGGAGGGTATTCTCTTGGTTGCACGTCGCTGAACGGCTTCCAGACGATTAATATCCTGGGCAAGATAAGGGTTCCAGACCGGTGATGCGAATTCCAGGTGAGGCCGCATCATAGCTATATAAAGCCTCAGATAGATAGCCGGAGAGCGGCTCACAAAGGACTTTCAGATCAGCGAGTAGGTTGTAATGCTTAAAATTTTGAAGGGTTATAACAGAGTTGCATAGGCAGTCAAAGATAAGGTGGCAGAGTTAAAGAGGGCGACGGATTAAGTCTGTTAATCAAACATAGGTACAATCCCTTTGATGTTTTCTACACTGTTTCTGTCCAACCAAATTAATTACAAGCTTTTGGGTCTGTGTAAAGCTATGATGGAAGATTCTTGCGAAATTGTTGCGCAGTAGGATAGAAGCCAGAACCACGTGATTGCGATTTGAGCTTCTTAACTACATGTCCATGTCTGAACAGGACGAAAGGGAAGTTCGACTGGTGTGAAATTTGTACTTAGAACGTAAAAGAACACAAATCAGTACCGCTAAACATTTTGTCCGAAAATCCACCCCCACTAAGGTGCTAACAATGAAATAATGGGTTGTCAGATAAATTCGTTTGCTTTTTTCCCCTCCATCATAATATAATCCTTTCCAATATTATTTGAATTAATACGCAAAGTATTTTTATGGTAGTGTTATATGCTTTTGAAATTTGAATAATTTTTACCTGTTTTCAGACGTACGACGATGAAAAATAGAAAAAAAGGAAAACAAAAAAAAATATATGTAATAGCACAACAGATCAGAGGTTTTATACTCGTTTGGCTCTGTGGGTTACATTGAAACATAAACCAGATTTCACGGGCCGGATAAAGATAGTTATTCCTAAAAACCATTTTCAATGTAGACCAAAGTAAATGGATTAAGGCGTCCAGTATATATAACAACTCTGACTGCATGCTAGCAATATATATATATATATATAGATATATATATATATATATATATATATATATATATATATATATATATATATATATATATATATATATAAGCAACAAGGATATCCAAGGTAGCGTAGTACAATCATTTCATGCTACTTCATTTTATTAAACACTATAAGTATTGCATCAGTTTTAAATTGTCGAGCAATCTTCAGCCACATTTAGAATTTTTTAATTAAATGGACAATGTACATTTTTATACTTATTTCATTTGCCAACATTACAAAGAGGGTAGATATATAGACAGAGAGGTTAATTTCATCATTAAGAACATGGTATTAGAATGTCCTTCTCCATCTGTAGATTTTTTATCACTGAGTTCACTTTGTTATTTAGATCTATCAGATATATATATAACAAAGTGGAGTTGTAAGGTACCGCACGAGTAGAATTATATATGAAAGAAGGTTTGAAAATGCAATTTTAAAACATGTTTATTCACTTTACCGGTTTCACTTTTTAAGAAAAAGATTGTCAAAAGTAACATGTAAAATCTTTGTTGTGCTAGGTACTGGTTGTCACAAAATATTACAATACATATATACATTCTTTGATAATAATAAGAACATGTTAAAAACAGTTTACAAGGGAAAATCTTGGGAAAATATAAAAAAATTTAACAAGTTCATTAAAATATTGGGCACAAAAGATTACAATATATATATACATTCTTAAGAAAATGCTAAAATCAGGTTACAGAAAGAATTATTAAAAAGTTCAGAGGAATATTGGTATTGTATCTATATACACAGAAAATTATAAGTTCAAAAAGGTCACATTTTGGTGGTATATATATATGTACAATGAGGGAGATATATTTAGTTTGAACTGACCTGATTCACCATATTATCGTAAAAGACTATTTTCTATTTCAAGGGACAGTGTAGGTGTGTTTGGGTGGGGGGAAGGAAGAGTAATGTGGAGAGCTTGTTTTAAGGCAGCTCTCGCCAGCAACAGTCATTAAAAAATAACTATTATACAATATAGAGACATCGGTGTTACCTGATATTATATCATTGCCAATGTTTTGTTATGCAATGATGTCAACTAGTTATTTGTAAACGATTGCAGGGATTGGACTAGCGCAGAAGTGGCTGTGTGGTAAGTAGCTTGCTTACCAACCACATGGTTCCGGGTTTAGTCCCACTGCGTGGCACTTTGGGCACTCGGGCCGACCAAAGCCTTGTGAGTGGATTTGGTAGACGGAAACTGAAAGAAGCCCGTCGTATATATGTATATATATGTATGTGTGTATATATGTTTGTGTGTCTGTATTTGTCCCTCTAGCATTGCTTGACAACCGATGCTGGTGTGTTTACGTCCCCGTCACTTAGCGGTTCGGCAAAAGAGACCGATAAAATAAGTACTAGGCTTACAAAGAATAAGTTCTGGGGTCGATTTGATCGACTAAAGGTGGTGCTCCAGCATGGCCGCAGTCAAATGACTGAAAGAAGTAAAAGAGAGTTGTTTGAAAATCCGGCCTTTTTCATATTGTCAAAACGACGCTGAATATTGCATTAAGTATACTAATGTCTACGGACTGATCAGCCACTGTCACTATAATACAATAAGTAGTTTCATTGCTGTTTAGCCCCAGTTGAGCACCAACTAAATAAATTTATGACCAAAGACGACAGTTCCAGCTTTCAGACACAGTGAACTTAGGATCGCATTATCCAGTGTTTCCGTAGGATAAATGATGATGCGTCACAAAAAGTGGCTACAGTTGAGAAAAGCGAAGTAGAACAAGTAGAAAACTACATGTATTTAGGACAAAAGATAGATGTGAAAGAAAAAGGCCAAAAGAAATAAATAAAGGGAAGATTAATGTTAGGCTGGGTTTCTTTCAACAAGCACTACAGTGTTAAGAAATCAAACCGACAAGTTCACCTTAAAAGAAAAAAATTCTAAACTAATGCATAACACCAGCAGTCTTTACAGATCAGAAACGTGGACCCTAACAACAGCAATGGAGAGAAAACTGGCAGTGTACCAACACGAAATGTGCGATCAATGTTTAGCATAACATTAGAGACAAAAAGACAAACAAACGGGTAAGAAAACTAACGAAAGTAGACGATGTTCTTACAAATGTAAAACGGAGAAACTGGATGTGGGTTGGACTCATCAACAAAAGGAGAGACAACCATTGGGAAAAAATCATCACGGAATAGCGATCGATGACGCGCCAAAGAAGCATTATTATTGATTGTTGTGGTTGTTGAAAGTTCTTTCTGCTTTCCATAACAAGCAGATACCTTATGTAACACTCAATTCTGTTTTTTTTTTGTTTTTAATTTCATTCTACGCAATAGCTTTCAAAATAAATAATAGTTCGAAGAAAAAATAATTCTTGAGGAGAGAGAAAGAGAAAAACTAGAAAACTTTCTACTAATAAAAATGTTGCATAAAGTAAAGCAATAACTTATACGTTTTACTCGATATTTTGTTCGTTTTCTTTTTACTATTTTAACTTTAAATGCAGCTGAGATTTAGTTTTGGCTTTTCAAGTTGGTAAATATCAGTAATATTCTCATGTTCAGTTAATAACTACAGTGTTTTCGGTGGTTGAATAAAAAAAAAATCAGAAACGGATATAAGCCTGGTTAGAAACAAATACCGCTGAGCCAGGTCTTGATTTAAACAAGCTGGAGCCATGAGCCAGGGATTGGGTAACAACATGTGAATTACATTCAAATGGGGTAGAATAAAAATAAAACCAGTTGGTGGTAGTGCATACTGTCGGTTGGGTTATACATCCCTTTCTCTGTAACATTGTTGACGTACCTGTCGAACTTTGAATAATTTACAGAGCACCTCTTGTACTCAGCATCAATAGTAAAGCACTAATGGAATTTAAGAACAAAGCTGTTTTATTTTCGGTCGTCAAAAAGTACAAAGGTCTTCAAAAATGCACATGTAGAAGCGACAAAAATGCTGTTGCTTTTTGAAACAGCCTACTTTTGTTAAAATAAAAAAAAAAAAAGATTTTCTGCACTTGAGAAATTGAACACAAAGACCAGAAAATCAGTTGACTCCTGCAACTAGCATCCAATTTACTTTGATATCAACAAACCCTGAAGTTTGATGTTATATTAAAAACGAAATAGTATCATTTTCCTAAAATCTAAATGACATTCTTCAGCTTTTTACGTAATTAATTTTATGTGCTATTTGTATGTCAACATCTTTGACTTTTTCCTTCGATACTCATGCTTGTGAACTGGAAAATTGATCCATAGTTATCCTTTTTAGCTTGGAAATTGATCCATATTAATTTTTGTGAAATAATAAATTGATCCATAATAATTCTTGTCAACTATTTTGTTTTTCCATTAATAATGCTTTTAAATATAATTAAAAAATTCAAGAAATAAAATCAGTTGAGCTTTGAAGACACATAAGTTACTCTGACATTAAAAACATCCTGATTTTGATGTTATATCAAAAAACATGAAGCATCATTATTTTTCTCAAACCTGAAGTGAAAAAGTTTTGAGTAAAATTCTTTCGTTCTTCAATTATTTTTTACATAAATTTTGTTCTTGTACTATTCATAATGTTACATTTCTTTATTTCTTGGTCCAATTGATATCTTTTTGAATATGCAGTTATATGAAACAATTTCAAGAGTAAACATGTTTTATGAGTAGGAGTAGCCGTGTGGTAACTAGCTTGCTTACCAACCACATGGTTCCGGGTTCAGTCCCACTGCGCGGCACCTTGGGCAAGTGTCTTCTACTATATCCTCGGGCCGGCCAAAGCCTTGTGAGTGGATATGATAGACGGAAACTGAAAGAAGCCCGTCGTATATATGTATATTTATATATGCGTGTGTTTATGTGCCTGTGTTTGTTCCCCCCCAACATCGCTTGACAACCGATACTAGTGTGTTTACGTCCCCGTAACGTAGCGGTTTGGCAAAAGAGACTGATAGAATAAGTACTAGGGTTACAAAGAATAAGTCCTGGGGTCGATTTGCTCGACTAAAGGCGGTGCCCCAGCATGGCCACAGTCAAATGACTGAAATAAGTAAAAGAGTAAAAGAGTAATATGTTTTTCCGTCTTAGAAGTCTGAAGGGTACTTTAATATCGAATGGGTTTTTGGATAATAGCTAAGGAAGATTTTTTTCCTCTTTGAGCTATGGAATTCTGTAGGGACCCTAATTAACAATTATCTGTAGAGAATGAATAGATTTGTCGCTTGTCACTGACGATCTAAGTAATAGCATCCGAAACGTTTCTGAAGCATATGTCTGAGCAAGGTTTTTCTGGCTGGGTATTAGTTACACATGCATGCAAGTCTCTTCTCTCTACGCCACTAAGGATATCTTGGAGAAAGGTGAGGACAATATAGTTCACCACAAGTGTCGCCGCGGGCGTTGCTGTCATGGTTCAAAGAGTTGGTGGGAAGAGATATTGAAAAGTATTCCATTCATCGCTGTAAACAATTCCACCAGTCGTTCGCTCTGGATTGGTTTTATCTATTCATTGACTAGGAAAAGATAGAAATTGAATTCGGTAGGACTTGATCTGAGGACGAAGAAAGTCGGAGCAAATACTTATTTCTTTACTACCCACAAGGGGCTAAACACAGAGGAGACAGACAAGGACAGACAAATGGATTAAGTCGATTACCAGTGCGTAACTGGTACTTATTTAATCGACCCCGAAAGGATGAAAGGCAAAGTCGACCTCGGCGGAATTTGAACTCAGAACGTAGCGGCAGACGAAATACTGCTAAGCATTTCGTCCGGCGTGCTAACGTTTCTACCAGCTTGCCGCCTTCAGTCGGAGCAAATTCCGTAAAGCAAATCTAACTGTCGCTCTGATAACTCTGCTACTTCATCGCATTTAACAATTAGAATGCTATCCTGATATTGGTTTCTGATTTCGGCATAAGATCAGTAATTTTTAAGGAAAGGATTCAGCGATTTCACTAACACCAGTACTTGACTAGTACTTTATATTATTGACCTCTAAAGGATGAAAGACAAAGTTGACCTCAGTAAGATTGGAACTCAGAGCGTAAAGAACTGAAACAAATACCGCAAAGCACTTTTCCGACATTTTAACGATTCTGCCAACTCATTCAATGTCTCCTGGATACACAACACATCCTTTTGAGCGGGGTGGAAACGAGTATAATGTTAATGTTTTAACTATCAAAATATACCTTTCACTATTAGATTTCAAGTTATTCATCAGTCGAAAAATAATACTGGAAAGTCGTTGCACTCAGTCATAAAATTACCGAATGTATTTAATTCTTAAGAGACTTTTGTAAACTTGTAATTGTCTGAGAATGAAATGTAATTTTCAAACATTATTAACTGATAAAAAAATTCGTAAAAGATAAGAACTATTTATATAAATTTCTAAAATTATTAATTGGATGTAGAAGTTTAAAAAATTTTAAATAAGAGCAAATATCACGTAAATATAATAAACAATACAATCATAGGTAAAACAAAAGAGACTAATGTCGAATGTCTGTAAGAAAACAAAAAGAAAGGTAATATTTGATATTTAAGCATAATTTTAAAATAACGAAATCCTACAAAACCTGTGTAAATAATGATCTATTTCCAATAATTGCGTCTAATTTGTTAATTGTTGATAATTAGATTAAGTGAGTTAAGCCATCATTCCAATATATTCTAGTAAAATTATATCCAATGAACAAAAAGGCGAGATTTTGAGCGACCTGTTTCAGATTGTGAGACCGTATAGCTTGTTTAGATTCTGCCTAAATCCAGTCCTGCATAGTATATATTGTAATTATAATTCTATTTTGTTTAATCTCAATTCTGTTAATTTCACTTTTGTTTGAGACGAGTTTGATATTGTTTTTATTGCAAATGCATTGAGCTGAGTCGTTATTTTACCTTGGCTTAGATCTGGTTGAAGTGATTTATGACCAAAAGTATTTCAACTGTAATCATCTCGTCTTTTTTTCTTGAACAATCTAGTTACATATCCAGTTACATTATTAATCTTGTGATAAAAACTAATGGGGCTATGAAATTATTGTGAACTTAAATGAGACTTATCAAGAGTGCATATGACTGTTTGTTATTCGAAAGAAAGAACGAAAGTTCCAGATTGATAAAAATAACCAGTATTTTTTTCCTGTGTACTGCACAGGTTACATATTTAGCTGCAGCTTATATAAGCTCCTATATCTTTAAACAATTCTGCAGCTGATGTTGCTGTTGATAGTTTATCAGAAATAACTCCAAAGCCTTATAGTATTTCGCTTATTGGTGTTTCTGAAAGAAGACGTATGATTAAAAAACCTAATTTTGAATGTTCCTTCTATTATACCAATAAAGCACATTCGGATGGTCCCAAGGTTCGGGTTTGTTAATTTAACATCCACCTTATTTATAATGGGCTCGGTAATATGCTCTGATGTTCCTGTATGAATAATCGGCCTCAGTGTTTATGGGATATAATTTGCTTCACATGAACAGTGCAGCTAAAATTTATCTTTGGGTTATGCTTGTTGCAAAGTTTCCCATATCTGTAGCTAGTGGGGAAGTGTTTAACTGTTAAATTTAGGGAGGTTTTGTTACTTTACGCAACACTTACCGTGTACCGGGGTTGGGAATTTTTCAGTAGAACATACTGCATTATAGACTATAATATTTTGATTGCGTTGATATATGCAATCTTATAGGATTATATATTTTAGATACCATAGGTAAAAGTTCACCTGAATAGAACTCGGCCTGTGCGGAGATGAAGGAATAATACAGATATACAAAGCTAAGGAAGGAAATTATCCAAGTATTCAAATCCTTCAGTGTTAAAATCACTATAAAGACAAATTTAATATCATAATTTACTGGATGTTGCTCTAGATTTATGCACTATCTGATAGAAACCGTTTAGACAGTGAAATGAAATGTTTATATAAAACACAGTTTCATATCACTTAAAAATAGTATTTAAAATCCTAATCAACATAAGGATTTCGAATCTGTCCTTTAATAAAAAGATCTTTGATATAGCAATTCTTTACTACAACGACACCATAAAAGTAAGTAGATTCAAAGATAAAATTAGTTACATACCTACAATCTCGATCTATCACGAAAAAGAAAAGATGTCACAATATCATTTGGTTTACATTACATACTCACTAAACGTTAAGACAAACGGAGCGAAACCTCCCCAAGTTTAACAGATTTTGGAAACTGTTTAAGAAACATAACCTTTAGGTAAGTTTGAACTACATCGTTAACATGAAACAAATTATATTCCATAAGCCAAACGCAACCACTGAGGCCGGTTATTCATGTAGAAACAATATATGTTTGCTGAACGGATCATGTGATACAGATGTCATTGCACATAAGGTGAAATGAACAGACTCAAACATCGAAGTCACCATGAGGTTGGAGAAGAGGAGCCTGCCACAGAAAGAGTATGTGAAACGTTGGAAGGATATGATGAGAAAGGTGGGTGTTAGTAACCCAGCTTAATCATCAAAGAAAGGAAAAATTAGTTGCTGGGCCTTATAGGCTGCCGGGTTCAAAATCCGGAACCTGCACTTCTCCCCCTTTTCATTTTAACATATGTTATGTTTTCTAATGTTATTAAAAAAAAAAAAACGCACTAAAGTTCTCGTTATAAAGGCAAAAGTAAGCCAAGTTTTCGTTTATGTCATATTATGACTAAATTTTTAAGTTTCATTCGAACTCTCATAACATTCTTTGTAATTGTTTGTCTTGTTATGTCCAAATCTATGTAAAATAGTATGATTATAATAAAGATTTTATCGAAGCTACCATGAAGTGCTATGATAAAAAGGACCTTCAAATATGATAATACCTCTTTTTTCTGGAGTATATAAGGTTTTTGAGTTATATCTTATATTTAAAAGAAAACTATTCCAAAAGAAAAAAAATCTTCGAATAATAATATCGACATACGATCGTTGAAATATCGAGGCCATACATAAACAGCAGTGAAAGATGTAACCTATGCACTGGAGAGGCTGGTTCTGAAAAACCTGCCGAAACCAGGCATTTATTAAACACCAAAATCGGAGATATTTGTATATGTAAACATGCTTGTAGTTTATATTAAGTAACTTGATACAGTTGCTCTGAATGAGAGATTGAATTCATATAGGTGTGGGCAGGGAGTACATGGATATAAAATTTTCAAGTGCTATCCTTTCATTTACTTTTTTCTTTCTTTCGTTCATTTTTCATGTTTTAAATTTTCTTCTTATCTTTTATTCAAACTGGTACTTTTTTCTTTCTTTCTTTCTTTTAGTCAAAAGAACGAATGGACCAAATAAACCATATATATTCTTGAAAAAAAAAACAACAACAAAAAGCAAAAACAAAAACAATAAACAAAACTAATTGAAATTTGCTGCACATCAACAAGTCCATCATCAATGGAATTAACTCTTTAGTTTGCTCACAGGTTATCTTCATTCAAATTTAGACAATTTTTTTTAAAGCTAGGAAAAATAAAAAAACAAAAAGATACTCAAAACTGATGTAACGTCGATATCGTCTTTAACACGTCTCTCAGTTGAAGACTAAAAGTAGTAAGAGGTCAATCCCTGTCTGGCGATTAATGTATTCTAGAAACTAATAGTAGCTTGGCAAAGTTTCTATAATTGCTTAAAATACGTAAATTAACTGTATGTTCATTGAATGCTCTTTCCTTTGACGTATGAAACATGCTAAATATCACACACTCACACACACACACACATTGTGTATATACATATATATTATATATAATAATTTTTTGCGTAATGAGATAAAAAACCAAGGCTGTGTAGATATTAGAACATTTATAGACAGGTCTTACAGCTGTTTCCAGGATATTTATTAATTATATCCCTTCATCGGAGACGGTGTGAGAGGATGGTTACGTCATAGTTAGTTTAGATGTGATACAAAATAGAGAGTGAGGTGGAGGAAAGAAAATAGATGCAAGATATGTAGGGATACTGAAGTTGTCTATCCATTTTTTAGGCAGAATGGTATACATATAAGATTCCAATACCTTATGAGTAAAGTCCAACAAAGTTTAAAATGGGTCCTTCCAAATATAGAGTTTATACACAATGTACGATTCCAATACCTTGTGAGTGAGATCCAGCAATTTTTAAACTTGGTCATTCCAAGTACAGAATTTATACACAGTGTTGTAGAGTCAAAGGTTTTTATATGTAGTGGCTTCATGCAGGCATGGCATGGATTCGATCCTCGATCGCCAAATTTTACTTAACAGTTCAATAGTACCTTTCTCACAGTAAAACAATTGTGACAGCAGTTACATTTACCTGATGGCTTCGCTAAGCCGATTTATGTCTTTGCCACTTCACCCTTCTAACCCTTTGTATGCGGTGGAGAGTTGGATACAGAAAACAAGTCGACCCCCAACGAAATCTATTGTCTTCGCAGTATGTCTATTTTTCTAAATAGTTTTGTATAGTTATAAGTAGAAGAACTCCGTAGTGAGAACCGACTCACCAAAAGCAGTTCGTGAAAAGTGACTAACGTGAGAGGCAACCCGACCGAAGAAGAGAGAAGACGTTCCTGCGTGGCGGTCAGCAGTTATGATGTTTCACTTCCCTCTCGTCTCTCTCACTTTCACTTAGCCACTTTCTATTCTCTACAACATTACCCTATGTCTGTCTGTGGTTTACTACTACACAATGACGAGAATACAAACACACCTATACAAGAAAAAATTAACTCTCTTAACCTCGCATGCTTTTCCACTTCTATGATACACGCTTGCCCGTCGAGGCATGGCATTATATAAAGTAACGGTAAATAAATTTTGAGTCAACACCAACTTTGATCACTCTTCTTTCGTCTTCATCAACATCATACCGCTACAAATGGTAACTTCCGAACCATTATATTTACTGCTACAATTGGTGACCGTCGACTACAACTAATAACTAATAACTAACATTTGCCGTTACAAATGGTGACCCCCGTCTAGAAAGAACTATTTCCTACTGATGCAACTGGAGCCGATGCATATCTTTACAACTACCATAAAAGACATGGTTACACACACACACACACACACACACACACACACTATATGTATATATGTAAATATATATGTATGAGTACATATATATATATATATATATATATATATATATATATATACACATAAGTATATCACCGTGAGTATATATATATATATATATAACACATAAGTATATCACCGTGAGTATATATATATATATATATCACCATGACCGACCAGGCTATCAGATGTTGCTACACATCGCTGGTCACAATGCGCTTGGCATTGTTTTAGCCTTCAAATGACGCCACCCCGCTGGCTAAGCGAGCAGGCCAATATAAGTATATATATGTGTGTATATATGTATGTGTATATATATATATATATATATATATATATGTATCTTTTACTCTTTACTTGTTACAATCATTGGACTGCACCCATATTGGAGCACCACTTTGAACGGTTTGTAGTCGAATGAATCGACCCAAGTACTTATTAAAAAAAAAACTTGGTACTTATTGCTTCTGCTTCTTTCCGAAACGAAAGTCACGCGGGTGTAACCAAACCAACACCAGTTGTCAAGCGGTGATGGTGGTGGTGGTGGCAGCGGGGGTCAAGCACAAAAGACACATACATAGCTACACACATACATACACACACATATAAACACACACATACACGACGGGATTCTTTCTGTTTCCGTATATCAAATCTATTCACAAGGCTTTATTCGGATCGGTACTATAGTAGACAATAGTTGCCCATGGTGCCAAGCAGTAGGACTGAACCCAGAACCATGTGATTGGGAAGCAAACTTCTTCCTTCATTTTTCCCCTTATCTCTTTCTCACTCCAATCCAATTCTTATTCTCTCTATCAAATTTCCTCTTTAACGTCTGTCTTCTAGGAAAGTAAATAAGTAAAGAAAAAAAGTGAAACAAAAAAAAAAAACATGGGAAAGACAGATTGAAAAGTCGAAGATAATTCAAAAAAGAGAGTATAAAGGGAAAACAGGAAAGACAAAGTGGAAGGCGATGAGCAAATGAAATATAAAAGATTAGAGAAGGGAAGAGAGAGATAGACATAGATATAAATAGACAGATATAGATAGATAGATAAATAGATAGATAGACATAGATATAAATAGACAGATATAGATAGATAAGATAGATAGATAGATAGAGAAAGGCAGGAAGGAAGGAAGAAAGATCAATAAACGAGGAGCAAGAATGATGGCTTCTCTATCACATGATTGATAGAGTAATTGATAATGAACCGGATGTAAAAGTACGAATTTAATTTAACAAACGTCAAGGCTATAATCGTAGATTCGTTGTGATCTCATGAGCTTATTTCACATGAAAAAATATTTGCTTTGCTAGCGGGTTTGTGTAAGTAATGACATTAAATGTTCACTTGCATATAGTCTCGAATCTGAATTTTGCTTCAGGCGAATTAAGTAAATAACAACACATACAGATAACGCTTCAGTTTAATTGCTAACGAAAAATCGTGTACGCAGTCACAGGCGAGCTGTGTGAAATATTAACTAAATCTCACCTGGGATCTTTTCGGTTTGAACGACAGTTTTTTCTTGCGGTGTCATATGAAATTGTCACCCATAATTATGACCATAGTATCGATCTATTGCATTTCAATCTGTTTTAGGGTTAGGGTTAGTTAGGGGGAAGGGTATCTTTTTTTCTTCACAAATGTAAATAAATCCAATCTGTTTCTTAAACGAGGGACATATTCATACGGCACAGAATGTTTTCACCTCAATAGACGTCATTGATTGGTTGAAATTGCAGAAATTGAAGAAAAAAAAACCAACAACAAATATCTTACAAACTATAGAATTTTCTCAATAAAGCCAAGAGAAAATGATGTTTTATAAACACATTCTACCAGTATACGAAGTTTAAAAGTGTTTAGTTACGTGGAAATTATTTTAAAAAACTGCCGTTCAAACCGAAAAGATCCCTCACCTGAAATCACCCATCTTTTTAAGGAAAGACAGAACACATTGAACATTGTAATCCTCAATATACAAAAAGGATAGAGATGGCCACTGTTAGTACATCTTTACTCGTGACTCTGTTCGATTCGGAATAAACAAGATATACACACCACCGTCACCTATAACTCCCCCTCACCGTCAACGACAAAAAAAGAAAAAAGATCCCACTTCAGACAAAATCTATTACCAATGGTACAAATCCATATGGAATACTTTAAACAATAAATGTTTCAGACTCAAAATAGACTTTATATATATGCGGCAAAATATCTAAAAATTCTGTACTACAATATTAACGGCAATAATTCAAGAAACATTCTTACAGCCGCGACACAGAACTCACTGCAGTCTAAATTCTTCCAAAATCAAACGAAAAAAAGCCTTCCATAATAGACGTCTAATCAAACATATAAAACATTTTATGTACTGATATCACGAATGACCTTCATATACTAATGTGAAACGACAGACACTAAAAATGCTGGTTTTCAAAATGACAACCATTAATATAATTAACATATAGATTCGCGAGCGTGACTGTATGGTCAAGAAGTTCGATTTGAAACTATGTGTTTTTAGGTGCAATCCCACGATACTACAAGCTGGGCACATATCTTCTACTATCGCAGTAGAGGTGCATGTAAGATTTTGTAGTTCAATAAATTCATTATACTTCTACAATACATAAAATTTTTAATACAATTCCTAATAACATTTAATTACAAAAATTGGATTTTTTTAAACCAACGAATCGCTATTGGGGTCGATCCGAACAAAATATGAATCAAAAGGGTTCATAAATAAAAAAAAATATAGTTGAGAACCACTGTACTGTTGTCTTAGGTTTACCAATACCTTGTAAATAGAATTTGGTAGACGGAAACCGTTGATACATACATACATACATACATACATACATACATACATACATTATGGTAGAAGTCATAGCCACTCATAATAAAAAGGAGTACTGGTGGAAGTCCCGAAGGCGTAGTTAGAGCGTTTAGCTTACCATCGTGAGGTTGTGAGTTCGAATCCCGGACCGGGCTATGTGTTGTGTTCTTGAGCAAGACACTTTATTTCACGTTACTCCAGTTCACTCAGCCGTAGAAATGAGTTGTGACGTCACTGGTGCCAAGCTGTATCGGCCTTTCCCTTGGATAACACTGGTGGCGTGGAGAGGAGAGGCTGGTATGCATGGGCGACTGCTGGACTTCCATAAACAACCTTGTCCGGACTTGTGCCTGGGAGGGTAGCTTTCTAGGTGCAATCTCATGGTCAGTCATGATCGAAGGGGGTCTCAGCAGGTGGAAGTCCCAGTGAAGACCTCAATAAAATGTAAGCACAACAGACCTGATATAATGATTTGGGATAAGGAAGAGAAACTGTACAATTGTAGAAATTAGCTGCCCAGCGGATGTTAGCATAAAGCTGAAGATCAGTGAAAAAGCGAACACTTACGCTGAACTATTGAGAAATCTGCAGTAACTCTATCCAGATTACAAGTTCAGGTTTATACGTAACACGCTGGGATATGTAACACGCTGCCAAAATACCAATCTTCAGGAATTAGGCTTCTCAAAACTAGAATAGAGAAAGCTAATTCGAAGACTACAAATCCACTTCATCACTGGCACTGTAAAAATCTGTAAAAAATTCCAGAAGCTTATCGTTTATGTCTGGACATGCAAATATATGTATGAGAATACATACATAAAATAAAATCTGCAAATCTGCACACATACATACATACATACATACATGCATACATACATACATACATACATACATACATACATACATACATACATACATACATACATACATACATGCATGCATACATATACATACATACATACATACATACATACATACATACATACATACATTCCCTGTTGATGTTGAAATTCTAACGAAGGAGTCTTGGATCTAGGTTAGAAACCGGCTCTTTCTCTATTGGCAAGAAATTTTTAAATAAAACTAAATAATGACATACATACAAACCTATGTGTATGTGTTTGTGTATGTGCATGTGTGTGTGTGCCTGCGTATGTGTGTGTGTGCGTGCACGCGTGCCCATGTGTTTCTGTCATGGTATATAAACTGGTTTAATTTATGTTAAGATCCTTTTACTATAGTATAACTTAGTGGTTTTACAAATAAATATTGATAAAATTAGTACTCGACTCAAATGTGTGCTTGACATTGGTGCCCCAGTGTGGCCGAAACTAGTAGAAGAATAAAAGAAAATATAAAGCACCTAACTAATGTTAGTACTGTTGATGATTAAAGTAGAAGTATAGGTCTAGGTCTTAACAGCAAAAATATGGCAAAAAACCCCAACAAAATCGAAAGATAAAACAAAAACAAAAGGCACCGGCATGGCTGTGTGGTAAGAAGCTTGCTTCCGGTTGAAAACAGTGAGGACGTGAGCTTTGAGCTCCGTCCTAAAAAGAAAAAAGAACAAAAACAGAGAAGGTTGTCGAGGTAGGTGATTTTGTTTGTTGTGAGCTGGGCATAATTTATTGCGTGTGAATTATTTTCTCACCAAATTGTGTCTAGCTCTGGGACAATTTCGCCTGCTCTTGGCGGCTATTGTGTTATTGTGTTTGCTTTTTTGCTGGTGTAGCCCCCCCCACCAAAAAAAGAAAAGAAACGTTGGGGGCGTATCCGACCGAAGACTTGGATTTGGAATTTATTCCAGTTGCTGTTGCTGTTGCTGTCAGCTGTGGCCTGTGTTGTGTTTTTTTTAACATTTACCGGGAGAAAGTTCCTGCCGCGGAGTCCCAGTTGGCCAGGTTGCCCTTTTTATTGCTGTGTGGAACTGTTTTCCTCTATTCGTTTTTTCTATTTATCTTTCTTGTGTTTTTTGTTTTGTTTTTTTTTCTCTTCTGTGCTTTCTTTTCTTTTCTTTTTTTCTTCAACTGTTTTTCTTGGACTTTTTGGACTGTTTTTCTTTTGAACTTTGAGAACTTTTTTTTTTACACATGGCAAGAAAAAATGAAGCCACTGCTTGGAGTTGGAGGTTGTCCCGCCCAAGGAGTGGTTAAAAGACTTAAAGAATAGAACGGTGGTGCTGAGGACCTATTCTAGGTCGCTCGGCGCCATCGTTCAATATAATAAGGACACTATTGAGAAAGAGTTAGCAGACTACCTGCCAACTATAAAATTTATTTCACGGGTTGACCAAATTTGCAACGGTCTGGTTGCTGTTTGGTACCCCCGAGGAAGCTGGCAGATGTGCCAGCGAGCCCCTTGAGGGAGAAGAAATTTTGTTCCTCCCCACTTATTGTGGGAGAAGATAAGAAGAGCCTGGGTGTGCGGGCTACCCCGGACACGGAGGCGGGATGGATCGAGAAGACCATCCGGCGAGGCCTGGGGGATAGCGGGCCCAGGCTATTGAGTGTGAAGATTTCTCCCGCGGTCAACTGGGAGGGGTCAAAGGCAACTTTGACCCTGTGGACCCCGGTGGTCGTGGGAGACATGATGTTCCCGGACTTCCTAAAAATGGCCGGGTACTGGTACCCGGTGATACTCGAGGGCCCCCCCCAAGTGTCACCTGTGCCTGGAGCCTGGCCATATCAAAAGGAACTGTCCAGGGGGCAGTGGTGGGGCTCTGGAGTATGAGAAAGAGAAGGTGCCCGCCGCCCCCTCATTGGAGGGGGAGACGGTGGAAATCGTGGAGGAAGTTGCCTCCACGAAAAGAAAAAGAAAGGTGAGCAACAATGGTTGCTCACCAAAGAATGTTCAGGCGGCGGAGGAGGGTAGCGACCCCCTGCGTCTGTCGATGCAGCCCCCTGCTCCCGCAGCCTCAAAAAGAAAGAGGAAAAAGAGGAGCAGAGGACGGTCGGCGGATGTTCCTGGGCCACCGACGGAGCCGCAGGTGGGATGTGTGCCACCTGCGGATAGGGCTCCGTCAGTGGGAAGTGTGCCACTGACGGAGCAGTGTGAGGTCCCTTCCTGTGAAGAGGAGGTGTTTGTCCTCCTTTATCACGAGGGAGGGACGGTGAGTAAATTTTTGGACAGCTTGGGTGACCGAGAACGTGTGTACTCAGTCTGCTCAAGTAGTCCGATATGGCCTCCGCAGGTGGCTGCGGAGGTAGTAACTGAAAATATTTTGTCAAAGGTCACAGCGACGTTTGACAAGGAAGAATTTGCTTTCCTCTTTGAAGGCCCCGACTTGTCGATGCAGAGTTGTCTGCAGGCGGCAAGTCACTTTGCTTGGGAGACCTGACAAAGAGAATTGTTGTAAGAAACTTCGTATTCGTATCATTTTGTTTTATTTCATCTCATCTTGTTCATGTCCAGCCCACAAGCTTCTCTTTGTAAGGCCTATATGACCAATTTAATGAAATAAAGAAGCTTGCTTCCCAACCACATGATTCTGGGTTCAGTTCCACCACGTGGCACCTAGGGCAAATGTCTTCTACTATAACCTCGGGCCGACCAAAGCCTTGTGAGTGGATTTGGTAGACGAAAACTGAAAGAAGCCCGTCGTATACACACACACACACACACACACACACACACACACACACACACACACACACACACACACACACACTATATATATATATATGTATGTATGTATATATATATATATATATATATATATGTTTGTGTTTCTGTGTTTGTCCCCGTAACTTAGCGTTTCGGCAAAAGAGATTGATAGAATAAGTACTAGGCTTACAAAGAATAAGTCCTGGGGTCGATTCGTTCGACTAAAGGCGGTGCTCCAGCATGCTCGCAGTCAAATGACTGAAGCAAGTAAAAGAGTAGAAGAGTAACTGCAACAAAAACAATACAAAAACAAAGCAAAACAAAAACAAAACAAAAAAGAAAACAAGGACAGTTTTAAAGGAAATAACAATTAGCAACATAAGAATTGAAGAATCTTAAAACAAGCCGGCTGTTTTAAATATTTGAGAAGCATCATTGCATCAGATGGGAAAAACTTCACAGATGAGATAAAGCCAAAGATGAGATAAGCCAAAGCTGCTTATAGTGAGATCAAATATATACTGTCAATTAAGCGACCGCCAATAATAGTGAGAAAAAAGAGTCCTTGACACACACACACACACACACAGTACACAAGCACACACACATTAAGAAAAAGGAGAAAGTCAGAATTTTGGATAATTATATATATAGTGAGAATTTACAAAAAAACAAAACAAAACAAAAGACGAAGACAGGTATGTAGACAACAAACAGATGTATTAGTTTAACGCTCGGGAAGTGAGAAAGTTTTTTTACGTTTCGAGCCTACGCTCTTCGACAGAAAGGGACACAGAAATAAACACGGAGAGAAAATAGAAAAAGGCTTAGTGGCTAGCGATCTATCATGGCGAATACCGGACTGAGGGGTCACACAGGAGAGCTAGGAAGAAGGGGCGATAATAAAGTAGTGGTGATCCCAAAACTAAGATGCGCGTGCGTGTGTATGTGAGAGCGTGTATGTGCATGTGGAAGGGAGCTGGTGACATTGAAGTGTTCGTGTGTGCATGTGTAGGTGTGTGGATGATGGTGTAGATGCTGAGAAGTGGTCAGTGCTAGTGTGTGCGGGGTGGTGTGGTGTGTGGTGGTGTGTGATGTGGTGGTGTGTGGTGTGTTGGTGTGGTGTGTGTGTGTGTGTGTGGTGTGGTGTGGTGGTGTGGTGGTGTGGTGTGGTGGTGTTGTGGCGTGGGGGAGGCGAGGGTGGGGAAGCACAACTAGGACACCTTGACACTCGCATAAGCACCATCATTGAGGAAGATCTCAGAGCCATCAGTACCTCCTCATTTTCAAATGGTACAGACAGCAAGAAACTAAATTCCCTTGAAATCCTAAATAAACCACTCATTCCTCATCAATCCAATAAACCCAACATTTCGTCAGACATCACATTTTGCTTCATACACCAAGCTAACCCAACCGCATGGCAAACAGTTCCCAACATTTTCTCGACCCGCTTAACAATTATAAAAACAGACTCAATGAAGAAAGCAAAATCCCTTTCACTATCCTGGGGAGAAAAACACACTAGAACAAATTATATTGAAAAAAAATAAAGAAAACAGAACCAAAATTTTCGGAAGTCAAGTGTCACAATCATCAACAGAAACATCGACTGCCGTACATATATTCATAAGAATTGTTATCGCAGCCAAAAGACATATTCCATAAGGCAACATAAAAGATACTATCTGAAATAAACGCCAGAAATAGCAAATCTCTTAAAAACTAGCGACAATCTCAATTACAAGACATTCATGCTACACATAACCGAAATAAAACATCGCATTAATCAGCTAAAGAAGGAAAAAATACCTTACAAAAAACACCCCCGAGAAAACTGTTGTATTCGACTTAAATCAGAGTACTAACAATAAAAAAAGAACTATAAAAAGTAATTAGCAGCATCAAAATAGACAAGGATCACACCATAGGCCATGTCACAATAACAACATCAAATAATGTATTCACATTGTAGTATCAATCAAATGCCTTATTAGACAATTCTCGGAAGTCAACCATGAAAACCACACAAAATTAGAAATACTCAAATTCCACTAAGTCACGATTTTAACTTCCTTTTCCCCGCTAGACACTCGAAAAAGAAAGGAGAAATTATATAAAAAAAAAATCTCAGCATTTACTGAAATCTATGGCTATTCGTACAGATATTGTCAAATTTCTAGAATCTAAAAGCTTGGCAAAATAATGGCTTCAAATTGTGGTACAAGACCCGCAACTTTTTATGTCGATTATATCGACTCTAGTGATCAACTGTTACTTATTTTATCGACCTCGAAAGGATAAAAATCAAAGTCGACCTCGGCAGAATTTGAACTCAGAACGTAAAGCCTGAAGAAATACTGCTAAGAATTTTTGTCCAGCGTGCTAACGATTACGCTAGCTATCCGTCTTAAACTGGGTAAAATAATCCTTTCTATTATAGGCACAAGGCCTGAAATTTGGATGAGGGGGATAGTCAATTACATTGACCCCAATACTCAACTGGTACTTAATTTACTGACCCCGAAAGGATGAAATGTAAAGTCGACCTCGGCGGAATTTGAACTGAGAACGTAGCGACGTTTGAGCGTGCTATCAATTCTGCCAGCTCACCGCCTTAAAACTGGGTAAAATAATGGTTTCAAATTTTGGCACAGCGGGAGGGGCTAAGTTGATTAAATTGACCCCCAACACTCAACTGGTTTTCATTCTATCGACTCCGAAAGGCTGTTAAAGTAAAGTCGACCTTGGCGGAATTTGAACGCAGAACGTAAAGACGGACGAAATGCCGTTAAGCATTTTGTCCGGCGTACTAATGACTCTGCCAGCTCGCCGCCCATAGCTGGGCAAGATAATAGTAATTGTAAAAGCTCGACGACACATCTCTCACTTATGCACGCTCTCAAAAATTCCGGGAAAGCAAATCGTTGATATCATTGATTCATATATTGTCGTCTGTAAATCGCAATATCGATTCAGACTACTATACAGAATCACCTCACAGTGCACAGACCGGATCTTTTCCTTTTGAACGGCATATGTCAACACAATTTCTAGTTAACTAAACACTTTTAAACTTCGTATACTGGTAGAATGTGTTTATAAAACATCATTTTTTCTTGGCTTTATTGAGTAAATTCTATAGTTTGTAAGATATTTCCACTTTAAAATCGAGCATTTCGGCAATTTTAACCAATCGCTGGAGTCCATTTGGGTTGAAAACATTCCGTGCTGTATGAATATGTCCCTCGTTTAAGAAACAGATTGGGTTTATTTACATTTGCGAAGAAAAAAAAATACCCTTCCCCCACCCTTAACCCTAACCCTAATTAACCCTAACCCTTAAACAGCTTGAAATGCAATAGATCGATACTAGGGTTATAATTATGGGTGACAATTTCATACGACACCGCTACGGAAAATGAGATTTTTTTCTAGCGGTGTCAAATGAAAATGTCACCCATAATTATAACCCTAGTATCGATCTATTGCATTTCAATCTGTTTTAGGGTTAGGGTTAGTTTCTTCAATGCTATGAATGGTGTGAGTGAAGTAAAAGCGGTTTCAACTGCATGTAGAAACCGGGCCATAGATACGGCCCCCATTTACGGAGCATACAACAGCAGCAGCAGCAGCTGTTCAAGAATTTGGACCTGGAAATCTCCATTTCCAGCGACTTCGAGGGGCCACCTCCCAGTGGTGTCGGGCGTCAACGAAGAGCCCTCGACTACAACAAGACGACCAAAGTTTTTTTTCTCCCAAAGTCTGGGGTCTCCCGCCCTTAAGCCCTAGACATCACCTAATCACCCTTAACCATCTTGTTGCTTAACAACAACAGCAGTAGCAGAAGTAAGCTGTAGTAACATTACCACCAAGAAGAAGAGGGATTACTACTACTACTACTACTACTACTACGCCACCAGACACCACCACCACCGCCACCACCACCACTACTTATAGTAGTAGTAGTAGTAGTAGTAGCAGCAGCAGCAGCAGCAGCAGCAGCAAAAATTCACAGTGTCAGAAGACTTAAACCGTTCAATCAAAAGAAACGCTCGCCTTCCCGTTTCGGAACGATCGATTCGGAGATATTTTCTTAACACTATTGGATGTCTGAAATCATTTTGTAATCGATGAAAGCAGAATAGAACCCACAATGAGGAAACAATCATTATTTTTGTTACTTGTTAGCTGCTTTTCGAGCGATACTGGAATTGATCGTTCGCCTAATTCCGTCCCATCCCAGTAAATCCGGATGCTGGACGTGAGCAGTGAATGGACAGAAGTCATTAATCAGTAAATAAATAGCAACACCGCTGCTTGATTGCTAGCTTTGGAGTTTTAATAAACATTGCCTATTCTATTATATATGGGAATGTGTTGGGCGTCTCTCTGTATGAGGGTATGGATGTCTGTAAAGGGCGGCGAGCTGGCAGAGACGTTAGCACGCCGGGCGAAGTGCGTGGTCGTATTTCGTCTGCCGTTACGTTCTGAGTTCAAATTCCGCCGAGGTCGACTTTGTCTTTCATCCTTTCGGGGTCGATAAATTAAGTACCAGATACGCACAGGGGTCGATGTAATCGACTTAATCCATTTGTCTGTCCTTGTTTGTCTCCCTCTATGTTTAGCCCCTTGTGGGCAATAAAGAAATAGGTATGGATGTCTACATGTGTTTGTGTGTGTGTGTGTGTGTGTGTGTGTGTATGCATGTGTGAATGTTTGTGTATGTTCGTGTGAAGGTGGTTGCGTTTTAGGGATGGGTGATAAATGATTTTGGTTCATGTATGTGTGTGTGAGGGGCAACAAAGAAAGAAAGAGAGAAAAGAAAAGAGAGAGAGAGAGAAGGAAGAGAGAGAGAGAAAGAGAGAGAAAGGAAGAGAGAGAGAGAGAGATAGAGATAGTTTCGTGTAACTTGACATATGGAAGCGTTTCAACCAAAATATGGAAACATACTTTGACCATCTCATGGTACCTTATGACAGTGAGGGCGCGTGGCTTAGTGGTTAGGGCATTCGGCTCATGATCGTAAGGTTGTGAGTTCGATTCCCGGCGACGCGTTGTGTCCTTGAGCAAGACACTTTATTTCACGTTGCTCCAGTCCACTCAGCTGGCAAAAATGAGTTGTACTTGTATTTCAAAGGGTCAGCCTTGTCACTCTCTGTGTCACGATGATTATCCCCGAGAACTACGTTAAGGGTACACGTGTCTGTGGAATGCTCAGCCATTTGCACGTTAATTTCACGAGCAAGCTGTTCCGTTGATCGTATCAGCTGGGACCCTCGTCGTCGTAACCGGCGGAGAGAAAGAACCTTATGACATAGTAAACGGTCATGAAATCGTTTTGAAGTAAAAGTATGTGCTTCCATGTGGTCGCTCGATCTGCTCGAAATAGCAACCATATCTTCTAACAATCGCATCCTCACACTTTAAGAATTAAATTAAGTTTTAGTTCCTGGTAATCTGATGATTACAAGCTTTATATATCATTTTATTCTTAATATGAGTTTAACAATCTTAAGGTGGTGAGCGGCAGAATCGTTAGAGCGCCGGAAAAAATGCTAAGCAGTATTTCTTCTGGTGAGCTGGCAGAATAGCTAGCGCACCGGGCGAAATGCTTAGCGGTATTTTATTGCCCCCACTCCAAAGGATAAAAGGTAAAGTCAACTCCGGCGCATTTGAACTCAAAACGTAAAGACGGAAGAAACGCCACTAAGAATTTTTTTCCGTGCGCTAGCTATTCTTATTTCTTTACTGCCCACAAGGGGCTACACACATAGAGAACAAACGGATTAAGTCGATTATATCGACCCCAGTGCGTAACTGGTACTTAATTTATCGACCCCGAAAGGATGAAAGGCAAAGTCGACCTCGGCGGAATTTGAACTCAGAACGTAGCGGCAGACGAAATACCTATTTCTTTACTACCCACAAGGGGCTAAACACAGAGGAGACAAACAAGGACAGACAAACGGATTAAGTCAATTACATCGACCCCAGGGCGTAACTGGTACTTATTTCTTTACTACCCACAAGGGGCTAAACACAGAGGGGACAATCAAGGACAGACAAACGGATTAAGTCGATTACATCGACCCCAGTGCGTAACTGGTACTTAATTTATCGACCCCGAAAGGATGAAAGGCAAAGTCGACCTCGGCGGAATTTGAACTCAGAACGTAACGGCAAATGAAATACGGCTACGCATTTCGCCCGGCGTGCTAATGTTTCTGCCAACTCGCCGCCTTTTTATCTAAACTAATTACTACCATGAAGTCCCGCGTATTTCAACGTAAGCCACGAGTTTTGTTCTTTCCTTCTTTCTTTTGCTAATACCAATTATTAGATTCTGTTTATGCTGGGATTTCATGTTCATCTTTATCACATCTCACATCTTCATTTCTAAGAAGTAATTTTGTATTTCTTCACTCGGATTATTAATTAATTTCTCTGCGTTTATAAACATCAATAACATTCTTTTAATTATATTTCACATTTTTATAGGGATCTGAAATTAGTTTTTAATAAATACCATCGTCGCCATCTTCTACGGAAGCTTTAATATCTCGTTTGAGAAGTGAAACACAACGAAGACCGATTAGGGAAAATAAACGAAAGGAGTGACCTTATATGGAATTGCATTATAGACTTAGTAAGTTTAGAGAATCAGGGGCCACTTAGTAGTGGTAGAATGTATCATAACAGAACACAAATTTACATGTGTATCTTTATGTATATTTATATAAATGGCGTTCAGGAAATATATTCGTCGTAAAAAATATAACCAAAGGCAAAAAGTGTGCGTGTGTGCATATGTGTGTATGTGATCACATGACCGACCAGACCATCAGATGTTGTTACACATCGCTGGTCACAATGCGTTCGCATTGTTTTAGCCTTCGAATGACGCCACCCCGCTGGCTAAGCGAGCAGGCCAACAGAAGAAAGAGCGGGAGAAAGAGTGGTGAAAGAGTACAGCAGGGATCACCACCCTTTGCCGGAGCCTAGTGGAGCTTTTAGGTGTTTTCGCTCAATAAACACACACAACGCCCGGTCTGGGAATCGAAACCGCGATCCTGCGACCGCGAGTCCGCTGCCCTAACCACTAGGCCATTGCGCCTCCACATGTGTGTATGTATGTATGTATGTATGTGTAATTATACCTGTATATGTTTATAATCATTATTATTGTTGTTATTATTAGTTGTTTCATTTAATAATGCTATTGAAAATTAGATTCGATTGAATTCCCACGATGCATATCGGCAACTTAAAAAAGTGATGCAAAACAAGATACAGAACGAATGGTTATGACAGGCTTTTTAAAATCGAAATTAATGTAGGCGGCAGCGGCTGAATGATTGAGTCGTTAGCGCGACGGATGATGTGCTTTTGTGTTTGTTACATTTGATTTCTGCAGTCAGACTTCAGATGCAGCAGAGGTTGTTCTCACTTTCCGTTCCTTGCGGGGCGATAATTAAGTAACAGTCGTGTGGAGGGTCGTCCTCGCCTTTCCCTCTTTCTCTCTCTCTTTCAGAATCGGAAGCGATGAAGGGTACAAGAAAGGAGCACTTACATAAGATAACAGAAGGCAAAGTCGACCTCGGCGGAATTTGAACTCAGAACATAGCGACATATGAAATACTGCTAAGCATTTCGCCCGCCGTGCTAACGATTCTGCCAGCTCGCTGCCTTTCTATATATATTTCTTTACTACCCACAAGGGGCTAAACACAGAGGGGACTAAACACAGTGCGTAACTGGTGCTTAATTTATCGACCCCGAAAGGATGAAAGGCCAAGTCAACCTCGGCGGAATTTGAACTCAGAACGTAACGGCAGACGAAATACTGCTAAGCATTTCACCCGGCGTGCTAAAGATTCTTATTTCTTTATTGCCCACAAGGGGATAAACATAGAGGGGACAAACAAGGACAAACAAACGGATAAAGTCGATTTTATCGACCCAGAGCGTAACTGGTACTTAATTTATCGACCCCGAAAGGATGAAAGGTAAAGTGGACCTCGGCGGAATTTGAACTCAGAACGTAGCTATATATGAAATACTGCCAAGCATTTCGCCCGGTGTGCTAACGATTCTGCCAGCTCGCTACCTTTCTATATACTAGAACAAAAAATTGTAAGGATAAAACATTAGAATTAACCACTATCAAACTTGGTGCATAAGAAAATCGGACATTCCATTCTTAATGACCTGACAGAAAGGCAGCGAGCTGGCGGAATCGTTAGTACGCCTGGCGAAATGCTTAGCGGTGTTTCGCAGGTCGTTACGTTCTGAGTTCAAATTCCGCGAAGGACGACTTTGCCTTTCATCCTTTCGAGGTCGATAAATTAATTACCAGAGGTACACTGGGGTCGATGTAATCGACTTAACCCCTCCCCCCAAATTTCTGCCCTCGTGGAAAAATTTGAAACCATTATTATTATTATTATTATTATTATTATTGAGTGAGAGAGCAGTGCATGCCATCAAAGTGACACTGGGGTAAAATATACGAAGCCCAATATACCCATCATGACTACCCGTTTGATAAGGATACACTAGGTACATGCATCACAACCATATGTGACATGGTAATCTCATATCAAGACAAACAGCGCATGACCTTGCAGGTGGGGCCCAGTTAGAATTTTCTTCTGGTCGAGTAACCCATCCTGCCCAAAAGGTCCCTAAATAAGGGTTGTTTAAGGATGTTGAACGAAACACCCATGTTTCCAGAGGTGAATTATTCAAACCCCCAAAGAATCCCTCTCAACACATGGCTATGATGCTCCCCTACTACTTCTGCTCGTGATTAGAGATGCACATATTGTCAGCCACTACGGGACATGCTCAACTGGTTATGGTTAAACAACTGACAAGCAAATCTGTGGTATTGAGCAGAATATTTGCTGTAGCCCATCTTTTATACCAAGACAAAACAATGTACATGATAACACTTCCAATCAGTTAAGATCAGAAGCCATGATAACACTTCCAATCAGTTAAGATCAGAAGCCACTGTCTGGTACTGCATCAGGGCATTTATTATCATCATTATTATTATTATTATTATTTTATTATCATTATTATTATTATTATTATAATTTTGCTTTCATTTGTCAATATACGACAGAGGAATGTTAAATGAATTTATTGAATTATTTTTACCCTTAAGGATGGAAATATTTGTTATTTTGTTCCCGTTTTGCGCAAAATGTTTTACGATATGGTTACTGTGGAGGCGGCAGGAGGTGATTCCGTTAATGGTAGCAACCATCTCACTCCGGAGGAGGGAAATATTTTAAATATTTTTATTTTTAATGTTTTTAATAATTAAAAAAAAATATCACAATTATATTAAAGGCGGATAATAATACTATACTGAATAGTGAGCAGAATGGCAACGGTAGCAAAATGTGGAATCTGAAAGCAAAGTGTCTTTCCAGATGCTGTTGTTTCATGCTGGCAGTTTGATCCAAATTTAATGGAAGAAAAACATTCAAAATATTCGGTAATACTTCACATAACAGAAGCGCAAAAACAAAGCCTCTTATTACTTTTGGATATTTCCCCACATGATGACACACGTAAATTCGCCTGAAGAAGATTATGAGAAAATTATAAAATAACACCAGACATTAACCATATGAAGAAAACTCTTTCTTGGAGTTTAGTTGATGTGTTATTTAATCATAAACAATATGATAAACATTAATGCTTATGCAGCATGATTATCCGATGGATATACAAACTTGTGTCCCTTTTGTAAACAAAGCGATTGTTTGAAGGTGGAAAACAGTAATATTAATAGAAATCAATCCTTGGTCTGTTGATGCCTTGTTGCATGAGTTTTGTTACATAGAAATGGATAAATTACCGACATGGCTACAGTGTTTGTTTTTCATGCTAAATAGTGGTTTCAGAATTTGGCACAAAGCCAGAAACAGTTTCGGGTGAGGGGCTAGGTCGATTACATCGACCACACTGCTCAACTGATACATATTTTATCGACCCCCGAAAGGATGAAAGGCGAAGTCGACTTCGGCTGAATTTGAACTCAGAACGTAAAGGTGGACAAAATACCTTTTTCTTTACTAACAACAAGGGGCTAAACACAGAAGGGACAGACAAACGGATTAAGTCGATTACATCGACCCCAGTACGCAACTGGTACTTATTTAATCGACCCCGAAAGGATAAAAGGCAAAGTCGACCTCGGCGGAATTTGAACTCAGAACTTAGAGGCGGACGAAATACCTATTTCTTTATTACCCACAAGGGGCTAAACACAGAGGGAACAAACAAGGACAGACATAGGTATTAAGTCGATTACATCGACCCCAGTTCGTAACTGGTACTTAATTTATCGACCCCGAAAGGATGAAAGGCAAAGTCGACCTCGGCGGAATTTGAACTCACAACGTAACGCAGACGAAATACCGCTATGCATTTTGCCCGGCGTGCTTACGATTCTGCCTACTCGCCGCCTTTTTTTCATACTAAATATTACTATGAGATATATCCAATGATTTTAATCGTCAATGAGTTTGTAAATTAATTAAATTAATTGACTTTGCTAAATACATTGTATAGTCATAAAGACTTCTCATATTCAGTATACAGCTTGTACATGAATGCAGTGAATGCTAAAATCTTATATCCCACAATAGCCTTTAGTATAAATCATGGATAAATACAAACGTTAACTTTAAATAAACGTGTATTCCGTGGTGATGGTGTTGTCAGAGAAATACTGAGCCATTCCATGTATTCTCCTGGTAAATGCCCAGGGGTAAATAGTTTGAGATTGGTGGTAGTGAGTAGAAAATCCAGATGGTTCAAGTTCAGGGACAAATGATATTTAAAACCCTACTTTCAGAAAAAAAAAGCAAATTAAGCAAAATTAAACAAAACTGGGAAAATTTGACAGCTGTTGTTGCCCCTAACTACTAAGCCACGCGCCTTCACTAAGGTTACACTAAGCATCGACTAAAACCCGTTAAGCATACACTTCTGGAGTACTTTGAAGGTAACCATGAACAACTTCCAGAATTACTTGTCATAACAGTGGTGCCGAGGAGTACTATACGTTCGGAACAAGCTGTACAGATATGTTAAGCGAATAGCAGGAAACAATCATGCACATTCTCACCAACTCTAAATCACCTCTGTTACTAGTCTGCTATGAATACTTGCTGCATTGTAATTGACGAATATAGTTATTCATCAAGTACGAAGTAAACCCTCTCTCGGTGTCTTTCTTTATTTTTAACAAAAAATATCGGTAAGTGTCTGGTATATTTGTGTTAAGTGAATACAAATTGTGTGTCTTGTGGCTATGGTTGCGTAGTGAACGAGAGTGGTAATGCATGTGATGAGGGGCGCATGCAGCCATTCATAACCTTATTATTGTATAATCATCTCGTCTGTGGTGTCCTGTCTGTCCTTGTTTGTCCCCCTCTATATTTGGGCTCTTGTGGCTAATAAAGAAACCGAGAGTGAAAGTTTTAAAGTCAAATATTTTCAGCTTACAGGAATATTTCTTGGTATTCTTTCAGTAGAAGGTAAGGTTGGTAAAAGAAGTTCCTCCAGTGAATTTTATGAAAGATGGATGAATAGCAGGTATCGCTTAGAGACAGGCTGAGTTCCGTACATTTTAGCCACCTTTGAGATTTTTCGTACATATTCCTCTCTGTTCGGTCGTATTGGATATTGGTTATGTAGGAGATTTTATTAGCTGTGTCTTACCATGACATTTTGTAATGCTGATTTCAATTTGATTTTTCATATATTTAAAAGTAGTTTCCTCTAGTGTTTCTCTATCCGTCTCTTGGTTTCTGTTGTTACCGCGGCCCTGTTTTATATTTTTCTGAAGGCAGAAAACAATTTTCCTTTTGTAGAATTTTATAGAATTTTATACTAGTTTCGGATCTTTTCGGTTTGAACGGCAGTTTTTTCTAGCGGTGTCATATGAAATTGTAACCCATAATTATGACCCTAGAATCGATCTATTGCATTTCAATCTCTTTTAGGGTTAGGGCTAGTTAGGGCTGGTTAGGGTTAGAGGTGGGGGAAGGATATCTTTTTTCTTCAGAAATGTAAATAAACCCAATCTGTTTCTTAAACGAGGGACATATTCATACAGCACAGAATGCTTTTTAACTCAATAGACGTCAGTGATTGGTTGAAATTGCAGAAATTGAAGAAAAAAAACAACAAATATCTTACAAACTATAGAAATTTCTCAATAAAGCCAAGAGAAAAAGATGTTTTATAAACACATTCTACCAGTATACGAAGTTTAAAATTTTTTAGTTACAAAGAAATTATGTTATAAACTGCCGTTCAAACCGAAAAGATCCCTAGTTTCTCTTTATTCGCTCCTATTTATTTTTGAAGTTACACAATAGTTAATTTATTATAATTTTCCTGAGTTGTTGGAAAATATCTCTCTATCATTGTTTTTCTCATTTTCCTGCTTAGTCTAGTTAATTCACGTAGATTACTGTTGAGAACAATATTATTATAACTCGTGGAAATAGAAGGAATTTATTATATTTCACCTTATCTTTGGCATATACTTGTTTTAGGAAGTAATTTAATACGTTTATAATAATCATTTCTAATCCTTTCTTTCATTTTAAGGTGTTATGTGCTGTCTAGATAACTAATTCAGAAGTATTTGTCTGTATTTGAACACTATTAATAGTTTTTAGCTGATTTGATCTTGTTTTGGTTATTTCTTTAAACCGCATTTTATACCAAATTTTCTACTGAGTCCAGTAAGGGGATTTTTTTGTTATTTGTAGCATGAAGTTCAAATCATCGGATCTTTTCGGTTTGAACGGCAGTTTTTTCTAGCGGTGTCATATGAAATTGTCACCCATAATTATGACCCTAGTATCTTTTTTCTTCAGAAATGTAAATAAACCCAATCTGTTTCTTAAACGAATATATAATGTGTAATGTGTGTATCTGTGCAACAGAGAGGGAAATTAAAACTGCATTTGTTGTGAACTTAGAATATGAGTTTATTAATAAAAGTTTAATAACGATAATCTTTTATTCATACGAACGTAACTGATATGAAATATGTCATAAATAACAGTGAGAAATTGATATGACACCGCAAGAAATTGTTGTTGACAAACAACTGCAGAAATTGTATTCACCTCAATAGACGTCATTGATTGGTTAAAATTGCCGAAATGCAAGAAATTTAACAAGAAATAGCTTACAAACTACAGAATTTTCTCAAGAAAGCCAAGAGAAAAAAATGTTTTATGTAACACATTCTACCAATATACGAAGTTTAAAAGTGTTTAGTTACAAAGAAATTATTTTAAAAATCTGCCGGTCAAAGTGAAAAGATCCATTTACAGAACTAGAGGGCTTAAGTCCAGCCGTTTATTTAGATTGTCACAATTTTTATCGAGCATCAGTTTATTTATTTTAAGTGATGAGAATTCTGCATCTGCTTTATGAATTAATTTCAAAGTATGCATTTATTAAAAGAATTTGTGATGTTGATCTGTTTTGTGTTCTGTTAATGTATTTCTACGCAATCATTAGTGCGAACATGATACAGATATTCATTAGCAGTTTTCATATCAAAAAACAAAACAACAACGCTATTTCACCAATGTTAATGCATGTTATTTAACTAGATACTACTTCATCTAAGTGTGATTCGTTATCATATGTTTCTTTATTACCCACAAGGGGATAAACATAGAGGGGACAAACAAGGACAGACATAGATATTAAGTCGATTACATCGACTCCAGTGCGTAACTGGTACTTAATTAAGTACCAGTTACGCACTGGAGTCGATGTAATCGACTTAATATCTATGTCTGTCCTTGTTTGTCCCCTCTATGTTTAGCCCCTTGTGGGTAATAAAGAAATAAATACTTAATTTATTGACCCCGAAAGGATGAAAGGCAAAGTCGACCTCGGCGGAATTTGAACTCAGAACGTAACGGCAGACGAAATACGGCTACGCATTTCGCCCGGCGTGCTAACGATTCTGCCAGCTCGCCGCCTTGATTCGTTATCATCACCATCACTATTATGTTTTCAACAGTTTAAGGGATGCTTCTACCATACCACTAGGCATATCTCTTTTGAAAATATAGGATTGTATCTGTATGCTACATCTATTTCTTTTGTTTCTGGTTCCTTGATGAACCATTGTGAACATTTTCTATTCAATTCCGGTTTCCAGTATCATTTAGCCTAACTATATGGGGACAGTGAGGGACAGCTGGCGATGGACTTTGGTACCTACCTCGATGGACTGCCGTAATTCTCATTAGAAAACACCACCGGAAGTTGTTGTTGACAAACAACAGCAGTAATTTTATTCAGCTGAATACACATCATCGATTGGTTGAAATTACCGAAATACGACAACTTTAAAACGAAATAACTTCGTAAATATAAACTTTTCTTAAAAACGCTATAAATAAGATATTTTATATGGTACATTCTACCAGTATACGAAGTTTGAAAGTGTTTAGTTACAAAAAATTATCTAAATCTGCCGACAAAAATATTAACAGCAGCTAAAACTGGTCCTGAAACTCTGGTCTACTAGATAAGTGTTAATCTGAGGTTCTTTTTCTTTTTCTACCAGAAGGTTTTTGATTCATTTTCCCAACTAAACGGCAAATTTCGATTCTTAAAAATTTTTTTGCGTACATCTTTTAGTATATTACCGCCTACCTGATTTATCTAAATTCATGCCATTAGCTCACTTGAGTTATTTCTTTTAGTTCACATTTCGTGATACTAAGGCCACCTATTTTGGGGAAAGGAATGTACTACCAGTCAAGTAGTCTAGTTACTACTTGACCGGTTCTTATTTTATGGATAAAAGGAAAAGTCAACCTAGGTGGGACTGAGCTCAGAACTTAAAATAGAAATGGAATTAACTGTCCTTATATTGATAAATAATAATTTTTTTTTAATTTGGACCAAACAAAGACCTGAAGTTTTAGGGAGGATGGGTAGTCAATTAAATCGATTTTTGCCGACTCCCGAGGCAAAGCTGTCCTTAGCAGAATTTGGACTCAGAATATAAAGAAACGGAACAAAAACTTCACGGAATTTTGTTCGATTCTCTAACGATCCACCAACCTTTAGCTAATTGTTACTAATTTTGGCACAAGGGCAGCAATCTTCAAATGACTCCGGTTGTTCAAATTCATGCTTTATTTTGTCGACTCCGGCAAAGTTAAGCTTAGCAGGATTTGACATCAGGTTGTAAAGAACCAGAAAAAAAGTAGCTCAAGGCTTTTTATTCGACGCTCTAAAAAATTGTTTCTTATTTTGGAACAAGGCTAGCAGTTTTGAAGAAAAGGTATCAGTCGATAGTATCGATTCCAGTACTGTTACTTATTTTATCGACCTTGAAAGGAAAAAAAGTACATTTCTGCAGGATTTGAACCCATAATATAATGAATGGGAACTTAGCACATTGTTTCCTGACACTCAAACGAGTCTAACATCTCGCTGCCTGACGCTCTAAATAATCCTGTATACTATAAGCAAAAGGCCTGAAGTTTTGCGACTGCAAGTTAGTCGATTTCATCGATTCCAGTGTTCAACTGGTACTTAATTTATCGAGCCCTAAAGGAGGAAAAGCAAAGTCGATTCCAGCGGTATTTGAAGTCAGAACGCAAATAGCCGGAAGAAATGTCGTTTATCATTTTGTCCGACGTGTTAACGATTCTGCCAGTTCACAGCCTGATATCTAAATTATATTAATTATATACATATGAGAGAGATGTATATAATACAATTTACTGAACCTTCAGATTTTTATATGCTAGACCACTGGTGTGAATTTGATGTCAATTAAATTAATATTCAATTTCTCACCCTCATTTTAAATTTAAATTTATAATAATTATATTTAATTTAGACACATTCAGCAATATTTTTTTTATAAAGGGTGGGATGGAATAATAATGTACCCTCATTTTGATAAGTAATAATAAAAGAGAAACTAGAAACTTAGAATTACTATTTATATACCACTTTCTACAAATTCTTTATTTTTGCAAATGTTATGCTTTATTTTTAACGTACCAGATTATCTGTAATTTAATGACGTGTTTTTTGCGTTATTTTAAGCGTTTAGAATACCAGACTAACGGAATTCCGGACACATTAACGGAGTATTAAGTGTTAAGTGGTTAAATGGTTTAGACAGATTAGTCTTTTAATCGATTTTACCAGCCAAATTTTTTCTTTTCTTTTCCTTTTATATGCTTCAGATACCTAAGTTAAGAAGACAGCAACTCAGACTGTCTAATAAGAATCACCTAATTACTGGATGTTACTTGTGAAGTTTGTTTCTGTTGTCTGTTCAAGCAAATAGTTTCCATTGTTTGAGGAAAGATATTCGGCTATAAGTTATTTGTGTAGAGTCACTTTATTGAGAAATTTATTGAGACGAAACTTCAAATCTGTCTGTTCATCACATTATTTGAATCTAAATTAAAAAACTTTACTGAACTTTGTAAGTCTACTTTAAATTTTACAATTTCGCACCTACGTGCCTCTGATGTTCAATATTATTATTACTAACATACTCGTCTCGCCAAAAATGCCGACAGTTTTATTAATGATAGAAAATGGCGTATCAACGCAGTGGAAGAAAACGTTGATAAATGTCGACAATCTAGTAATTATTATGTACATACACAAAACTGAAGCACTGGAAGAATCAGACACGGTTGCAACGTCTCGGTTGAAAATATCGTTAGCATAATGCAGGTATGTGTACACCCAAATGAACATATACATACATGTAGGCCTATAAACACACACATATGTGTGTATATATACACACACGTATACATGTATATATACACACACGTATACATGTATATAATATATATATATATACATATACATGTATATAATATATATATATATATACACATACATGTATATAATATATATATATATACACATACATGTATATAATATATATATACACACATACATGTATATAATATATATATATACACACATACATGTATATAATATATATATATATATATACACACATACATAGGCACACACACACGAATACATACATAAATATGGAAGTCTTCTTTCAGTTTCCATCTACCAAATCTACTCACTAGGCTTTAATCGGCCCTACGACAGGGTAGAAGACTACAGGTAACACTAAGTGTTATGGACAGGCCGTAGTTAAACTCTTGGTTCGATAGTGATACGAGTGAGGAGTCTAATGTGGCTCTTTCATTAGCAAGCATATATATATATATAGACAAAATGAGATAACAAAGCCAAGTCTGTGAGGAGATTTCAGGACATTTATAAGGAAAAATATATAGGTATAGTCTTACAGCTGTAAGGCTGTATCTATAACTTTCTGCTAGCTCGCTTATAAATAATAATAATAATTATATCAAAGACAATCACTAGAAACCAAACTATAATGCACAGCCAGCCGTCGCTCGCGAGCGAATAAGGCTTGTCAACATGCACCATGATTTCACTAATTGCTTTAAGTGCTTATGTAATTGTGAACAGACGCTTCTCAGCCCATGCAGACTGGCGATTGGTACTCATTACAACTGGAGTAATGTGAAATGAAATGCCTTGTTCAAGTATCGCCCGCATCCAGAACCTGATCCTGTGATCTTACGATCATGTACCAAATACCTTCAGGTTTCGAAATATCGAAATGTTTGGGTTGACTAAATTAAAAAAAAAATGTATAAAATTATTTATGTTTTTCTTAGCGTGATAAAAACTTTAATGTTTCTACATAATTACTTCTAGGATCTTTTCGGTTTGAACGACAGTTTTTTCTAGCGGTGTCATATGAAATTGTCACCCATAATTATGACCCTGGTATCGATCTATTGCATTTCTATCTGTTTTAGGGTTAGAGCTGGAGGGAAGGGTATCTTTTTCTTCACAAATGTAAATAAACCCAATCTGTTTCTTAAATAAGGGACATATTCATACGGCACAGAATGTTTTTTTTTACCTTAATGGACGTCAGTGATTGGTTGAAATTGCAGAAATTGAAGTAAAACAACAACAAATATCTTACAAACTATAGAATTTACTCAATAAAGCGAAGAGAAAAAGATGTTTTATAAACACATTCTACCAGTATACGAACTTAACAATTTTTTAGTTACCTAGAAATTATGTTAAAAACTGCCGTTCAAACCGAAAAGATCCTTCTTCTATATACCTTCACCGCCCTCTCATGTCTGTTGTTCTCTTATATCCGAAAGTAACATGTTTAATTAAAGCTTATATATAGTCTTTCTTTTGATATCCTTTATGTCATTAATATATCAATCACCGTATTTTTCTCTTCCGTTTACTGTTAATTAATCAGTTCTATGAATATGTCACATTAATCTGACGTGACCTTTTCTTCATCATTATCTCAGCGACCAATAAAAAAAAAGAAAAAAATTACGTTAGTTCTTCAATATCTAACCTTTATTGAATAATAAAATATCTTTAAATTAATTCTCAACCTTCTCTTTTATTATCAACTACACACTCCGTTGACTGGTGACAGTATTGCTAAAACAGTGCGGATTGAAAATCAAACGAACCAAAAAGCAAAAACGAAAAGCCTGGCAAAAGCAGAAAATAAATTCATGGCATTGCAACACGTGAGGATGGATGAGAGGACAACGATGCAATCAGCGCATCATCATAGTATTAAGATACTTTATTCAGTTATAGTTATGAAGTGTGATGTATGAGGAAAGGTCAAGATTGTTTTAACTGCAGTTTTTGAGTGAAGGAATGTCGAGATAGGAAATTTATTTCAGAAAGAGAGATATAGGGGGAGGAAGAGTGTGTGTGTGCGTGTTTGGAAGAATGGGAGTGCACATCAAAGATCGGAGAAGTGAAATGTTGATTAATTCCTGAGATCATTGTCAAATGAAATGAATATTGTGAACGAAACGCTAAAACTGAACAGAAAAGGAAAACTAAAAAAAAAAAAAAAAAAAAAAAAAAAATTAAATACCATCAGTACTGATCTAAAGCATACGATATTTCGATACGTAACGTAGGCGTTTAGAGGAGCAAAGAATATTTTTGAAGAGGACATTTCCAGTTCTAATATTTGAATTTGTGGCGAATGCAGAGGTGCAGCATGTGTGAAGGGGTGCAAAATTTACCTGGGCATCAAGTTTATTATTGCCCCCGCTTATTAAGAATCCTTGCTATGCTCTTGGTCGAATGTATATTAACAAGGCAGAATGGCAAAGTATGCGATGAGCTTGCTGAATTCACGACATTTTCGATTCCTGGTTACTCTTGTTTAATCATGTTTTCTAGTTTAAATACAATGAAAATGAGCATAAACGTTATAATCTGATTGATTTTGCCTTTTAGCACCTCAACATCGATATCAATGATATACTTAATTCTATGATAAATGTGGGCCAAATTGCCTCTTTTGCCTGTCCCTTCACACCTACATTAGAATGAGATAAGTTAAAATAAGCCTATTTTGGGAAAAATGCATTTCTTTTTAAAAAGTATACCCAGAAAGATAGTTCAAATATGGAATTACTTTTAAGGTAGCAGGATTTAAATATATTGTTTGAGAAGATATGTTGTGTTGCACTCAAATTGGTGTTTAGAGAGAAATTATATTTCTTTTCTTTATTTAAGATGTAAGAAGAGGTATGGGCAACCTTTAACGAGAAGCGAGCAGCAGAAGACATGGTTCATCATCAAACAAAAAACAAAAAAATACAGGTAATTTTTCGTTAGACATGTCATACAGAAAGTCCAGCAGGCCACAGGTTTCTCATGATTGTGCTAGGGTGTACAATCGAGTTTCTTATAACAAGGTCTATATCTCACGGGAAAAGAAAAGGGTAATTTATTTTCCTTTATTTTTTTTAGCCTTCTTGTGTTTCATACTAGAGAAAATTATGATCCTGATAGAATTTAATTTTCAAACACTTCAGGTTTATTTTTTTACATTTCCATATTTTCCTTTCCAATAAAGTAAATGATTTCAAATTCGAAACTTCGCCGGGTATATTTTGAGAGAGATTTGGTTGTTATTTCTAGAGAAATATGTGATTTAATAAAAAAAATATACTAAGATGTATTTACGAGAAAAAGTAGATAATATATTTTTAAAGGAGAGCTATAAATGCTAGAATCGATTAGGTGAGAAGCGAACAAAATGCTTTGCATATTTGATTATGTCTCTTCATGACTTTACTTCAAATCACGCCCTTCTGGGTTTCGATCAGAAAAGCTCAGGGTTTGAAATAATTTAATAAATCCATCCACTAATATGCGTGCTTGTGTTAAAAATTAATATATTTCAGTGATAAACATTTTTCGCACTGTCAGTATAGCAAATCTTAGATATTTAACTAAACGTAACACGTTTGCAGTATGATTCTCAGCTTACATAGACAGTTATTGTAAATGTTTGACTAGAATAAGTTAACGAGTTGATTACGAAACCACTTTGTGCAAATATTACAGATGTGATATTCAGTCACCAAGTAAATTATGAAACTTGAATAATACCATAAATACACAGCCTGATATTAATATTTTCAATTCTACGTGTAAGATGTCGAATTTTCATGAGAGATCTCATACCAAGGATGACAGAAAGTATTAGCAACTGGAGTTAAAAATTATGACAGGAAGCATTAAC
Organism: Octopus sinensis; assembly: GCF_006345805.1. Lineage (NCBI taxonomy): Eukaryota > Metazoa > Mollusca > Cephalopoda > Octopoda > Octopodidae > Octopus > Octopus sinensis. The sequence goes on from NC_042997.1 coordinate 176,792,783, forward strand.
ACTTGAATTTAAACGAAATTTCTGGAAAGTAACCTCGAATATGTCGCCTCTTAGTTGCTGAGATTAAATCGTTCATAATTATTTGCGACAATCCCTCACCTAATTCAGAATTTTAAAACACTAGTACAATAGATAGCTGTTCTTTGCGAAGCAAATCAATTTTGTCAATGCGTAAAACTTAATAATCTGGAGAAATCAGTGGTGGAAAATACAAAGATTAAAGTCTGCAGTATCAATTAACAATGACTGGCAAATATTCATTGCTGGTTTTACACGCAACGCTGCCAACAGCAAAGAACACACCGAAGACCGGAAATTTAATTTTACAAATTAACGTATAATTTTCATTTCAAAAAGGACAAGAATTGGAAAATCATGAATTTTAGAGGTAATGAAAGAAAAAAAAAATAATATCTTCAGGGCAAATCAGGCTTTCAGAGTATCATTAAAGTATTATTTTCTATCTTTCACCTGTTTTGATCATTGAACTGCGGCCATGCTGGAGCACCGCCTTGACGTATTTAGTCGAACAACTCGACTCCAGTACTTATTTTATAAGTTTGGTACTTATTCTATCGGTCTCTTTTGCCGAAACGGTAAGTTACGGGGATCGTAAACAAACCAACATCGTTTAAGTGTTTGCTGGGGACAAATACAAGCACGCACACACGTATATGATGGGTTTCCTCATAATTTCCGACGACCAAATTCTTCACAAGGTCTTGGCCAACCCGGAGGTATAGTAGAAGACACTTGCCCAAGGTGCAGGGCAGTGGGACAGAACCCAAAACCATTGGTCGCATTGTGAGCTTCTTAACCATACAGTCAAACAAGCATGCAAGTTTATGATTTATACCCAACTAAACCACTTGCAAGCGAGTATGATTTGGTAGCATGTATCATGCTTTCTCCAATTACTGTAGATACCTATGTAGTAGCAAGTGAACACTGACAGCCACTCTGTTCTCCTACTTTTAATCCTGTGGAACAACATCCGGAATCTAACATCTGGAGGGGAGACATGGCTTCACTCGCATTAGCTGGTATTCATTTCAGCAGGGTAGGCTCGAGAAAATGTGAAATGTAGTGTATTTCTCGAGGACACAACACACCACTCAGTCTAAGAACCGAACCCATGGTCTTATGATCACGAACCGAACACTGTAACAAGTAGACCGCTAGTTTTTACAAGTTCATGACTATATGTTACAAAATGCTACCATTTTGTAACATTTTGCATGATGAACAAATTTTGGAGGGCAATACTTCAGCTTAGAAAAGGAAAACAACCTAATGAGTACAAGGTAATACTGCTCCCAAAACTGTTCTACATTAGTGAAATGTGGACCTTATACTAGTGTCATAAACTCTTCTCCCGCAAACTGCCCAAGAAAAATCCTCAGTTCGAGAGGCAGAACAGAATTCCAGACTTTGAAGTATTATAGTGGTCAGTCTGAGCTACAATGGGTGGTGAACGTAGCTCGAATGCCAAACCACCAACTGTCATTTATTGGTATGCCGCTCAGAGGGAAGTCTTGTAATCTCAGCTACTTAAACGTCTCATAAACAGGATCATTTCCAGTGTCATGAGCTTGTTGGCTCCAAGCATGAAGAAAATACGAGACTATGTTTTTGGCATTGCTCCAAAATAATTTTTGATTTCTATCTACCGAAGAATCACGATTTCGACAAAGTTGGTTCTCATTCATGTACAGTTAGAACCTAACTCTCTCTAACCTGACAATTCATATAGTAGCAAGTATCCAGAATATCATCTGTTGCTGATGTAAATTTAACAATTAGTGAGCGAGGGAAATTAAATAGCATACCATCAAGTATATGAATGAAGTAATATTATTGGTCGAAATCACTGTTTCAATTGTTAGATTACATGGATACTATATTCTCATAGATGTCATAGAACCAGAACTACGCAAAAATAATACTGTATATACAAGTGAAAATACGATTATGAGGTGGCTTTTCCAGTCTATATATTTATTAAGAAAATAAAGCCTCCTCTGTTTTAGATACGATATAAAAAGTGTGATAGTCATACCTTTTCCAATGACTTTAACTGAACCTCTTACACGCTCGTTCGACCTGTTAGAAACATCATCCAAATTTCGCTCAAATCCGCACTTTATCCTCTTATACAAGAGAAGAAAACATTGGGTAATCTATTCCAGAGTAAAAGGGGTTAGCATGCCGCGAAAGCTTTTAATCACAGGGTTGCTCAATCAGGGCTGGCTTAGAGCTAAACATTTCAGCGGCGTACTGAAACACGCATTCTCAGTTGGTCGTGATTTTATATTGCACTCATCAAAAAGAAAGGTAAATAGAAATTTCCTTTTCTAAACTGATTGTGTCTGTTGTGAAGTTAATGATAGGCTTTCTGTTTTCTATTATGGACTTTACTGTGTAGAAAATAATAATATATAAGTACCAAGGGTTTGTTGCAGTATGTGAAAGCTGGAAATAGTAATTAGGACTATTATTTTAGAATGAAATATATTCGAAGAATATAGTTATAGAGCGACTTGCTTAAAATACAAGAACAATTTAATATTTTTTTTGGTTTTAATACTATGATAGGGTGAAAGCTTTAGTTAAAAATTACATTTCTTATGCAGGCAATAAAACTTTATACAAATGTTTAGTATTTTTACCTTATCCGTACAGCAATCAACACAACTGATAACTTGCATTTCTTCCTGGTAATAAATATTACTTTTTATCTGGAAGTTTCTAGTGGTAATTTTTCTTCTGTCTAGACAAAAGAAATCAATAGCATCAATGTTATTCGTGTTTTATGTCAATGAGTCGGATCTCCAAACATTGAATCATGATGTTCACACTTTGTTATAAATACATTGCAGCAATTTTTATTGATGCTTGACGATACCCATCGCTAAAATTATTACGAAATTGTCTCGAATTTCTTTTCGACAGAATTTCTGATGGCTCTGTTAATTCCAGTGGGAGTTTCAGAAAATTCAATTTTAAGTTAGCCTTTACAGGTTACAGTGAATTTCAGATAAAATCTTGAGACCGATTAATTCCAGTACTTTTTAAAACTTATAATATGGTTTCAGGAATTCGATATGATTTGAAAAACTTCATTCACGTTTCGTTTTCGATATAACGATGCCTATACATATCACATATCAAATAAATAGAAAGTTTGTTGGAGTATAAATTAAAATCAGTTGCACCAGTTTCAAAGCCGTTCAAGAATTTGGACCTGGAGATCTCCATTTCCAGCGACTTCGAGGGCAACCTCCCAGTGGTGTCGGGCGTCAACGAAGAGCCCTCGACTACAAGACGACCAAATTTTTTTTTCCAAGGTCTGGGGTTTCCCGCTCCTAAGCCCTAGACCATCACCTAATCACCCTTACCCGTCTTGTTGCTTAACAACAACAACCAGTTTCAAAGATGACGAAATTCCACATTATAAGCATCGATTTAAAAGAGGCCTTCTGGCAGGACTCGAACCACTTTAGCTATTATTTATGGTAGTTAAAAACTCGTAACATCTCCCCTGTGACTTATTTCTGTGATTTCTTTTTCCAGGGACTATCTTCGTCCAACTAAAAAGTATCCTCGTTCGTACCCCTTTCAAATATTCTAATAAACATTCAATGATTGTAAAAACAGCATTTGTAGTCGTTTCTATCTCTTAATATTGTCATATAGAAACAATTATATATATATCTGCAGCTTAAAACAACAACAATTTAGAAATATCTGTTTACCCCAGCGTTCCTTGAAGTCATGTTTTGTTTTCTTTATTATCTCTGTTACTTGCTATATGGAACAGTACAAATCCCCAAAATTGCACAACGCTTATAATCTTATCCCAGGACGGTAGATGGTAGAAACGTTAGCACTTGGTTATGCTTCTGTATGTTATTGGTTCAAATTATACCCGGGCTGTCTTTGCTTTTCATCCTTCACAGATCAATAAAATACATAATTGATTTATATCGGGTAGACATTTCCAAAAGCAAACTAAAGACTGACGAACTACCAAATGAAAAACTATTCCCACTCATTGTAAAAATTGTGGCTTTGTATAAAAATATATAAAAATAAAAATAAGCGGAAATATATACAAATTCACATATCTCAGCAACTGTTTATCATCCATGGAGCTACATATCGTTTTTAATCAACATGACAAACATTTATCATGCAGAAGGCGCCTGAGAATTGTTTAACTTTCAAGCAGTTATTTCTTTTACGCAAACGGATGTATAAGAACTGGGGTCGATATAATCGACTATAACGGTATCTGTCCCACTTCAATGACCATTACAAGAATAAATTCTTGTACTACTATTACGACTAGCACAGCCCCATTGTTACGTAAAGTAACTACAATCACTATACAACTACGGTTACTATATTTCCCAATTACTCGATAGTTGAGGTTTTATAGACTTTTTACATTGTATAGCCAGATAGTCTAATCACGAACAGACAGACAGTTAGCCAGTCAGTTCTATTACGGTTTTATTAATATATTCAAAAAAGCAGTAGGTTTTAAGATTTCATTAATGCAAAGCGATATTGCGTTGTTGATGTCTGATCTGAATTACACAAGTCACATTATCAATGTTACAGTATAAATTTTACATTAGAAACAACATACACACATGTTATTTATGATTTTGATTACTCACATTCCTCATATGGTCAATGAGGTTAAATATGCCTGACTTGTATCATTAAAAGCAAATGCAATATTGAATTCGTAATGAGTCAAAAGTGTTAAAGTTCTTTCAAAAAATACTACTCAACCAAGACTAGTGTTAGGAAAACAAGCAAACAAACAAACTAAAAAACCCATTTATTTTATAATAAAAAATATCATATCATTTCAAAAGGAATTTTTAAATCCCCGTACTTCACCTCGTACATATTCCAAATAAATATAAAAATATAAGAAAGTTATCAGTTTGTTTGTAATTTAATATGGAAAATGTCTAAATTTTCTTTTCTTTTCATTTTTTTTCTTTTAGCTTAATGATGGATTGATAGAGTAATTACAAAACCATTATCTGATCGTATCAAAAGTGATACAATTCCATTAATCGAACAACACAGAATCCAACCTTTGGAAGCATAATAACCCTGGTGCTTAGTATTTCTATCTTTTACGTTATCTCCGGGGAGCCGAGGAAGACGATACTTTGTCTGTTTATAGCATTGTTTTGCACAGAATCTATTTTTTTCAAGACCTGGTGAAATGTTACTGACAACCTGTAGAATTTCAGCTAGCCAAGATCGAAGGTCTATGTCTCGCCTCGCACTGTGTTCTGTTAATGATACTTTCAATAGACCAACAAGCCAGATTTGGAAATGTATCTCGTCAACAAGGGAACTATACGTATCCATTCGGTTTGCAAGAAATAGCAGTCAGATTTGCTCAGATCAAATCCTTCCATCTTAAAAAAAGGCCACATTGTTAATACAGAACTACATACTCTATATCTGAAAACAGGTGGGATTGTTATAGCTGAAATACCTTCGATCATTGGTTTCCTCACTCATTGTCAGTAAGGGCTTAACAACAACGATAATAACAGTAATAATGTGTATCACAACAAGAGAGCCTCTCCGTGGTTCCGCGACATGTTAGAAATAGCAGCAAAATCCATTAAATCACACCCTATTACCTACAAAAGAGAAGGACATATTGAGTAATGTAATCCTGTATACTATGTCTGAAAAAGAAAAAAAAGACTTGATGGTCAGTAGACTAGAGTTGACTTGTGTCTCCAGTGAATCGCTGTACGCAGTAGAGGCATTGTAAAAATGACAGGTGTTTGGCCAGTATGTAGTAACTCTCATAGACCTTAAATAAACAAGTTACTAGAAGGCGTTATTCTCTATGACATTACATAAAGCAAATTACACATTAATACAAGTCATTTATATCAGCTGTCTAACGATTCCTGAGTTCATCAGCTCTACTGAATTTGTGATACAACGATTAAAGCAAGTCCGAAAGGAGAAGTCATGTAACTGAATGTTAATTAAAATATGATGACTTGCCAATACATCATTGAGAAAGTGAGAAAGAGTAAAAGAAAAGGAGTCTGATCGCCACCATCCTTTGTCTTAAATACGGTAACTACACGAGGGAAATGATGCATTAGTAAAAATGCTCATCCTAATATTAAGAAGCAGTAAAAAGTTTTTTGTCAGTACTGCTTATTCATAGATACACGAGAAAGCTTCCTAAAGAGCGACTGTCTTTACCAAAGTTTATAAAGAATAGGTGAGATACTGAGAAGTTTCCGTAACTGAGACCTATTGAATTTAAATACTTCATCTTATTTCACGAAGACATTTTTCGAATCAAATTCAACACCTTAAATAACGAATCCCCAAATAAAAATCACACACACACTGCAAAATTTGTGGCTTTATGCAAAAGAAAAAAAGAAAACTCTTCTGAAAGCTCAAAATCTCAAACAGAAATATATACTAAATCCAGTATCTCAGCAACTGTATTTCGTCTATGGAACTGCGTTTAACTCACAACACACGATAAATGCCCGCCAGTAACAACACATTTCTTCAGACTTTTTATGTGATTTCTTCTAATTTGAAAAGGGGAATCTTTCCCGAAATATAGGATCACTAAATAACCTATGTAAGGTAATACAATATTTTTTCTCTTTGTTTTCATTTATTAACATCATATTACATATTTTGTCTAATTTCTCGCCAGTATTGCTCAAGTTTTGTTTCAAACATTTATAGCAACTTAACTATCATTTATCATGCGCATGGTACTTGAGAAGTGTTCATATGTAAGCACTTATGTCTGTACGTTAACAAATATAGGGAGATGTACTTGCATAGCAAGTAACCTGATCTGAGATCGTGTGCTGGAACGAAAACAAATATAATTGTTAACAAATATAATTATTTAGTAATTCAGTCGCTAACACTTCGGCAGCTTCGGCTATATCATAGTTGTATTAATGAATTCAAATAAGGGGGAAACGTCCGAAGTAATTTTCCGTATTTGTTGATAAAAACAAAAACAAAAAAACAAAACAAAAAGAACATTAGTCCATGATAAATATCTTATTTTTGCTGCATTTTTGATATTACTACAGTTTTTATAATGTGCCAACCATTAAAAATATTTTATCCCACTTCATTAGCACCATTAAAAACACTCTATTATCATGTATACATACCCTGCTTATCACTTCTGATCAGTTTTCCAATCGATATATTGGGTTGGATAATAGATTTACTGATCTATAACAATTATCCAGGCATTTCCTTTTAACAATATAAAAGTGAAGAATCTGCAGTTCTAGGACGTTAACAAGATTGTTGAGTTGATGGGGCTATAAAATAGTGATGATAATTAGACCTTATCAAAATTGGAACCCATCTGGAAGCTTCTACGTAGTCGCTCGAGCTGTTCAATCCAGTCCCTAAAAATTCTGGTAGCTTCTACGTAGCTCGAGCTGTTCAGTTCAGTTCCTAAAAATAGGTGTCACATATTTCGAGCCTAAAATCTTAGGAAAGTCGAACTGTAATTATTTCTGATTTAGGCACAAAGAAAGGATTAGTCGATACCATCGACTCTAGTACTTGACTGGTACTTTAATTTATCGAATCCGGAGGGAAGAAAGTCAAAGTTGACTCCTGTTATAAGTGAACACAGAATGTAAACAGTCGGCAGAAATACCACAAGGCAGTTAATGATTTTGCCTGCACGCCACCTTATGCAAAGTTATAATAATCTTTTGTTTAACAGATACAAGGCGTGGTATTTTGAGGTAGGGGGATAGATTGCATTGACCCCAGTGCTCAACTAATGCTTATTTTTATAGAATTCGAAAGAATGAAAGGTAAAGTCGACTTCAGCGGCATTTGAACTCAGAACGTAAAACAGGAAGAAATGCCGCCTAGCATTTCGTCCGTCGTGCTAACGAATCTGCCAACTGGCAGCCTTATGCAGAGTTATAATAATCATTTCTTCTATAGACACAAGGCCTGGAATTTGTGGGGAGGGGTTTAGTCGATCATATAGATTCCAGTACTTGACTGGTATTTAATTTATCGATCCTGAAAGGATGAAAGGCAAAGTCGACCCCGGTGGAATTTGAACTTAGAAGGTAAAGACTGACGAAATGTCGCTAAGCATTTTACCTGGCGTGCAAACGATTCTGCCAGCTCACCGCCAAAATACAATGAGATAATAACGTGTACACTATCTTTATGACGTGTTCATATCAAATTCATTTTGATGTGTTGTGATAAGATTCTCGCACACAGCCGCATTGTCAGCATACATACACTGCATATTCGTTGAGGGCTTTGATTCAACACTTTAGAATAATGCACGCACACAAAGACAAACTATTCAAATTGTCCAATGTTTTCATTCTTAGAAGCAATGAGGTTTTCCTGTTTATACTATCCATTCGCAACTAATAAACTCACTGAAGGAGATTTTGCCGGTTGTTAATGACACGATAGAAATAAGGCTGCGAGGAAGCAGAATCGTTAACACTCCGGGCAAAATGCTTGCCAGAATTTAGTCCGTCTTTGTTCTGAATTGAAATTCCGCCGAGGTCGACTTTGCCTTTCATCCTTTCGAGGTCGATAAAATAAGTACCAGTGAAACACTGGCGTCGATGTAATCGACTAAACCCTCCCTGAAATTGCTGACCTTTTGCCAAAATTTGAAACCACAGAATGTACAGCGCAGGATACGAACATTGACCTTTGCGCTGATAAACTGGTCGTGTATCGACTTGCTCAACCGAGACCAGCGTTTGTCTAATTATTAAATCATAATTGGAAGCTAGAACTTTACATTGTAGATTATAATTTTGCAAATTCTTCAATTAATGATAGATAAGGTAATTTTAATTTGTTCTTAATAACAGACTACCAGACATTATTTAGTGCAATAGAATCCGTTCTGTTGCACCATTTTAGTATCCCAACGTTAATGATAACTCATTAATATGGACTATTAGTAAAAGTCATTGAAATAATTAGAAGGTACGAAATAACGACTTCAGCAATATAAAAGTGTTACTGAGAGATAACATTAACTACCAAGCTAATGTGATTTCTCGTCTCTTGATTTATATTATCAATAAAAGAGTTGGAATGGTACTGTGTGGGAACAGGAACACTGAGTATCTATAATTTGGGTTTCATTACAATGAGATATTGCTACGAAGGCAATGTAAAAGAAAAGCTTCATAATATTTGAATTTCTTCTTCGTATAGCGCAAGGCTTGCACGAGGTTCTATTTCATAGATTCTGATAGGATGAAGGCAAAGCAAGCCACCTTGGCGAGATTTGAATTCAGTCGGGTCTCTCTATTATTTTTTCTTTAAATTAGATTAAAAAGCCTGATATTTTACGAAGAGAGATTAGAAATTATTATTGTTCATATCTTTCCCAAGAGTATTAGTGGTTTATATGAAGTGAAATAGTTAAACATTTTCAACAGAGGGATCAAAACTATATTGCAGTCTCGGCATGCTGGACGTTTGCGATGTCTGCCTTTGAATGAATCTAAATTTTGATTTATAATAAAGGTGCACGACTTTATATTTTGGGGGTCGGTATATAGTTGATTATATCGACCTCTAATACTTGACATGTACTTCTATTTTATAGATCCCCGAAGGACGAAAGGAAAAGCTGGCTTCGGTGTTATTTATACTCCGAACGCAAAGGGCCTTCATTAAATACTGTTATGTTGTATTTTATCTAACAGTATTCTAACAATCCACCAAATATTGTTAAGGCTGCGAGGAAGCAGAATCGTTAACACGCCGGGCAAAATGCTTGCCGGAATTTAGTTCGTCTTTGTTCTGAATTGTTAAGTATGTAGTTTGTAAAATGAATCAATATTATCGATTTATGATAGTAGCACATTGCCACTAAATTGGCGACAGGGTAGGGTTGAATAGGTGAATCTTAAGTCCTTGATTACCACCTTATTTCATCGACCCGACAAGCATGAAAGAAAAAGTTATCCACGACAGAATTTGAATTCAAAGTCTCATGCCACATAAACAGTTCATAAAATCCGAGAAACTGGAAGGTAACTGATATAATGTCATATATTAATTTTCCCTTTTCGAGTACTAAGTTAAAATCCTACCTGTGTTTCAATTTCGATAACACTATTTTACCAAACTTGGTGAGATTGATATTAAAATCAAACCAAGTGAAAATTTTATACCTGTGATATATTTGTTGATTTAAGTTGATTTAACCAAAATTAGAATCTCCATTACACGAATTGACATTTTTGCTGAGATTGAGTGACGTTTATAACTTTCTAGAGGGAATTAGCAGAGCAAGCAAAATAAATTAGTTTCAGTCAGAATCGAAACCGAGTCACAAAATCGGCTTGTCATTTAATCTGAGAATATTCAATTTCAAAGCGTTGTAATATAAGACAACTCCTCGCTTAAACTTACTCTTCTCCACTGAAACTGCTTCTCATAACTTACTCTATTAATACCCTTGGGATGGACATGAATGTAAAAATATTCCATTCCGTTCGCCAAAAATTCACAGTTTATTGTCAATAGAAACTAATAACCAAAGTTTCATGATAGTAGACTACGCTGATTGCTTCCAATATGCCTTTCCGAAGCATCGAATATTACCAAAAAAAAAAAAAAAAGGAAATAATTTAAACTACGAAAAAATTGGACAAGAGAAAAAAAGTGATAATCATGTATCATTTTTTTGTTCTTCACTTATATCTTGCTAAACGGTTTGCTTTGTGTAAAATCCTGCACTGTAGCACAAATCGGCGAGACAGACTGTTAACAAAAGTTTCGTGACGTTCCTATATTAGCATCGTGTGTCGAAATAATTTCTTTTCTGTAGCCAGGTTGTTATTTATTATTCCGTGCATTAATTTGCATTTAGTGATTGATATTAATAGACTTTGATAGTAACAGTTGAAAATTTAACTGGATTTCCAATTAAATAGCACGCAATTATATAAACAGTCTAGGTGCATGTTGTCCATATTTAGAAGCAGCGGCAATCATGAATGCAATAAAAAAATCAATTGAATGAAAATGACTAATTTGTTTACTCATTTCTTTTTGATCAACACACAGCGTGGACAGGAAATGTCTGTGGAATTCATTTAGTAGGGTGGGTCTGAGGTACTGAGGCGGTGCTGGGGACTAAAATCGAATTGAATATAATATTTCATCATTGACTTTTATGCACGACACCTGATTCTCAGATATATTTTCAGGAGCCTCCATGCGGTCTCTCAACCTATAAGAAAAAGCAGCCAAATCTACTTCAGATTAATTCGTACCGGTTTCAGAAACAAAGGATTGGATGAATAATGGTTCCATTAATCATCCAATCCTGTGTCTGAATAAAGGTTGATATGGTCACGTCTTGAATGCCTTTGAACATAGTTCGGATCTTTTCTGTTTGAACGGCAGTTTTTTTCTAGCGGTGTCATATGAAATTGTCACCCATAATTATGACCCTAGTATCAATCTATTGCATTTCAATCTGTTTTAGGGTTAGGATTAGTTAGGGTTAGGGGTGGGGGAAAGGGTATCTTTTTTTCTTCACAAATGTAAATAAACCCAATCTGTTTCTTAAACGAGGGACATATTCATACGGCACTGAATGTTTTTTTTACCTCAATGGACGTCATTGACTGGTTGAAATTGCAGAAATTGAAGAAAAAACAACAACAAATATCTTACAAACTATAGAAATTTCTCAATAAAGCGAAGAGAAAAAGATGTTTTATAAACACATTTTACCAGTATACGAAGTTTAAAATTTTTTAGTTACTTAGAAATTATGTTAAAAACTGCCGTTCAAACCGAAAAGTTCCCATAGTTCCGTTCAGTTTAAATGAGCTGGTGCTAAACATTCATCTTGGTTAATAGATAATCTCATCTTTTATTGCTTTAAGCAATATATATGCATTAAGCACAATTAGTAGAAGCATTAGACTATATCAGTATTTTACCAGTGGGTAAATTTAAACTAAGAAGTGCAAGACTATCTGCTTCATTAGTTGCACAGCAATTTAATTACTGGTAGACCGATTAGGTAATTAAGAGGAAAGCGTCTTTACACATAGCTCTGCAGACTGCAGTTTGATCTGCTACAACACATACCAATTTTACTGTGTCTTCTCTCGTTCTTGACGGATTCCTACCGATCTTTGTGTTTGTATAAAAGGATATTTCCATTTCTTTTTTTTCATTTTACTCATCTTTCCGTCTCTTCTCGTCTTGCTGTAGCTATTCTATGTCAATTATGCTATATAGCACAAAAGGGATTCTGCTTGACATATTACACTCAGGCTTTCGTTTCTAATGCCTTGATACCTTAAAAAATATATAGGAATGTGATTTCACTTAATCTGTTTGATCCGGTCGAATATGATCTATTCTGCATACTGTTAAATGCTTGTTTTCTTTAATTCTCATTGATTTTAAAAGTATTTTGGTAATACTTGAATGATGAGTGAAACGCAGTACGGATGTACTGATACATGCATATATACAAACGTGTGTGGGTGTATGTATGTATGTATGTATGTATGTATGTATGTATGTATGCATATATATATATATATATACAAGCAAAATGCCCTCCGTCCAATGGACGGTGCTGAGTTGTCAAACATTTAAACAAAACTTTCTCAAAACAACTTGTCCGACCGTCCCATAGGCCTCCCCTTTGAGAAACACTGATTTAACCTAAATTTGAGACACCAGCAAAAGAAGAAATAAAAATAGACTTTTTGTCTATTCCAAAGAAAAACGGTTTTATTCACACAAATATGCAACCGAAGAGTTTAAAGTACCAGTAATGATAAGGCTGTTGACTGGGAGAACACAAACATGGTTTAAACAGTAAGCTTGGCAGGAAAGAAACGTGCTTTTAAGCAGTACAAAAACAACAAAAAATGGAAGGTGCAGTTATGTACAGGTTGATGGCAGGACAAAAACGGCTTTATCGATCGCATTCTCACCTAGAATCAATTTTTGTAATTTTTTCAAGACTTATACACGCCCTGATACCGTCGGTATCTACATATCAAATTTGAGTGCAATCGGACGGAGGATGCTCGAGATCCTAGAAGACACACACACAGACAGACAGAACGGGAACGGATTTTATATAATATATATATGTATATATATATATATAATTTTAAACTCTGTTAAAATCCCCTTGTTTTATATATATTTATACCACTGATAAACAAACAATTGTTGACACTAGTTGGGTATGTATGTGAATAAATCTCTTTAAGAACAGCTACACGTTTTTCAAATTCAGATAAATTTTCAAACCCCAAAACAGATTCTTCTACATTTTTTCCTGCATGGGAATACACTTCTTCTTTCTATATATACAGGGTGTCCCAAAAAAATGTATACACACCTTAAATAATTGTAAATTTGTTATTCATTGTAAGCCTAGTACTTATTCTATCGTTCTCTTTTGCCGAACCACTATGTGTACACATTTTTTTGGGACACCCTGTATATATAATCACACTAAATTTAGACACGTATGAGTTGGAAGATAAATTGCGGAAAACAAAAATTATATTAAATTAAAACTAATCACTCCGCCCCCCCCATACACATAATTGAAATAGCAGAGAAATTTGAAAGTGTGTGAAAATCAAGTAGGCTAAAACGATTTGAAAGCAGAAGGAGAATTCTATTTTTTCACATAATAGAATACTGCCCCACTCAACTTCGAATCTATTGTAGCAGCCTCTAATAAACAAAAGCTCTCTCTTTACTATCAAAGCTCATATAATTACGACTCTAGTCACATGAACGCTCAACACACACACAGCTCCAGCACAGATACCCTTACATTAGACCACAACTACAACCCAACCCATCCTATTGATACTGCCCGGAACGCCACCACAGAGGAGAAAAGGTAACAACCATGATACTTGACAGTCTTCCAAGGTTGTTGCAAGAAGGAAGGAAGTCATTCTTTGACCATAGATATGGCCTGAATGCTTGCAAAACAGTTCGCAGCGGGAACTTATGCAAGGGTCAGGTATTGGGTTATTTTGATTCCGATTCTTTTTACACTCCTTCATTGCAGTACTTGTACCGGGACTGTAGTGCTTTCCATGTCGGTTGCACATAAAAGCACCCACTACACTCTCGGAGTGGTTGGCGTTAGGAAGGGCATCCAGCTGTAGAAACTCTGCCAGATCAGATTGGAATCTGGTTCGCCAGACCTCAGTCAAACCATCCAACCCGTGATAGCATGGAAAGCGGACGTTAAATGATGATGATAATGATATATATATATATATATATATATATATATATATATATATATATATATATATATATATATATATGTCATTTAGAGATAGAAGTCCCCATGCAATTCATCAAATCCTAATGTTTTATTTTAATACTATTTCAGTTCCAAATATCTCTTCTACACGTGTTTCATGAGGTACGTTTAACGTTCCCGAGACCCTCAGTCTTTTTCAGAAACATGTCTTAACTGCAACCCCAATCATCAGGACTCTCCATAACTTATTTATAATTCTATAACTATTCTTATATTCTTATATTTTATCAGTTACGAATGTAACTAACAAACATTCGTAACTGATAAAATATAAGAATATAAGAATAGTTATAGAATTATAAATAAGTTACGGAGAGTCCTGATGATTGGGGTTGCAGTTAAGACATCTTTCTGAAAAAGACTGAGGGTCTCGGGAACGTTAAACGTACCTCATAAATTCGCCGAACCTTGCCGTGCAAGCCATAATTTAATTAATTAAAATTTTAAAACTAAAATCAAACGTGACTTATGCCTAGGAACATACATACGAATTAAGAATATGTAGAAATGAAGAAAACTATAATATAATAATGAAAAGAATATATAATATAATGTATATGGCTGTAAAGTTGTCTAATAGTTTAAGGACAGTGCATTTGTAAATTACATTATATCTTCTGCAATGGGTTTGTAGCGAGCAGATGGTTCCAGGACGGCAGTTACAATTGGGTGAATTTTGGGGATTGTTTTCAGGAATGGAGGAGGTGATATTGTCAGAGGAGAGGTTAGAGAAGGGAGTACAAGTGTCTAAATTATTAGTATTATTAACGTTATCATTACCATCATTGTTATTATTTCTATTGTTGTTATTAATTGTACTATTTGTAAGAGTGGTAGAGATTGTGGTGGGTTCCGGGCAGTATCAGTTGGATGGGTTGGGTTGTAGTTGTGATCTAATGTAAGGGTATCTGTGCTGGAGCTGTGTGTGTGTGTGTTGAGCGTTCGTATGACTAGAGTTGTAATTATATGAGTTTTGATAGTAAAGAGGGAGCTTTTGTTTATTAGAGGCTGCTATAATAGATTCGAAGTTGGGTGGGGCAGAATAGGATAGTTTCAAGGTGGATCTATTAAAGATAGAAACGATATTTATGTTGCCAAGGGAAGTTTTAGAGTCTAGTATTTTAAAGAAGGATTTAGCTAAGTTCTTAACGTTAAGTGAGAAGTGGGGTGTGTGCCACAGAATAGAGCTTCCGCCGCTTTTTTAGGGTGTCTGGGAATAGTGCTATCTATGTTTTTAGATAAATGAGTGCTATCTATATTTTTGGAGAATGGAGGTGGGTGGCAAGGTCTGTTGTTGTTAGCTGTTTTAGTTGTTTTAGTTTTTGACCTAGTGTTAAATGTATGTGTGTCGGGTCTAGGTTGCCTTGGTGTAAGATCTTCCAGGGTTCTATCAACGAGTGTGTGTGGTTGGTTGCGATTGTGATGGTTGGTGCTTCTTTGAGATGTGATCTGAGATATATATATTGTTTGAGCCTGGTGTTATAGATGTATTTTATTTGTTGGGAAAAGCCGCTAGCGGCAAGTGCTTGATTGTAATATGGTGCGTGATTATTAAAAATTTCCTCAGTGGAAGAGAGGTCGGATATGCGGGTTGAGATGCCCTTGATTATGTTATCGAAAGTGGATTTGTGGTGATTGGAGTGAATGTTAAAGTATTTAAGATATTGGTTAGGTTTGTGGTAAGGGGAGTATCGGGAGGTTGATAAGTTTAGAGCTAGGTCTAGAAAGTTAACAGTTTTGTGAGCGTTTTCGAATGTGATAGACAGGTTTAAGTTAGAGAAGAATTTATGCAGATGCTTTCTAGTTCTTTCCATGGAGGATTTATTTATGCTTTTGGTAACTAGCAAGGCGTCGTCCCTGTATAGGTCTCCCTTGATGTTAGGGAAATGTATATGGAGCTGGCGGAGTATATATAGTCCAACCAAGTCAGTGACCTGATCTGAATCAGATGATCCCATGGTTATGTCGAATAGGTTGCTATGGTTATTGTTATGGTGATTGGCCCGGCACAAAAATTAGATACGAGTGTGTATATACGGGAATGCATGTAACATACATGCGTTTTGTATGTGTATGTATGTGTTATGTGTAAATGTCTATATACATGTTTAATATATGCATCTGTATACAGCTTCACATATACATATATTCTTCGACTACTAAGTACTGAGCTGTCCTCTAAGCAACCTAAACTATATTCCCAAATTCTTTATTCCACCATTTTACTACCTCTACCCCTCTCTCTGCTCTTCACTTAGCTCTATCGCTACATACCTCACACTCCTTTACTCTTTACCCTCTCATCTCTTTATACTCTCATATCTTTCTCTCTCACTCTCACCTCCCTTTTCCTTCTATTAATTTATCCTGAATGATCACAAGCCAGTAAACTCTCCCTCTCTTCATTTCTTTATTATCTCTCTCCCTGCTTTTCTTTTTCTCTCTCTTTTTTCCTCTCTTTATGTTTTTGATTTGACCTTACAAACACATTCCCAACTTGTATATATATATATATATATGTATATATATATACATATGTAAATATATATATATATATATATATATATATATATATATATATATATATATACTGCATAATATGTATGTTTTCTATCTACCTGTCTATCATATTTTCGTTGCTAGAAATTAGTTCCTGTACCGAATTTCGATTTTCATCCCCAGGAAATCAAGATTTATACATGAATTTTATAATTACACATGAAATAATATATTATATATAGAAAGGTTTTTGTTCAAAACTGCGTTACTAGAAAACATGTTTACTGTTGAATTTTTTTTTCGCCATATCAATAATGTTTATTGCAGTTGTTATTTTTGACTAATAACAAATATTTAGAGACTTTTTCGCTGTTCCATTGGTTAATCTTAATTCATGTTTTGACTCTGTTAACACAAAAACGTATATAATTCTTTGTTGGTATCAATAGGTCAAACATCAATAAATCACAACATTTTTAGAGTGTTGGACTCCATCCAATATTCAATATGTGCAGTCGTGAGAATGTCAAGGATTGCTATCCAAAACTTTGCTGAGTTAATATTGATTTCGTTGGTTTAGAGAGAAGGTTACTTTTTTAAAAATAAGAGTAGGGTTTTTAGTCACTTCAATCGACTCTAGTATAAATATTATTTAAATGTCGATAAGCTGAAAAGTAACATTAACCCCAGATAAATTTGATCTCGAAAGAAGATTGAGTGATGAAAATGAATATTATAAGTAATGTGCCTGACATACTACAGAAACGGCAATCCACTCTTCGATTTAATAGTTTTCAAAGAATATTGGCAAACATTTTCTTGAAGCAACCTTTTCTTTATGTATGTATGTATGTCTGTGTGTATGTATGTATGTATGTATGTATGTATGTATGTATGTATGTATGTATGTATGTATGTATGTATTATGTATGTGTGTGTGTGTGCGTGTGTGTGTGTGTGTTCAAGTCTGTCTTTCGCTGCTCATTGGGTAACTTCGTGGCTGTTTCTCATTGGAAATTTGATTATAGATAACATGAAATAGGCAAATAACTTTCTTTGAAACTTCATACTAGAAATTATGGATATGAAAATAACGCTCGACTTATACGCAATAGTTAGAGTTAAACTACTTATACTGAGAAAAAAGAAAAATGCGAGGAAATAATTATGTAATATAAAAAAACGATATTAGTGAAGTAGATGTAAGTTGATGTTTCGCTGATAAGGTTATAACAATATCAAAGCATACCCAGAATTATCTCCCCTCCTTACTAAACCAAAATAATAGTAGTATTTGACTAACATTCTTTTTACTGCAAAGCATAATTTTTACGAGTTAAATATATTTTTTCATAGTGTTTGAACTGTTTATGTTAACATTAATCTACTAATACTAATGATGTATTTGAATTGTTCGCCAAATTTATATTTGAAAATATTGTCGCTTGAGCGAAGTATAAACTGTTTTTTCATCTGAACTATTTTCTTTATTATTTTTTAAATTATATAATCCTTTTATAATAAAAGCATGACATATCTTACGGTTTTCTTTGTTTGTTTCTTATTTATAACTTTCGCTTTTATATCTTCCTTTTAAAACCAATAGAATATGCAAATTTCCTTTGTTTTAAAAAACCATTTACTTTACTGTTCTCTCTGTTTCAATTCACTGTTTCGTTTAATCATATATATATATATATATATATATATATATATATATATATATATATATATATATATATATATATATATATATATATATCACTTTAAACGTAAAAGCGGAATAAAGTAGAACATAACGACCAAAACAAAATCTGTTTAATATCTTAATATTTGAATATATATATATATATATATATATATAATATATATAAACAGATTTTGTCTTGGTCTTTATGTTCTACTTTATTCCGCTTTTACGTTTAAAGTGATATCTTCAAAGAGAAGATACAGTAACTTGAGTTTTTCTTCTACATTCAATGATATTAGAATGTTCTCTCTGTGTAGATCTCCGACCGTTTTGGCGCATTTGATGTATGCAGAACTAGTAAAAAAATACCTGTTTGACTATCGCTGTACTTAGGTATTCCACTTTCTGTATTATATTACATATTTTTATCACGAGCCAACAAAAACGAATGAGTATTCCGTTTTAAAAGGCATGAAATTTACAAAATCTCAATATCTTTGCTTAGATATTTATCGCCTTGTGCCTAAGCAGCTAAATCAATATTCAAAACACATACGTTAAATAGGTCAAAACAAAACAAAATGTAAAGTTTAGTATTTTCAAGTTACTAATCAGTCATCATTAAGTAGACGACGGAGAATATTGAGAAGGCTCCTGGACTAAATTAGAATGTGGGCAGCTTCCATTGGAATGTTTATTTTTTATTCTATTCAGCACAAAGGCTTCTAACTTTAATGGTTATTATAATACTATTAAGCTAATCAGTATTCGAAGATATTTCACAACTGGCAAGCAGTTTCGTTCATCTTCATTTATGCAGTCATCAATAAACAATATATTTCTAAACGTTTCGTCATGTTTCTTCATTAAGTTTATACACTTGTCAACCATTCTTGATGTTAATTTCGAGATGATGGATGGCAAGTGCTGCAGAGTAGGAGGTAAGTTTATAATGAAAGGAACTCGTAACGCGTGTTTAATCCCATGTTGCAGCTACAACACTGGTTCTCTTCGCTGATACATTCGCGAAAGGAATGAGTGGGTTAGTTTCCCTTCGTCCTCCATCTGGAGTTCCTAAAATTCATCGGCTATTCAAAGATAGTCTTGTCCCTGAAAAAGTCAACAAAGCCCGTTTGTAGCATCAGAGCGCAGTAAGAGAAAGTAAAACAGCTTCAGAATGGAAATCGACACTGAGTAAGCAACTTAATTCGAAACCTCGCAATTCGATACAGCCAAGTTGTTTCTTTTGAGAATATAAAGGAAGGACACTGAATACTTTGGCAGTCGCATTCTATTTAAGAGCATAGGCAGAAAAACTAAAGTGAAATGGATTCAATAACTGATTAGAGTCGAATTTTAGAATCGGATCGGCGGGGTCTTCTTTCTTCCCCCCCCTTCGCTTGTTTATACTGATGAACACTGTAGGGTTGACAGTATACAATTGAGAGAAGATATCGAATTAAGTCGCTTACTCAGAGTCGATTTTCAGCTAGAGCTGTTTTACTTTCTTTACACTGCTAAAGGCATTTGGAAAACCTTAAAAATCACAATGTCCTAGAGTCCTTATAGAGTGGCGTAGGATAATGCAATATAGTATAATTACGCAAAACAATTTGTTGTTATTCTAGGTCTTAGGTTCAAGCATTTGATTGTATTACGTTAAATCCCACCAAGCGAGATTGAGTGCTCTCATCACTTTGTTGCGCTATTTGATCTGTCATTTTACGTTGAGTCCATATATCGCCAAAGTCACCTTTATCTTTCACCCTTTCAGGGTTCATAAAATAAAGTACCAGTCAAATACTGTAATTAATGGCATTGACTAACACCCACCCCTTAAAATTTCTGGCTTTGTACCTAAATTAGAAACTACAGAGAAGTGGATTGGTAAAAACGTTTACGATTTGGACAAAAGTTCTGGGTTCAAATTCCGAGGAGCCTAACTTTTCCTTTCCTCTCTTTAGGGTCGACAAAATAAAGTGCAAATTGAATATTAGAGTGGGGGTGTTAATGAAATCGACATATCCATCCTTACTCACTATCGGACCTTGTACCTATATTAGAAACTACAATTCATTACAACAGAGATGAAGAAGGCTGCAGTGTAAGGACTGAACATCTTTTGAAATGAAACCACTACTCAAACATCGACTCTCAGCTGATGCAATACCACTTCTTTTATACCGTTAAAACTTTTGGGAAAATACGCAGACGTCTACAAAAAATTATTTCCAAAAAGTGTGTTGGTATAAAGAAGAAGAGGAACAAAGAAAAAACAACATTTTTGAACTAAATGGTATTCTGTATTTACTTCTGAGTTT